>NC_090439.1:453077322-453380352 GCF_031143425.1 Pleurodeles waltl | reverse complement strand
TCTGCCCTGGGTATAGGGTGAGCATCAGTTTTGGTTACCTGGTTGAGACCTCTGTAGTCTACACAAAACCGCATTTCCTTCTTTCCATCTTTGGAATGGGGTTTTGGTACAAGTACCACAGGAGAAGCCCATGGACTTTCAGAGTGCTCAACCACTCCTAGTTCTAGCATTTTCTGCACCTCTTGCTTTATGCAGTCCCTGACATGGTCAGGCTGCCTATAGATCTTACTTTTGACAGGTAAACTGTCTCCAGTATCTATAGTGTGCTCACACCAAGAAGTGGTACCTGGCACAGTAGAGAAGAGTTCAGAAAACTGACCCAGGAGATTTATGCAATGGTCTTTCTGCTCAGCAGTAAGACAATCAGCCAAAACTACACCTTCCACTAGACCATCTTGTTCTGTGGAAGAAAAGAGATCAGGTAGAGGATCACTGTCTTCTTCCTGTCCCTCATCAGTTGCCATGAGCAGGGTGAGATCAGCCCTGTCATAGTAGGGTTTCAGGCGGTTGACATGGAGCACCCTAAGGGGACTCCTGGCAGTGCCTAAGTCAACTAAATAGGTGACTTCACCCTTTTTCTCAACAATTGTGTGGGGTCCACTCCATTTATCTTGGAGTGCTCTTGGGGCCACAGGCTCCAAGACCCACACTTTCTGCCCTGGTTTGTACTGAACCAAAACAGCCTTCTGATCATGCCATTGCTTTTGGAGCTCTTGGCTGGCCTGAAGGTTTTCACTGGCCTTTTTCATATGCTCAGCCATCCTTGATCTGAGGCCAAGTACATAATCCACAATATCTTGCTTTGGAGCTTTTAAAGGTTGTTCCCAACCCTCCTTGACAGGTGTTAGTGGACCCCTAACAGGGGGACCAAAGAGGAGTTCAAAGGGGCTGAAGTCCACTCCTTTCTGGGGTACCTCCCTGTAGGCAAAAAGGAGGCATGGTAACAGGATATCCCATCTCCTGCGGAGTTTTTCAGGGAGACCCATAATCATACCTTTGAGAGTTTTGTTAAATCTCTCCACCAGTCCATTTGTTTGTGGATGATAGGGTGTAGTGAACTTGTAAGTTACACCACACTCCTTCCACATGGCCTTTAAGTATGCAGACATAAAATTGCTTCCCCTGTCTGATACTACTTCCTTTGGGAAGCCCACCCTAGAAAATATTCCTAGGAGGGCCTTTGCCACTGCAGGTGCTGTAGTGGTCCTTAAAGGAATTGCTTCAGGATATCTTGTGGCATGGTCCACTACCACCAAGATAAACCTATTGCCTGAAGCAGTAGGAGGGTCAAGGGGGCCAACTATGTCAACCCCTACCCTTTCAAAGGGAACCCCAACCACAGGCAGTGGAATAAGGGGTGCCTTTGGAGTGCCACCTGTCTTGCCACTGGCTTGACAGGTTTCATAGGACTTACAAAATTCCTTTGTGTCCTCAGACATCCTAGGCCAATGAAACAAGGGGACAAGTCTGTCCCAAGTTTTCATTTGTCCCAGGTGTCCAGCTAGGGGAATGTCGTGGGCTAGAGTTAGGAGGAACTTTCTGTACTCCTGAGGAATCACTAACCTCCTGGCAGTTCCAGGTTTAAGATCCCTTGCTTCAGTGTACAAGAGGTTGTCCTCCCAGTAAACTCTGTGAGAGTCACTGACATCCCCATTAGCCTGTTTGACAGCTTGCTGTCTTAGACCCTCTAGTGTGGGACAGGTTTGCTGCGCCACACTCAGCTCCTCCCTGGAAGGCCCCCCTTCACCCAAAAGCTCAGCAGTGTCTGCTTCCAGCTCCTCTGGTGTAGGTTCTGCACAGGGTGGAAATTCTTCTTCCTCAGAATTAGAATCCACTGTAGAGGGAGGGATAGTAGGAAGTGGTTTGCTTCTACTAGCCCTAGCTTTAGGGAGCACTTGGTCCATTGTTCCAGGATCCAAGCTTCCCTGTCCTTTTTGCTTTTTGGCCTGAGCCCTGGTTAAAGCAAAAATATGCCCTGGGATGCCCAGCATTGCTGCATGGGCCTCCAACTCCACATCTGACCAAGCTGATGTCTCCAAATCATTTCCTAGTAGACAGTCTACAGGTAAATCTGTGGCTACCACAACTTTCTTTGGACCAGTAACACCCCCCCAGTTGAGATTTACAACAGCCATGGGGTGGCTAAGTGTGTTGTTGTGAGCATCGGTTACTTGGTACTGGTGACCAAGTAGGTGTTGTTCAGGGTGGACCAGTTTCTCTATGACCATAGTCACACTGGCTCCAGTGTCCCTGTAGGCCTGAACCTCAACACCATTTATTAGGGGTAGCTGCTTGTACTTATCCATATTAAGGGGACAAGCAACTAAGGTGGCTAAATCAATAGCCCCCTCAGAGACTAATATAACCTCTGTGGTCTCCCTAACAAGACCAACCCCAACTAAGTTACCAATAGTGAGACCAGCTACTCCCTTGGATTGGCTATTAGTAGGTTTGCTCCCACCACCACTGCTATTAGTAGGGACACTAGGTGTAGCAGTAGGGGTTGTAGTGATAGGAGGCTTGGTGCTTTTCTTTGGACAACTGGGTTCTGTTGTCCAATGGCCTTTTATTTTACATAAATAGCACCATGGTTTCTTTTCCTTGTTTTGATTAGAAGAGGATTTGGGCCCACCACCCCCACCAGAGTGTTTTTGTGGGCCTGATGAAGACTCATTTTTAGATTTGTCCCCACCCTTGTCTGAAGACTTACCATCCTTCTTCTTGCCATCTTTGTCACCCCCTGTATGAACTTTTCTGTTCACCCTTGTTCTGACCCATTTGTCTGCCTTCTTTCCCAATTCTTGGGGAGAGGTCAGATCAGAGTCCACGAGGTACTGGTGCAACAAATCAGACACACAATTATTAAGAATATGCTCTCTCAGGATCAAGTTATACAGGCTGTCATAATCAGTAACTTTACTGCCATGTAACCACCCCTCCAAGGCCTTCACTGAATGGTCAATGAAATCAACCCAGTCTTGTGAAGACTCCTTTTTGGTCTCTCTGAACTTTATCCTGTATTGTTCAGTGGTTAAGCCATAACCATCCAGGAGTGCATTCTTAAGAACTTGGAAATTATTGGCATCATTTTCTTTCACAGTAAGGAGCCTATCCCTACCTTTTCCACTAAATGATAGCCATAGGATAGCAGCCCACTGCCTTTGAGGGACATCCTGTACTGCACAGGCCCTCTCAAATGCAGCAAACCACTTGTTAATGTCATCCCCCTCCTTATAAGGGGGAACTATCTTGTGCAGATTCCTGGAATCATGCTCTTTTGCAGGATGACTATGGGGAATACTGCTGCTGCCACCATGGGTTTCTAACCCAGTTTCTGTCTCTCCTTCTCTACTTCTAAAGTCTGTCTCTCCAAATCCAGCTGTTGCTTCTTGAGCTTCAGTCTGGTTTGTTCCACTCTCAATCTATTGAGCTCCCTTTCTAACAATCTGTCATCAGGGTGGGTGGGAGGGACATGTCTTGAAACAGAAGTATGGTGAGAATGGACAGAAGGAGACCTATCCCTTACAGAGGGCACCCTAACAGCTTGGTTAACAGAAACATCACTTCTACTGTGGTGAGAATGAATGCTCTTGCTATGATGTGAGACAACACTATCTGTATGGTGTGACTCTACATCTGTACCAACTATGCTAGACTGTCTAGTAATGGGCAGGCTCTGATTTTTCTTTCCTAAATCTTTCCCTAGGGGTGTCCCTGGATCAGATTGGGAACCATTAGCTGCTTTTTCTACAGATGGGGCCTTTCTGGCTTTATCTTGTTCTCTAAGCATGTTAAGTAACAGTTCCAAGGAAGGATTCTTCCCCACACTCAAACCTCTCTCTATGCAGAGACTCCTTGCTCCTTTCCAGCTAAGGTGATCATATGCAAGTTTGGACAGATCAACATTTTGGCCTGTGCCAGACATTTTTAGAGAGAGTTAAAGTGATAGAAAAAGTGAAAAAAAGTTTGTCAGAGCTTTTAGAAAGACAGAGAAAAAAACTTTTAAAACTTTTTAGAACTTTTTAGAAGTTTAGAAGTACTTTTCAGCACTTAGAAAAGAGTGAAAAGAGGAAATGCAAAACTTTTTAGCTATGTGTACACACACTGAACTTGTTTTGTATATTTTTCTCTTATGAAAAGTACAATGACAAGAGTGGTAAGTAGTCTCAAAGCACTTATCCCACCGCTGCACAACCAATGTAGGAGGCTGGACTGGCTTGTAGTGAGTACCAAGGGGTACTTGCACCTTGCACCAGGCCCAGTTATCCCTTATTAGTGTATAGGGTGTCTAGCAGCTTAGGCTGATAGATAATGGTAGCTTAGCAGAGCAGCTTAGGCTGAACTAGGAGACGTGTGAAGCTACTACAGTACCACTTAGTGTCATATGCACAATATCACAAGAAAACACAATACACAGTTATACTAAAAATAAAGGTACTTTATTTTTATGACAATATGCCAAAGTATCTTAGAGTGTACCCTCAGTGAGAGGATAGGAAATATACACAAGATATATGTACACAATACCAAAAATATGCAGTATAGTCTTAGAAAACAGTGCAAAGAATGTATAGTTACAATATGATGCAATGGGGACACATAGGGATAGGGGCAACACAAACCATATACTCCAAAAGTGGTATGCGAACCACGAATGGACCCCAAACCTATGTGACCTTGTAGAGGGTCGTTGGGACTATTAGAAAATAGTGAGGGTTAGAAAAATAGCCCACCCCAAGATCCTGAAAAGTGAGTGCAAAGTGCACTAAAGTTCCCCCAAGGACAAAGAAGTCGTGATAGAGGAATAATGCAGGAAAGACACAAACCAACAATGCAACAACGATGGATTTCCAATCTAGGGTACCTGTGGAACAAGGGGACCAAGTCCAAAAGTCACAAGCAAGTCGGAGATGGGCAGATGCCCAGTAAATGCCAGCTGTGGGTGCAAAGAAGCTTCTACTGGACAGAAGAAGCTGAGGTTTCTGCAGGAACAAAAAGAGCTAGAGACTTCCCCTTTGGTGGACGGATTCCTCTCGCCGTGGAAAGTCGTGCAGAAGTGTTTTCCCACCGAAAGAACGCCAACAAGCCTTGCTAGCTGCAAATCGTGCGGTTAGCGTTTTTGGATGCTGCTGTGGCCCAGGAGGGACCAGGAGGTCGCAAATTGGACCAGAAGGTAGAGGGGATGTCGAGCAAGACAAGGAACCCTCTTAGCAGCAGGTAGCACCCAGAGAAGTGCCAGAAACAGGCACTACGAGGATGCATGAAATGGTGCTCACCCGAAGTTGCACAAAGAAGTCCCACGTCGCCGGAGAACAACTTAGGAGGTCGTGCAATGCAGGTTAGAGTGCCGTGGACCCAGGCTGGACTGTGCACGAAGGATTTCCGCCGGAAGTGCACGGAGGCCGGAGTAGTTGCAAAAGTCACGCTTCCCAGCAATGCAGTCTGGCGTGGGGAGGCAAGGACTTACCTCCACCAAACTTGGACTGAAGAGTCACTGGACTGTGGGAGTCACTTGGACAGAGTTGCTGGATTCGAGGGACCTCGCTCGTCATGCTGAGAGGAGACCCAAGGGACCGGTAATGCAGCTTTTTGGTGCCTGCGGTTGCAGGGGGAAGATTCCGTCGACCCACGGGAGATTTCTTCGGAGCTTCTAGTGCAGAGAGGAGGCAGACTACCCCCACAGCATACACCACCAGGAAAACAGTCGAGAAGGCGGCAGGATCAGCGTTACAGAGTTGCAGTAGTCGGCTTTGCTACTATGTTGCAGTTTTGCAGGCTTCCATCGCGGTCAGCAGTCGATTCCTTGGCAGAAGGTGAAGAGAGAGATGCAGAGGAACTCGGATGAGCTCTTGCACTCGTTATCTAAAGTTTCCCCAGAGACAGAGACCCTAAATAGCCAGAAAAGAGGGTTTGGCTACCTAGGAGAGAGGATAGGCTAGCAACACCTGAAGGAGCCTATCAGAAGGAGTCTCTGACGTCACCTGGTGGCACTGGCCACTCAGAGCAGTCCAGTGTGCCAGCAGCACCTCTGTTTCCAAGATGGCAGAGGTCTGAAGCACACTGGAGGAGCTCTGGGCACCTCCCAGGGGAGGTACAGGTCAGGGGAGTGGTCACTCCCCTTTCCTTTGTCTAGTTTCGCGCCAGAGCAGGGCTAAGGGGTCCCTGAACCGGTGTAGACTGGCTTATGCAGAAATGGGCACCAAAAGTGCCCATGAAAGCATTTCCAGAGGCTGGGGGAGGCTACTCCTCCCCTGCCTTCACACCATTTTCCAAAGGGAGAGGGTGTAACACCCTCTCTCAGAGGAAGTCCTTTGTTCTGCCATCCTGGGCCAGGCCTGGCTGGACCCCAGGAGGGCAGATGCCTGTCTGAGGGGTTGGCAGCAGCAGCAGCTGCAGTGAAACCCCAGGAAGGGCAGTTTGGCAGTACCAGGGTCTGTGCTACAGACCACTGGGATCATGGGATTGTGCTAAGTATGCCAGGATGGTATAGAGGGGGCAATTCCATGATCATAGACATGTTACATGGCCATATTCGGAGTTACCATTGTGAAGCTACATATAGGTAGTGACCTATATGTAGTGCACGCGTGTAATGGTGTCCCTGCACTCACAAAGTCCGGGGAATTGGCCCTGAACAATGTGGGGGCACCTTGGCTAGTGCCAGGGTGCCCTCACACTAAGTAACTTTGCACCTAACCTTTACCAGGTAAAGGTTAGACATACAGGTGACTTATAAGTTACTTAAGTGCAGTGTAAAATGGCTGTGAAATAACGTGGACGTTATTTCACTCAGGCTGCAGTGGCAGGCCTGTGTAAGATTTGTCAGAGCTCCCTATGGGTGGCAAAAGAAATGCTGCAGCCCATAGGGATCTCCTGGAACCCCAATACCCTGGGTACCTCAGTACCATATACTAGGGAATTATAAGGGTGTTCCAGTAAGCCAATGTAAATTGGTAAAATTGGTCACTAGCCTGTTAGTGACAATTTGAAAGAAATGAGAGAGCATAACTACTGAGGTTCTGATTAGCAGAGCCTCAGTGAGACAGTTAGTCACTACACAGGTAACACATTCAGGCACACTTATGAGCACTGGGGCCCTGGGATACCAGGGTCCCAGTGACACATATAACTAAAACAACATATATACAGTGAAAAATGGGGGTAACATGCCAGGCAAGATGGTACTTTCCTACAAGCGGTCTTCACCATGGCGGTCTTTGCCCTGTTCAGCGGTGCTTTGCCATGTCGGTCTTTGCCCTGTTCAGCGGTGCTTTGCCATAGCGGTCTTTGCCCTGTTCAGCGGTGCTTTGCCATAGCGGTCTTTGCCCTGTTCAGCGGTCTTCACCATGGCGGTCTTTGCCCTGTTCAGCGGTGCTTTGCCATGGCGGTCTTTGCCCTGTTCAGCGGTGCTTTGCCATAGTGGTCTTTGCCCTGTTCAGCGGTGCTTTGCCATAGCGGTCTTTGCCATGTTCAGCGGTGCTTTGCCATAGCGGTCTTTGCCCTGTTCAGCGGTCTTCACCATGGCGGTCTTTGCCCTGTTCAGTGGTGCTTTGCCATAGCGGTCTTTGCCCTGTTCAGCGGTCTTCACCATGGCGGTCTTTGCCCTGTTCAGCGGTCTTCACCATGGCGGTCTTTGCCCTGTTCAGCGGTGCTTTGCCATAGCGGTTCTGGTACGGACATTGGTGTGTGGCATGACTTTCCCTACACTGGGCATTGGTGTGTGGCATGACGTTCCATCATTGCCCAGCGGGGCTGTGGCAGGCGGGGCCCTCCTGGGCTGTGACTCTGGCGGTGGTCTCTGGACCAGTGACAATACTTGGGCCCTCCTGGGCTGTGACTCTGGCGGTGGTCTCTGGACCAGTGACGATACTTGGGCCCTCCTGGGCTGTGACTCTGGCGGTGGACTTAGAACCAGTGACAATACTTGGGCCCTCCTGGGCTGTGACTCTGGCGGTGGTCTCTGGACCAGTGTGGATACTTGGGCCCTCCTGGGCGGTGACTCGGGCGGTGGTCTCTGGACCAGTGACGATACTTGGGCCCTCCTGGGCTGTGACTCTGGCGGTGGTCTCTGGACCACCGGAAATGATGGCGCACTTCTCCGCCGTGACACTCACAACAGGCTGGCAAGACTTCCTCTGGACCTTCCCCACCTTTGGTGGAGTCACAGCTGACTCTCCAATCCCCTCCGAACCCAGGTCAGTTGTTGTCCCACCAGGAGTCTTAACACGGTCCCGTAGTCCACTCTCCAATTTTAGAGCCTTTACAGGGGGTGGGCTGCCTGTGCCTTGGCTCCGGGTCCTACTGCCTGCCCTAGTGGCCGGTGCACTCCACAATCCCTGAACTTGCACCACTGGTATTGGAGGCTTTTTGGGTGAGGCGGGACTGATGAATTGGAGGGGGGGGTGGGGGCAAAAAGGTCAATTTTACACAGGGACAGTTTCTGATGAACACTGGGATGGGTAGCTGGAGGGGATCTGGGAGTGGAGGAAGAGGAGATGGTTGTAGGAGGTGTTACTTTAGCTCTTTTGGGTGCAGGTGCAGGTACAGGAGGCTGTTGTGAGGTGGATGGATGTTGGATGAGTGATTGCCAGCGTTTGGGTACTTTGGGGGGGGGCGTCACAGACACACTGGGAGAGGACACAGGGGACGTGTAAATGGCAGTGGAGGTGGTGAGTGCAGGTGAGTGGCTTGTGGTGCTGGGTGTCCTGGTGCGATTCCTGGTGCCTGTAGATGTGGTGCATGCAGGTGTGTGTGTAGACGAGACTGGGAGGGAGGAGGGAGAAGAGGAGGAGGGGGACACAGTGCAGACAGTGGATGTTGCTGTGTCTGTATGGGTGTGATGCTTGTGTGAGTGCCTGTGGTATGTGTGGTGCCTATGTTTGCTTGAGCTACTTTTGGGTGTTGACTTGTGTGCATGCTGGTCTGTAGGTGTGCTTGGGATGGGCTGGGGTACAGGGGATTGGGTCTGGGTGGAGGAAGTTGGTGGGGGGAGGCTCGACACAGGGAAAATGGCTGCCATCAGTGCTGAGGCCAGAGATTGCAGGGTTCGCTGAAGGACAGCCTGACCAGAATGAATGACCTCCAGGAATGCATTACCGTGTTGTAACTCTCGTTCTACACCCTGGATGGCATTCACAATGGTAGACTGCCCAACAGTGAGTGACCTGAGGAGGTCAATGGCCTCCTCACTGAGGGCAGCAGGGATGACTGGGGCAGGGCCTGAGGTGCCTGGGGCAAAGGTGATGCCCACCCTCCTGGGTGAGCGGGCACGGGGCGAACGCTGACGGGCTGCTGGGGGGGCAGTGCTGGTAGGGGAGGTGGCGGCTGTACCTGTAGAAGTGGTGCGCACAGATGGTGCCGCCACCACAGGGGAGCTCCCATCGGCGGATGAGTCCGTGTCACTGGTTGGTGATCCGGTGGCCGACGTGAAGCTCCCCTCGCCCTCCGTCCCACTGGTGCATTCAGAGTCTGTGGTGTGGCCCTCCATGGCCATGTGGGATGCAGCTCCCTCGTGCTCCGGTGCCACTGTACCTCCGCCTGTTGATGCTGATGTACAAAAGGACAGGGAGAGTAGGAAAAGGGGGGGAGACAGAAGAACGAGAGTTTTAGTGCATGGTATTCCGCTACCGTTGGCGGACAAGACAGACGCAGCAGCCCCCTGCATTACGCCGTGCTCCTGCACTCTGCACACGCAATTTTTGGGTTATGGCCTACATGGCAATAGTGGACAACTGCGCACATGGATGCCACAGGGGCAAATATACCTCGACTTGGCACTCTGCTGAGGTGGGGTTGAGTGCCAAATGGCCTACATAACGGAGGGGCCTTGCCTACCGAACTCACCCTGGCCTAGGGGCACCCACAGCCCACCTCCCCGACCCAGACACCTCCACTGCACGCAAAGTCCACAGAATGCGGTTGTACTCACCCCCTTGTGTCTGCTGTGATGTCCTCAAGCGCCCATCCAACTCCGGGTAGGCCACCGCCAGGATCCGGAACATCAGGGGGGTCATGGTGCGACGGGCACCCCTCCCACGTTGGGAGGCCATCCCCAGCTGAGCCTCCGCCGTCTTCTTGCTGCAGCGGCGAATGTCCTCCCATCTCTTACGGCAGTGCCCATTCATTCGCATGCATTAATGTTCAATCAACTCTGCCCACTTCCCTCTTCCACCCAGCCCTCTCCACCCGGGCCTAGCCCATACAACGTGCTCCCTGTGTTCTAACCTGTTGGTCTGGAGGACCGTAGAGTAGCGTGTACTGGGGTATTTTGAATTGTCCAATGTGGCGGTGTTTTGGAGATGTTTGTGTATTTTGAGCGCGGCGGTGTGTACCGCCAATGGAATACCGCGGTTGAAAGACCGCCGCGTGGATTCGTGGGTCGTAATAGCATGGGTGTGTTTCTGTTGGTGTGGAGGTGGAGGATTTGTTTCCGCATGTTTATCACTGACCTTTGGTGTGGCGGTGTTGTGTGGGTGTCTGAATTTCGGCGGATTCCGAGATGTGTGTCATAATAGCTGTGGCAGTCTACCGCGGCCGCGGCGGTGTATTGGCGGTCTTCTGCACGGCAGTAAGCGCCTTTTACCGCCAATGTTGTAATGACTACCATTGTGTTTATTCTGCTCATTGAAATGCAAAAGTCCAGTTTTAAATAGGTCCTGTAATATCAGCCTGCAGCTGGTTTTAGGCCCTCACCAATTTAATATATATTTAATATATATATATTGTGAAATAAGGAATGAGATGGTGAAGCAATTTGTCCCAGATCACACGAGGTGCACGCTGAAACTGGTATACCACAGAGAACCCACACATAATTGTGCACTTGTTTATAAATCTGACAGTTGACCACACTTGCAGAATGCCTTCGGTTCTCACTAGGCATTTACAATGTATTGTGGCCTTTGACAGAAATCTATACTAAATCTAAGAATTAGGAAAAATAACATCTTGACATAGACAAGCTATTGATATTATTATTAATACAATTGCAACACATTTATATTTACAATTGCTTTCCTACCTCACTATTACAAAGTTTTCAGTCTCCCACTCTCTCTTACACACTCACACATGCACACCCACCCACACACAAACACCCCCAAACACACACACGTGAGTTTTTGAAGCGGCAGGGCCCGAACGCATGGAGCAAGGAAGGGCAGCAAAGAGCTAATGGCATCTCACATTAGTGAAAAGCTCTCTCTGAAAGCACCAGAACGCAGCTACAAAATAGCTGCTGGGTTTCTGCAGTTCTTCACGGAAACCTTTGCAGTCTCCACGTCGGTTATGATTTACCAAACTGAGTCGGGCAACATTTAGTACGTGCTCAAAGTGAGTGAGTGATTCAGGAAGTGCCCTATTTTCACTCCTTTGTCAAGCAATCGGGACGGCAAGCAATGCACACCTCCTCTTCCTATTTGGAATGAAAGAATACGCTGTTGAAGGAGGGGCTTCTGCTTCCTGTAGAAACTGAGGCATAGCTCAAATTGGTGCTGCAGGTAAGTGCAGTGGCACCGGACCCACAGCTTTCAGGGGCACATTGCACCCTGGTAATTACAGTAGTTTACTGTCCCAAAAGGTGTCAAATGAGCCATTTTTTTGTTTGCACCAGGGCCCATCACCATCCCCGTCTACCTTATCCTGGAAAACTACCCCACACCCCTCAAATTGTTTTTCTTTAAAGCGCATCACTGCCCTGTGGGTAGAGCAGCGCTAGATAATAAATTGCAATCAAATGTGCTTCCATGGTGAGGCTGGGGAAGGACTTAACCTGAACAGATCGTCCCTGGAATGGAAAGATCAGATGCTTTCAACGAGTGACATATAATGGGAGAGATTACTGCATGCGATTGGACAACAAATAAAATTAGTGTAATACCACATTCCTGCATTGGCGACTGCTTTTCAGAACGAAATCACATCGGAAAAAATATTTTGCATTTCAAGATTTTTTTGTGACAGAAGGCATAATACTATAATTAGGAAAGACTCGAACAAGCCATTATTAATTCAGAGGCACCACTCTACAGATGTTATCTCCCTGAGCCAGGTATATGGCCATTGTCGTCCTGCGGGCGAGCTCATCATTATTATCTCAGTCCCCGGAGCTCCGTTACTGCGAGGTACTAGGGTGGCTGCCTGCCTGGCTGGTTTTTGACAGCATATTTTCAGAACAGAAGTTAATCATAATGGAATTTGAAAACTACTTACCTGACCGATTCACTAATTGGTGAGCAGCCTCAGTCCTACTCCTGCATCTCCTGAGCCAATCTACACGCTGCTCTCTTGCTGTTTATTTTAGTAAACAGCATAAGAGCAGCATGAGGATTGGCTCGGGCAGGAGAACCCAGTGCTCCTTAGGAGAGCTGGAGGCTGTGGCTGTTATCCTCCAGGCTCCTAACCTTGCGCAGGTAGGAGAGGAGTCAAGTGCGCATATCGAGCTGGACACAGCAAGGCACCTGTCCATCCGGATATGCGCACTTCAACCGGAGGCCCATCTGAACCAGTGTGTGTCCATCAATCATTTAGCCCCATCCCACAAGTCCACCCTTACTTTGCTGAAAATGGTAAACTCGGCTCGAGCGCGCTGTAAGAAAAGCATTGCACTGTCGACGGCCACGCTAAATTGAATCAAAGCATTATTGGGCTCGGTCCTGGGGGCAACAAAACAAAGGGGCAACGCCCCAATAAAGAAACCTCCTGTGATGGACAGAACTTATTCGAAAGGAACTTGGTTCGATGTACGTGTTAACAATACATATGAAAACAATTTTTATAATAGACAGTAGTTTCTTACAGAATATTATTGAAGCCAAAAAAGTAGAAAGCTATGGTGCCACCTTTATCGTATTAAGTTAATAAGTCCTTAATGGTAGGAGAAGTGGTGGCTGGCACACACCCTGTTTCTATGCCCAGCCCTCCCATGAAGATAGATCGCAAATCTCAACACCTGTGGTGGCTGGTGACATTTAAAAGTGGGGGGGCATAAAAGTTGGGTATGACTTTTAAGTAGCGAGTGAAGCAAGCTGGCTTAATGGACAAACGTAGGTTTCAAGGTGAGTCCTCCTTCCAAGAAAAAAATTGAAAAAAGATTGACAACTGGTGCATTTGAAGCCAAGGTTTATACAGCAGTGGGAACGTATAGTCTTGAAATATTGAACACATAAAAAAATGCTCCATATCTTACTGCATTAATACATTAAACAGTTACTTTAAGGTGCAAATTGTATGGCGCAACCACTTCAGGCCATTTAAAGTGTGTGTTTACCCAGTGTCTTGCATTGCATGCAGGTAGGAAAGTACCATCTTGACTGGCATGTTACCCCCATGTTTACTTGTGTGTCAGTTTGTTTTGGCCTGTGTCACCGGGACCCTGCTAGCCAGGAACCCAGTGCTCATAGTTGTGGCCTATATATGTTCCCTGTGTGGTGCCTAACTGTGTCACTGAGACTCTGCTAACCAGAATCTCAGTGCTTATGCTCTCTCTGCTTTTAAAATTGTCACTGCAGGCTAGTGACCATTTTTACCAATTCTGATTGGCACACTGGAACACCCTTATTATTCCCTAGTATTTGGTACCTAGGTACCCAGGGTAGTGGGGTTCCAAGAGATCCCTATGGGATGCAACATTTCTTTTGCCACCTATAGGGAGCGCAGACAATTCTTACACAGGACTGCCACTGCAGCCTGAGTGAAATAACGTCCTTGTTATTTCACAGCCATTTTACACTGCACTTAAGTAACTTATAAGTCACCTATATGTCTAACCATCACTTGGTGAAGGTTAGGTGCAAAGTTACTAAGTGTGAGGGCACCCTGGCACTAGCCAAGGTGCCCCCACATTGTTCAGGGCAATTTCCCCAGACTTTGTGAGTGCGGGTACACCATTACACACGTGCACTACATATAGGTCAATACCTATATGTAGCTTCACAATGGTAACTCCGAATATGGCCATGTAACATGTCCAAGATCATGGAATTGTCCCCCCATGCCAAATGTGGTATTGGGGTGCCAATCTCATGCATCCCCGGGGCTCCAGCATGGACCCCGGGTACTGCCAAACTAGCTCTTTGGGGTTTTCACTGCAGCTACCGCTGCTGCCAACCCACAGACAGGCTTCTGCCCTCCTGGGGTCTGGGCAGCCCAGTCCCAGGAAGGCAGAACAAAGGATTTCCTCTGAGAGAGGGTTTTACACCCTCTTCCTTTGGAAATAGGTGTTAAGGGCTGGGGAGGAGTAGCCTCCCCAGCCTCTGGAAATGCTTTGAAGGGCACAGATGGTGCCCTTCTTGCATAAGCCAGTCTACACTGGTTCAGGGATCCCCAGCCCCTGCTCTGGCGCAAAACTGGACAAAGGAAAGGGGAGGTCACTCCCCTGTCCATCACCACCCCAGGGGTGGTGCCCAGAGCTCCTCCAGTGTGTGCCATCTTGAATGCAGAGGTGTGAGGGCACAGTGGAGGCCTCTGAGTGGCCAGTGCCAGCAGGTGACGTCAGAGACCGCTCCTGATAGGTGCTTACCTGGTTAGGTGACCAATCCTCTTCTGAGGGCTATTTAGGGTCTCTCCTGTGTGTTTCTCTTCAGATAATGAATGCAAGAGCTCACCAGAGTTCCTCTGCATCTCTCTCTATGACTTCTGCCAAGGATCGACCGCTGACTGCACCAGGACGCCTGCAATACCGCAACAAAGTAGCAAGATGACTACCAGCAACATTGTAGTGCCTAATCATGCCGGCTTTCTCAACTGTTTCCTGGTGGTGCATGCTCTGAGGGATGTCTGCTTTCACCCTGCACTGGAAGCCAAGAAGAAATCTCCTGTGGATCAAGGGAATCTTCTATCTGCTAACGCAGGCACCAAACCTCTGGATCACTGGTTCTCTGGGTCCCCTCTCATCTTGACGAGCGTAGTCATTGGAACACAGGAGCTGGATCCAAGTGACCCTGACAGTCCAGAGGTCCATCTATCTAAATTTGGTGGAGGCAAGTCCTTGCCTGTGCACGCCAGACAGTAATCCTGTGTACTGCGTGAACTGCAGGTGCTAGGGCTTCTATGCACTTTTGCAAGGAATCCTTCATGCACAGCATAGCCCAGGTCCCCAGCACTCCGTCCTGCATTGCTCAACTCGCTGAGTTGACCACCGACTTTGTGGGACCCTCCTTTGTAGTGTTGAGATGACCGCTGTGCTCAGACTTCTTGAACACTTGTTCAAGTACTTCTGTGGGTGCTGCCTGCTTTTGCATGGGCTCTCTGTACTGCTGAGCGCCCCCTCTGTCTCCTCCTCCAAGGGGCGACCTCCTGGTCCTTCCTGGGCCCGGGAAGCATCCATTTTCTTCAACCACAACTCTTGCAGCTAGCAAGGCTTGTTTGCAGTCTTTCTGCATGGCAACAACTCCAACACACCGTGGGACATCTTCTGTGGAAAGGAGAAGTTCCTGGCATCTTCCGTTGTTTCAGAATCTTCAGCTTCTTCCACCTGGAGGCAGCCCTTTTGCACCTTCTTCGGGGTTTAGTCGGCTCCTGCCCCCCCTGGACAATTGGGTGACTCTTGGATTTGGTCCCCTTCCTTTACAGGTCCTCAGGTCCAGGAATCCGCCTTCAGTGCTTTGCAGTCTGTTGTTGTCTTTGCAGAATCTCCTATCACAACTTTAGTGTGTTTCTGGGGAAGTAGGGTCACTTTACTCCTACTTTCCAGGGTCTTGGGGGGGTATCTTGGACACCCTTAGTGTTTTCTACACTTCCAGTGACCCTCAACACAGTACACTAGGCCTGGGGTCCATTCGTGGTTTGCATTCCACTTTTAGAGTATATGGTTTGTGTTGTTCCTAGGCCTATTGCATACTATTGTATTCTACTGTATTTGCACTACTTTTCTAACTGTTTACTTACCTGATTGTGGTTTGTGTGTATATTTTGTGTATTTTACTTACCTCCTAAGGGAGTATATCCTCTGAGATATTTATGACACATTGTCACTAAAATAAAGTACCTTTATTTTTGGTAACACTGAGTATTGTGATTCTTATGATATAGTGCTACATGATATAAGTGGTATAGTAGGAGCTTTGCATGTCTCCTTGTTCAGCCTAAGCTACTATGCTATAGCTACCTCTATCAGCCTAAGCTGCTAGAACACTACTAATCTACTAATAAGGGATAACTGGACCAGGCACAAGGTATAAGCACCATAAGGTACCCACTATAAGCCAGGCTAGCCCCCTCCAATGCAGCATTAACTTTGGAAGAAAATGCTCTAACCAGGCATCAGGAAGCACCCATAGCAGCTGGCTGCAATAAAAAATAGACAAATATGTGCAGACAGATCTTTAACTGGGTTGAAAAAAAAGTGGGGGCTCTCTAAAAGGCAACATGTAAAATACATTTCTGTGACTCGCATAGTGTGCCACCCTGCCTGTATTTTAGTTTCTCTCTGGGACGGTATTGCATCCTGAATTATAACAAAATAAGTGACATACACCTAAAACCTGTCAGTACTATTGGCTTTGTCAATGACTGTTAGCTGTTTAAGATACATGAGTAACAACAATGATTATTTATAAATAATTAACAATGGAAATGTTTCAATTCTGAAATTGCGAGACTGTGAATTAAATATTATACTATACTATGGAAGGAGTATGGCCTTCAGTTATGTGTGCTTTACGTTAGATATGTATGCTCTTTTTCTCTACACATCTTATCCATCTGCACATTTTCAACCTCCTCTCTTTCCTCCTCGGAACCCTCATTTCCCTCTCCCGAGAATGTTCTCCCTCGCATCTCCCTCATTTTACCACCCCAAACATACACTGCACTCATTCACATTTAAGCACTTTACTTCATTTTGCTTTTGCTTTCTAGATATTTTGACCTGCACGTACCCCTTCACACACACTTACACTGAATTTCATTTGCAACTGGAATACATGTCCATTGTTCTGTGTGCTCTGCAGAGAGACCAACCCACTGTCAGGCACTTTGCTTTGCCGTCAGCCGCAGCACCAGCACTCTCAATCGAACCCCCACACAAACATTCGGTACAAGTCAAAGTATACACTATGAAAGATTAATACAATGCACAGAAACACAGCATGAGGAAACAGCTAGCTCTCTTGAGGAATGCAACATTAAGTAAAACATGTGAAATAAGAGGAACTAAATGGTTAACACACATTACACACCTTTCAACATTCATTGTTTGCATATCAATCCATATTTGTGGCATTAATGTTAGGGGCATGAAGATAGTGCCAGTTTTAATATCATACAGCAGATAACTGCCTTTACTGTTAGCACGTATTTCTCCCCTTGCACTTGACTTGGATATCTGGATCCATTTCCAAGGGAGCAAGAACCCTGCTCGTATTTTGAAACAGTTTCAGGAGGAATAAATACAGCAGCTCCACTTCCAAAGGATCCAGTGATCAGCAGCCAGGGCCTGGGGTGTCACATGGGGGAGGTTAGCGTGAGAAGGAGTGTCAGTACAATAAAGATAACACAAGTTTAGCATGATAACATTGACTGTTACCGAAGACAAGGCACTAAATCACGCATGATTGCATCCCCTCTTATTGCGTGATAAAGGGTGGAATCTATGCTTGTTAATGAGAAATGGCTGCCCTCATGGAGGCATGAAGATTCCAACGCCCAAAATCATGATGCTAAAATAGTCACTGGCCTATAATGGATACTGCCATAACCCTCAGTGGAAATGAAGGTCTTTAAAGCTGTCAGCCCGCGCTATGCCTCACAGTGTAGACAGCTAATTTACTGCCTGGTTTCTGTTTAGCGTTTGAAAGCGAGGCGGGGCAGGCAGTCTGGGACAGACAGCCCAGACTTAAATGCATCGATTTGTTTAGAGATACAATCATAACTCTAAACAAATCAATCTATTTAATGTCTTTTATATGAATGCAAGGAATTTCAGAGGTGCGCAGCCCTAAAAGAGAAACCGCCCCTGCTCAACACCTACTGTGATGACTACAATAGGGAAAGCTCTGTGCCTTAGCTGTGTATTCTGGTCTACGTGGATGGTATTTAGTCTGCACCTGTCCAATTACATCTCCCAGGACAATTAGTATTGGCAAAGCCAGTTCTTTTCGGCAATTCTTGTTAGTAGAAAAGGACTGGCAAAAGGTCAAGCAAAGAGAGCGCGCCTATGAGCAGAGGTAAGCCAACAGATGGCACAGGATTGGCACTAACTTTGGGCTTTTGAAAGAACGAAGACAGCATAGTAAGGGGTTTGCCATGTCACAAATTAAGCTGTCCTTACCAACAGAGCTGCTTGGTGATACAACCTGGGGAGTTTGGGGAGTAGAACTTTAGTGACATCACATTCTCCCTGCTGTCTCTTGACACCTTTTCAGGATCTCTTTTCCATTGCTGCTTGATCCAGAACAGTTTTTAACTTTCAGAGGCTTCCTGCTGCAACTGAAATACATATTTTAATGTTGGCATGGAAAATAAATTAGCATTCAAAACTTAAATAGCAACATCAGCAGTCTTAGACAATGCAGCATTTTTAGCAGCGGAATCAGTTATGGCATTGCCCCTTCAAATAATATCATGAAGATGCTGGTGTGCAGCATCCTTCCTCACTGTCACCTTCTCTGGTAGTTGAAAAGCGTTCAAAATATTTTGGATATATTGTCCATTTTTAATAAGGGGTTGGGAAACCCATTTGTATTCATAAGAGACCAAAATCATACATCATTCCAGATGTGCATGTTGAAATTGTGTGTATGTGTGGCTAGGGTGCAGGTTCTGGTGAGAGCAATAAGCTCTGCAACTAGAGCCGATTTTACAGTTGGTAGATGATAAGCCTCCACAATTCGATACATTTATTACCGATTATTGATGCCCTTTCTTAGCGAAATTCGGCAAGGAGATATACCTCCTTGCACTGATCTAGGATAAGACGTGGCAAAATTAAGTTATCTACATTGTAGTAGAGCCTCGGGGGAAAAACAACATGTCTAGATCCTTCTTCAGTGCCTTGGAAAAGATTGAAGGATACTCAGTAAATCCTGAGGAAGTATAGTCCAAGAAAGCTGAGACCCTTTGAAGGTGAATAAGAAATTATATTGACTATCCTCCTGTAAGTGTGAACAAGAAGTGATACTGACTCGCCTAATGTAAGAAGATGGTGAAGAGAGTGGAACAAAAGCCAACCACAGTGACCATTAGGTGTTTGCGGGGATACATGACATTTGGTGGCAGGGTTCGGGACCACAGGGAAGCTTCGGATAACCACATTATTATTGTCCCTAAGGTCTTGTACAAACTAGTGCACATTGGCTTTCTCTGTCCTATCCACATGCCACCTTTTTGTGGGGCTCTGCATCCTATCCCCTTGACTGTCCTCTTTATATTTTAAAATTTTAAGGACATTGATTTTCAGGATTCCCTTTCGTTTTCTCTTGCAAAGCCATACAAAGATTCACGACCATTACCAGTCCAGCCAACTTCTTAATCTACTTCCTATGCAGATTGTCATTAACTGGCTCCTACCATTCTGTAACACTCCTTGCACAAAAGCAGCACGCACAGCATCCCAAACCCTCTCAGTCAGGCGAACTATGCCCAAATATCTTTCAAACACATGTACTTACAATTGTCTAAAGCACACTGAATGTATTGACATGGACATTGTATACAAACTGTACACACTAGAAAGACAAAGGTGGTCATTCTGACCTCGGCGGTAAAAGGCGCCTACCGCCGGTCAGAAATCCTCCATAATCCCGCCGCGGTCGCGGAAACCCGCCACGGTCATTCTGACCCGCAGAAGGCAAACCTCCGAAAATCCGACCGCCACAACAGACCGCCAGACCAGCGGTCGGCGGAAAGGTGGAGGTGACCAAACCTCCACCGCCACGCCAACAGAAATACGCCCATGCCATTACGACCCACGAATCCACGCGGCGGTCTTTCAAACGCGGTATTCCATTGGCGGGACACACCGGCGCAGTCAGAATACACACAAACGAACAAAACTCACCCACATTGGACGATTTGAATCCCACACACCTGATATACATACACACACCACTCCCACACACACAATACAATATAAAACACCCACCCACATCACCCACAAACCCCTACGCTTAAAAATTCGTTAAGAAGGCAAGAGCGAGACACCAGCATCCAAAACATAACAGCCACAGCCACTCAACACCATCACCCACACACTATCCACACACAAAACAACACACACCACCACACTCAACTCACTTAAATACACATACTCCACCCCACACATCATACACACCACCCCATGGCACCCCAAAGACAACCCCGCTTCACAGACGAAGAACTCAGGGTTATGGTGGAGGAAATCGTTCGTGTAGAGCCCCAGCTGTTCGGCACACAGATACAATACACCAGCATTGCCCGGAGGACGGAGCTATGGCAGAGGATTGTCGACAGGGTGAACGCAGTGGGACAGCACCCCAGAAATCGGGAAGACATCAGGAAGCGATGGAACGACCTACGGGGGAAGGTGCGTTCCATGGTATCCAGGCACAACATCGCCGTGCAGAAGACTGGCGGAGGACCCCCACCTCAACCCCCACAATTCACATCATGGGAGGAGGAAGTCTTGAACATCCTGCATCCTGACGGCCTCGCAGGAGTCGGCGGAGGAATGGATACTGGTAAGTTGAAGCTTCAATACTGCTTCCCCCCCACCTGCATGCCAAATCAGACCCCAACCCTCACCCCCATCCTCGAACCCCACCCTCACCCCCACCCCCATCCTCACCCCCACCCTCACCCCCACCACCATCCTCACCCCCACCACCATCCTCACCCCCACCCCCAGCACACCTATTCCCCGCCAATGTCTCACCATCACAACCCACACATCCCAAAACCTAGGCCTGCATGCGTCCACTAAGCATGGACACCCATCACCAAAGCATGCCCAATGCATATACACATCCCCCCCACAAGCCACCCTCACCAAAGCCCCCACACACGAATGCCAGCACTTGGGGACACGGGAACCCACAGATACACCCATATGCCACACATTGAAACTATAACCATACCTCTATACCCCTGCAGGACCCGACCGTCAACACACCGCGGCGGAGGGGCCAGAATTATCCACACCCCCCACCCAAGAGGCCGTCAGCGATGACAGCAGCTCTGTCGATCTGGACACCGATGACCAGCCCGGACCATCGGGGACCTCTGGACAGTCGGTTCCCCTCACACAGGCACAGGCCACTATAGACCCTAACCCCTCTGGGAACACCAGCACAGCTCCCACCCAGCGGGCCCATGCCTCTGTCTCCAGGGCGCGTCAATCTGCGGTGTGTCTACCACTACAGGGCACCCAGGATAACCCACCACCCCAACAACAACAGGGACCTGGGGGCAGTGGTAGTGGGCACACCGGCCAGGGGGCAGAGGCCCAGGGAAACAGGGCAACTCGGCGGGCAGCTGTGCGACAGGGGGGGGAGGAGAGGCCCAGGGAACCCACTCTCCACGAGGTCCTCACCACCATCATGGGAGCATACAACCGCTCCCAGGAGACGATGGCGACGGTACTGGCCCGGTTCCAGGAGATCCAGGTGCTGCAGGAGGAACACTATCGGGGGTACAGGGAGGACATCCGAGCCATCAACACCACCCTGGTTACCATGGTAGGGCTGCTGCAGGACCTCGTAAACAGCAGGGCGGACACTGAACAACACCCAAGGGCCCCTGCCACTAGCCTGGACCAAGAACAGCCATCCACCTCCGCCGGCGCTAGTGGACAGGAGGCCCCCGCACAGCAGCAGCCCACCAGACCCCCACCTCCTGCAGGAGAAGAACCACCCCGCAAGAGGGCCCTGAGATCTCGCAAGACAGAGTAGGATGTCAAGACCCCCGCCAGCAATGGATACCACCTGATGTCATCCCACTGTCCCACATTGTCACCCTGTCCATCCTCGAACTGCCCATGCTCCATCTCTCCACAGGCCTCTGGACAATGCACCTGTGTGACTGTTACTCTGGACTCTGCCATGGACATTCCTTCACCATAGCCCCCACCCACTTGAAACCACCCATCCCATTTTGAGCACTTCAATAAACACCTATTTTGCACCAAAATATCAGGAGTCTGGCTGTGATTTCAATAGATTGTAATTGACATGACAGTGCAAATATGTCCTTGTACATGGTGAAGTCAACAAACAGCTGCCACAAAGCTGTAGTCCATGGGGAAACGAAGCACAGGACTCGTAGTGGGGACCCCAGATCTGAAATAGGGAGGGAAAAGCCAAAACTCAGTCATCATACACTGGGGCAAATAGACAGGCAGCAGAGATGCTGCAGAGTAGTTAACATTTACTAAATTATCTTTGAAATGTTACCTGTGTCCTATTGGAAGTACTGTTCAATGATTCTGTCCCTGTTGTCTGTTTCAGCCCCGTCGTCTTCCTCCTCGTCACTCTCCTCAGGTTCCACCGCTGCCACAACACCACCGTCTCGACCATCCTCCTGCAGGAAAGGCACCTGGCGGCGCAAAGCCAGGTTGTGAAGCATGCAGCAGGCCACGATGATGTGACACACCTTCTTAGGTGAGTACATTAGGGATCCACCGGTCATATGCAGGCAGCGAAACCTGGCCTTTAGGAGGCCAAAGGTGCGTTCGATCACCCTCCTAGTACGCCCATGGGCCTCATTGTACCGTTCCTCTGCCCTGGTCCGGGGATTCCTCACTGGGGTCAGTAGCCACGACAGGTTGGGGTACCCAGAGTCCCCCACTAGCCATACACGGTGTCTCTGTAGCTGTTCCATCACGTAAGGGATGCTGCTATTCCTCAGGATGTAGGCGTCATGAACTGACCCTGGGAATTTGGCATTTACATGCGAGATGTACTGGTCAGCCAAACACACCACCTGGATGTTCATTGAATGGTAACTTTTTCTGTTCCTGTACACCTGCTCCCTGTCTCTTGGGGGAACCAAAGCCACATGGGTCCCATCAATGGCACCAATTACGTTGGGAATATGTCCAAGGGCGTAGAAATCACCCTTCACTGTAGCCAATTCGCCCACCTCAGGGAAAATGATGTAGTTCCTCACGGATTTCATCAGGGCAGACAACACTCTGGATAACACCTTTGAAAACATGGGCTGAGACATCCCGGAAGCAATTCCCACGGTTGTCTGAAATGACCCACTTGCCAAGAAATGGAGTACTGACATGACCTGCACCAGAGGGGGAATCCCTGTGGGTTGGCGGATGGGGGACATCAGGTCGGGCTCCAGCCGGGCACACAGTTCATGGATAGTGGCACGGTTAAGACGGTAGGTCAGGATAATGTGGCGTTCTTCCATTGTCGACAGGTCCACCAGCGGTCGGTACACGGGAGGATTCATCCGTCTCCTCGCCCAACCCAGCGGACGGTGCCTAGGAAGGACAACATGGAGCACACAGTCAAGCAACCCACAGGTACGTACTCACAGCTAGCACAGTATACGATTCTCTATGCAGTGAATGGCGTGTCTGAGTGGCTACGCAAGGCCTAGGCCTGTGTGACGCAGTTGAAATTGAGCCATGTGGGCCCTGGAAATGGCGGCTGCCTGACCTGTGAAGTGTGACAATGGGATGTGAGGTCAATGCGCTGGCGTGGCACACCGCGGCGGGCGGCGGGCGAAGACCGCGGCACGAAGCCGCATTGGTTAACATTGAAGCCTATGGGTTTCAGGAGCCAATGGCGAAGGGCGCCGGCGGTGGCGGGACGCACCGCCGCGGTACGCACCGCCGCGGACGTGACCGCCATTTTCTATCTACTTATCCACTTGCGACTTGAACTTTCACAGGAGAGGACCTATACTGCAAGTGTTGCTGTGACCTCGGTCTGGAAGGGACAATGGCTGCTGCGACTGGGGAAAGGGCCCCTGCCTTCACTGGAGAGGAGTTGGAGAAACTTGTGGATGGGGTCCTCCCCCAGTATGCGCTACTCTACGGTCCTCCAGACCAACAAGTGAGTTTAATTCAATCTGGATTTGGGGCCACTGGCTGGCTTGGGGGCCTGGCGGGGATGGGGGGCATGTTGGGGCTGGCGGGGGGCCTGGCGGGGGGCCTGGCGGGGATGGGGGGCATGTTGGGGCTGGCGGGGGGCCTGGCGGGGATGGGGGGCATGTTGGGCCTGGCGGGGGGTCTGGCGGGGATGGGGGGCATGTTGGGCATGGCGGGGGGCCTGGCGGGGGGCCTGGTGGGGATGGGGGGCATGTTGGGCCTGGCGGGGGGTCTGGCGGGGATGGGGGGCATGTTGGGCATGGCCGGGGGCCTGGCGGGGGGCCTGGCGGGGATGGGGGGCGTTGGGCCTGGCGGGGGGTCTGGCGGGGATGGGGGGCATGTTGGGCATGGCGGGGGGCCTGGCGGGGGGCCTGGCGGGGATGGGGGGCGTTGGGCCACTGGAAAGGAAAATGCTGAGTAACTTGAACGTGGTATTTCTCCCTCCCTGTACGTGTCACATAGGTCCGCGCCCATGAGAAGATCGGGATTTGGCGTGCCATCGCCAAGGAAGTCCGGGCCCTGGGGGTCCACCATCGACGGGGCACCCACTGCCGCAAGAGGTGGGAGGACATCCGCCGCGGGACCAAGAAGACCGCCGAGTCTCTGCTGGGGATGGCCTCCCAACGTAGGCGGGGTGCCTGCCGTCAACTGAGCCCCCTGATGTTCCGGATCCTGGCGGTGGCCTACCCTGATTTGGATGAGCGCGTGAGGGCAGCACAGCAGACACAAGGGGGTGAGTCCAAGCATTATCTACTCTGTTGTCGCGCAGTGGAGGTGTCTGGGTGGGGGAGGAGGGCTGTGGGTCCCCCTAGGCCAGGGCGATATCTGTAGGCTGGGCACCCCCGTAAGCCCCTGTGTCCCCAGCCACCCCCCTCAGTAGTTTGTCAGTACAGCCATCCCTGGGCCGTGTCATCCATGGGTGCAGTTGTCAACTCTAGGCGTGTAGGGCATGTTCCACGGAATGCGTAGCGGACCCCAAGTGCGCAACTTAGTGCAGGGGGCATCTGTGTCTGTCATGTCCGCTAACTGTACCGGAGATCCATGTACTCAATATCCCTTTATTTCTCTCTCCCCCCCCCTTTTTGTTTGTCTTTCTGTGCTTGTGTGCATCAGCATCATCAGGCGGAGGAGAAGTGGCATCGGGGCAGGAGGGAGCTGCATCTCACATGGCCCAGGAGGGCCATGCCACAGAGTCAGACTGGACCAGTGAGACGGAGGGCGAGGGGAGCTCCACGACGGGAACGACTGGAGCCTGCAGCGACACGGACACGTCCTCGGAAGGGGGCTCCCTTGCGGGGGTGGCACCATCCGTGCCCCCCGCCATTACAGGTACAGCCGCCACCCAGCGCACCATCTCCGCCCTCCCAGCAGCCCCTCCGCGTTCGCCCCGTGCCCGCTCTGCCAGGAAGCCGGGCATCTCCTTCGCCCCAGGCACCTCAGGCCCTGCCCCTGTTACCCCCGCTGCCCTCAGTGAGGAGGTCATTGACCTCCTCCGAACGCTCATTGTTGGGCAGACTACCCTTTTGAATGCCATCCAGGGGGTGGAGAGGGAGGTTCATCGCAGCAATGCGTACCTGGAGGGCATTCATTCGGGTCAGGCTGCCCATCAGCGATCGTTCCAGGCTCTGGCCTCAGCACTGACGGCAGCCATTGTCCCTGTCTCCTGCCTGCCTCTACTAACTCCCTCCTCCCAGTCTCCTGTTCCTCTGCCTGTCCCACCCACACCATCAGACCAGCCTGCACACACCTCAACACCCAAGAGAAGCTCATCCAAACATAAGCACCACAGATCACGCAGACATTCACACACGCAACATTCCGATGCAGACATGCCAACAGTCACTACCACCTCTGTGACCCCCACCTCCTCGTCTCCCTCCTCCCTCCCTGTGACGTCTACACTCACACCTCCATTCACCTCACCATCAGCCAGTGTTTCCATCACCAGCACACCCTCCACTCCAGTCCGCACACGTGCAGTCACCACCCCCACTGCCATTTACACGTCCCCTGTGTCCTCTCCCACTGTGTCTGTCACCCCCTCTTCCACACCACACAAACGCAGCCACCCACCCACCCAACAGCCATCCACCTCACGACAGCCTATCCCTCCTGCACCTGCACCCAAAGACAGCAAATGTGACTCACCTACAACCACATCCTCTCCCTCCACTCCCATTCCCACTGTACCTACCACTCTCCATTGTCCCAAGAAGCTCTTCCTCGCCACTACTAACTTCTTTCCTGACCTTGAGCCCCCCCCTCCTTCTCGTCGGGGTAAGAAGAGCACCTCAGCCACCACCAGCCCTGCAGCCCCCTTGACAAGGGTGCAGGGGTATTGGAGCCCGCCAGCCCGCATGTCTGGATCTTCGCCCAGCAGCAAGGGGACAGCCAGCCCACCCCCTGGGAAGAGGAGCAGAAGGCGGAAGGGGTGCCGCAGGAGCCCGCCTTCTACATCCCCCCCGGACACCACCCAGAGACAGTCACCAGCCACAGCTCCAAAGGGAGGAAAGGGCCACAGGCCGACGACTAAGGAGGGCAAGGGCAGCAAGTTGGAGAGGTCAGGCAGCAGGCCTGCTGCCCAGGAGGAGCCCACAACCCCCATAGCCGCTGCCCCGGGAGGAACCGGCACAGCTGCCCCGGGAGAGCCCACCAGCCCCATAGCCGCTGCCCAGGGAGGACCCAGCCCAGCTGGCCAGGAGGGCCCCACCACCCACAGCCCAGGTGGGCAGTGAAGGAGCACCATCCCCGCTGCCCAGGAGGGCACCACCAGGCATTTAGCAGTTGGCCATAGACCGTCCGCCGTCTCAAGAACCGCTGAACTGGGCCCTTCAAGGCAAGAACCGCTGAACTGGGCCCTTCAAGGCAAGAACCGCTGAACTGGGCCCTTCAAGGCAAGAACCGCTGAACTGGGCCCTTCAAGGCAAGAACCGCTGAACTGGGCCCCGCCGTCTCAAGAACCGCTGAACTGGGCCCTTCAAGGCAAGAACCGCTGAACTGGGCCCTTCAAGGCAAGAACCGCTGAACTGGGCCCCGCCGTCTCAAGAACCGCTGAACTGGGCCCTTCAAGGCAAGAACCGCTGAACTGGGCCCTTCAAGGCAAGAACCGCTGAACTGGGCCCCGCCGTCTCAAGAACCGCTGAACTGGGCCCTTCAAGGCAAGAACCGCTGAACTGGGCCCGCCGTCTCAAGAACCGCTGAACTGGGCCCTTCAAGGCAAGAACCGCTGAACTGGGCCCTTCAAGGCAAGAACCGCTGAACTGGGCCCCGCCGTCTCAAGAACCGCTGAACTGGGCCCCGCCGTCTCAAGAACCGCTGAACTGGGCCCTTCAAGGCAAGAACCGCTGAACTGGGCCCTTCAAGGCAAGAACCGCTGAACTGGGCCCCGCCGTCTCAAGAACCGCTGAACTGGGCCCTTCAAGGCAAGAACCGCTGAACTGGGCCCTTCAAGGCAAGAACCGCTGAACTGGGCCCCGCCGTCTCAAGAACCGCTGAACTGGGCCCTTCAGGGCAAGAACCGCTGGCCCTTTGGCAGACGTGGCAGGGCAGGATCTATCTCGGGCAGGGCTGCAGGATGTCCTCTGGCCAACTTGCCTCCTCCAGTGGCAGTGGGGTCTGTTATGGACTGTATGGACTGTGGCTTTGCTCTCCACAGGATGGCCCAGTGGGCAGGCCACCCACTGTATGGACTGTATGGACTGTGGCTTTGCTCTCCCCAGGATGGCCCAGTGGGCAGGCCACCCACTGTATGGACTGTATGGACTGTGGCTTTGCTCTCCCCAGGATGGCCCAGTGGGCAGGCCACCCACTGTATGGACTGTGGCTTTGCTCTCCCCAGGATGGCCCAGTGGGCAGGCCACCCACTGTATGGACTGTATGGACTGTGGCTTTGCTCTCCCCAGGATGGCCCAGTGGGCAGGCCACCCACTGTATGGACTGTATGGACTGTGGCTTTGCTCTCCCCAGGATGGCCCAGTGGGCAGGCCACCCACTGTATGGACTGTTTGGACTGTGGCTTTGCTCTCCCCAGGATGGCCCAGTGGTCATGGAGTCCCCTCGTGGATCTGGCGTCGTGTACTCAAGTGGCTGAGGTGCCCCCCCTTCCCTTCCCCCTGAGGTGCCTGTCCTATTTTCTTTCTGATGCCCCTGCAGTGTTCTCTCCGTGGAGTTCTTGTCGTGGGACTGGGCCTTGCCCCTTTGCACAGGACCCCTGTGATCCACGGACAGTGGTTGGACTACATTTAGTAGCTGTATATATTTTGTACATAGTTTATTTATTTTTTGGGATTAATGGCGTACATATTTAAATATATCTGCCCGTTTATGATCTCTTCTTTTGGTCTTTGCATTATTTCGGAGGGGGATGGTTTGTGGGTTGTGACAGTGATCTGTGGGAATGCATTGATGTGTGTGTTGTAGTGGGTGTGGGTGGGTGGGTGTGTGCCGGTAATCTTTTCCCTCCCCTGTGTCGTAGGTGCAGTACTCACCGATGTCTTCCGCGCCGCCGGGCGTGCTCCTGGTATATGAGGAGGAATAGGAGTGCGGGGATGACCTGTAACTCTGGCTCCATACTGCCGGAATCTCGCGTGGAGTGCGTAGAGGTGAGCGTTTTCCCGTTCGTAGTCTGTTTCCGCCGTGTTCTTATCGGCGGTGCTCCCGCCCCGGAAAAGGTGGCAGATTGGTGGGTCGTAATAGGGTGGGCGGTACTTTGTCTGCCGCCGGGCTGTTGGCGGGAACCGCCGCGCTGTTTGTTTGTACCGCTGTGGCGGTCGGAGTGTTAAGTTGGCGGGCTGTGTTGGCGGTTCCCGCCAGGGTCAGAATTGCATATTTTAGACCGCCGGCCTGTTGGCGGCTTGGCCGCCGCTTTATCACCGACCGCCAGGGTCAGAATGAGGGCCAAAGTTACATAAATGTCCAGAAAGTTCTGTTTACTACAAGTGCAGCAAGTGTTTAACAAGTTACCATCAAGTATGGTGATACTTTTTTTGCAGTTTACAAATGTAAGGTTAGTGTTTTGATGGCATACGAGAAAAACAACATCATATATGATGTTAGCAGTTGTACTACTTGTCTTTAACAAAAAGATAAACAGTAATTAATCTTAGCCAATTCAGTTTTGGTAGACACCAGCTACAGCTGATGTGTTTTGTGGAAAAGGACTGTTTCAAGGCTGTAAGAATAAACACCTGAAGGGCTGTTGAAGAGAGTAGTGAGAAGGACTGAAGTGAGATTTTAAGGGAGTAAAGGTTGATAAAAGAAAGAAGAAGTATTAGGGCCCACAACATAGTGACACCATAAACTCCATATAAGTGAAAGAATAATGCAGCGTCAAGGCTCATTACATTGTAACATCATAAACACCATGTAAAGTGATGAGAGTTAAGAATGCAAAATAAAAAAAATTCAGTAGGAATAGGGAAGGAAAAAAGGAGAACACCACCAAAAATCATATCAGTGATAAAACTGTAGAGTGAGATAGCCGGTCCAGTCACCAAAGTGTGTAAGGTGAAAATCCAAAAGTGCAAACAGTGAGAAGTCTAAAAAATGACATAGCTACCTATTCAGTCTTAATTCTTGTGTAAGAGATGATCTAAGTCCATTGTAATCTAAAACAAATTGCTGAGAATGACCGAGTAGTGAGGTGTCAGAAGTGTGAGAAATAGGGCCCAGTGTTCAAGTTATGGTCTAGCATCAGAATGCAATAAGGAAGAAATTCACCTATACTCACAAAATTGTAGAATAATTGGTTGTAAAGTTGAGAGATTATTAGTATGTCATAGATACAAATCTAGTATGTATAATATTCAAGCTAAAGATCTTCCATCCAGTCATTTTTATAAAAAAAGGAGGAAGTCTGTGGAGTTGAGAAGTCACTGTGCAAGTGGTGAACAACACATAGAGTACTGTGGAAAGAAAGTAAATAAATGTGGACAGTACCTACGGGCCTGATTTAGATCTTGGTGGAGGGGAATACTCCATCACAAACGTGACAAATATCCTGTCTTCCGTATTATGATCCCATTCTATCCTACAGGGCTATGTATCACGTTTGTGAAGGAACATTCCTTCCACCAAGACCTAAATCAGGCCCTTCGGTACTGTCCACATTTACTTCCTTCCTTTCCACAGTTCTTTATGTGTTAACCTTGTTTACCACTTGCATAGTCACATCTCAACTTCACAGACTTCATCCTCCTTTAAATCAGGTCCTAAGTCATTAGTAATTGAGATCCTTAAAAATTACAATCAAGGGATTAATTGGGTATGTACCATTGCACTAGTAATTAGTATTACTTGAGGGAAGACTGAAAAAATAACAGGGTCAGTGTTGGAAAATGGGTTATAGGTAAGGGCAGGTAAGTGCATACACATAGCAATAGATCACTAACCTCCACTTAGATCCAGTTAGGTCTCAGTAAATTAAACCCAGCTCAACCCTTGGTAGCTTGACAACGAGCGACAAGGCTTAACTTAGGAGACATATGTGTAAAGCATTTAAAAATCACAAAACAGTAAATAAGTGAAACACAAAACAAAAATCCAACATCAAGTTATAAAAATAGATTGTATTTTTTATCTTTAAAATGACACCAAAACAAATAGAATCGGATAAGGGGAACCAGAGATATGAATTTTAAAAGAATTAATGCTTTTTAGCACTTAGAAACAAATAGCGCCAATCTGGTCATCTGGTCGCACCTCGACCGGGGCAAAGTCAAAATTTGAGGCCGACTGCGATGGAGCCCTGCTCGGCTACAGCTTTCAGGAGGCCTCTGTCAAAAGTTTACCTTCGGACTTAGTCGTTTTTCTTGAGATTTTCTTCAGCGGGACCAAGTCGCCAGTCTAATCCGACCTCCTGGAACTCTTCCACAAATACGTGTCGTGGTAGCCCTCGGTGGAGATTTTTACCTTCGGACTTAGTCATTTTTCGAGATGAAAATCCTTTGACCAGTGCAAACCTGAGTCTTGATCCAACGTTCCTGGTGCTTGCTTCAGATACACTGCCTGGGATGTCCCGGTCAACTTCCTACATTCGGACTTAGTCACTTTTTCGGAGATTGTCTTCACTGGGACTGTAGGAGGCTTGCCTGGCTTGTAGTGGGTACCTTAGGTACTTACACCTCATACCGGGTCCAGTTATCCCTTATTAGTGAAATGTGGTAGTGTTCCAGCAGCTTAGGCTGATAGAGGTAGCTGTAGCAGAGCAGCTCAGGCTGAACTAGGAGACATGCCAAGCTCCTGCAATACCACTATAGTTACACAGTACTTATACACAATATAATATAAAACTCAGTGTTACCAAAAATAAAGGTACTTTATTTTAGTGACACAAGGCCAAAAATATTTTAGAGGCAATACTCCTTCTGGAGGTAAGTATTATACACAATATACACTAGAGACCCAAATCAGGTAAGTAAATAGTCACAGAATAGTGCAAACCTTAGAAAATACCATAGAATGCAATAGGAAGAAATGGGCCTAGGGGCAACAAAAACCATATACTAAGAAAGTGGAATGCGAATCACGAATTTCCCTTTTGACAAGTGTAGTGTGTAGAGGGGCGCTAGGAGTGTGACAAAACCTCAAAGGTGAGTAAAATACCCCACCCCAGAGCCCAGGACAGTAGGATTAAAGTACTGCAAGTTTCCTCAGGACACATTACAAGTCGAGTTGAGCATCGCAGGATAGAGTGCTGGGGACCTGGGCCAGGCTGTGCACGAAGGATTCTTGCAAATAGTGCACAGAGGCCTCAGGAGGTAGAGATGACATGGTTCAAAGGGGTACTGTTGCAAACAGGCATGGCAAGCTCTTACCTCCGGCAAATTTGGAAAATTGGACCTTAGGACAGTCAGTTTCAAAGGGGTCCACCACCTGTGTTCCAGGGAGCACGCTCGTCGCCAGGAGAGGAGTCCCAGAGAACTGGTTGTTGTCTTAGAAGGTGCCTGCTGGAGCAGGGAAGTGACTCTGTCACTCCATGGGCGATTTCTTCTGTCATTCTGGTGCAGGGTGAAGACAGGGAGTCCCCAGAGCTTGCACACCCTGGAAACTGTTGCAATTGTTGGCTGAAGCTGAAGTTGCAGGGTCACAGTAGCCTTTCTGGATACTTTGTTGCAGTTACAGTGGTTCCTGGAGACGTCTGTGGTTGAGCCAATGGTCAGAGGATGAAGCAGGAGTTGCGGAGGATTCCTGGCGGAAACCTGCAGGCGAATCTCAAGAGGAACACACAGGAGAGACCTTAAATAGCCCTGAGAGGGGGATTGGCTACCTAACCAGGTTTGCACCTATCAGGAGGGGTCTCTGATGTCACCTGCTGTCACTGTCCACTGAGAGATGTCCAAAGTGTCCCCACACCTTGGAAAACAAGATGGCTAATGCCAGGACACACTGGGGGAGCTTTGGGTACCACCCCTGGGCTGGCGATGGACAGGGGAGTGGTCACTCCCCTTTCATTTGTCCATTTGCGTACCAGAGCAGGGACTCAGAGTTCCTGAACCAGTGTAGACTGGATTATGAAAGGAGGGCACCATCTGTGCCCTTCAAAGCATTTCCAGAGGCTCTGGGAGGCTACCCCTTCCAAGCCTGTAACACCTATTTCCAAAGGGAGAGGGTGTAACAACCTCCTCCCTAAGGAAATGCTTTGTTCTGCCTTCCTGGGACTGAGCTTCTCAGACCCCAGGAGAGCAGAACCCTGTCTGTGAGGTGGCAGCAGCTGTAGCTGCAGTGCAAGCCTCAGAGAGCTGGTTTGGCAGTACTGGGGGTCCATGGTGGAGTCCCCAGGATGCTGGGATTGCCCCCCCCCCAATATCAGATTTAGAATGGGGGGACAATTTCATGATCTTAGACACCTTACATGGCCATATTTGGAGTTACCATTGTGAGGCTACATATAGGTATTGACCTATATGTTGTGAACGCGTGTAATGGTATCCCGCACTCCCGAAGTCCGGGGAATTTTCCCTGGACAGCGTGAGGGCACCTTTGTTAGTGCAAGGGTGCCCTTACACCTAGTAACTTTGCACCTAACCTTCAGTAAATGAAGGTTAGATGTATAGGTGACTTATAAGTCACTTAAGTGCAGTGAAAATGGCTGTGAAATAGTGTGTGCACTATTTCACACAGGCTGCAGTGGCAGTCCTGTGAAAAGATTTGATGAGCTCCTTATGGGTGGCAAAAGAAATGCTGGAGCCCATAAGGATCTCCTGGTACCCCAATGCCCTGGGTATCTAGGTACCATATACTAGGGACTTATAAGGGGGGTCCATTATGCCAATTGGAATTGGTAAATCATGTCAGTAATCTCTAGTGACTAATTTGGAAGCAGAAAGAGCAAAAGCACTGAGGTTCTAGTTAGCCGAACTTCTGTGACACAGTTAAGCACTACTGACAACACGTACATTAGGCCACGCACTATGAGCACTGGGGCAGGATCCCAGTGAGACAGGCAAAACAAACTGACATACAGGTAGAAATTAGGGGTAACATGCCAAGAACGATGGTACTTTCCTACAGGGATGAACCTGCAAGTCAAGCTGGGTAACGGTTGAGGCAAGCTGGCTAGAATTGCTGCGGCAGGTCGGTCCCTTTATGGGGCTTTTTTCCAAAAGTTCTCCAAACTTCTCCAAAATCCTGGATCTTCTTCCAGATGTTCCTTTAAAGTTCTTTTGAGGTCCACAGCTCACCCCAAGGTTCCAGAAGCTCTGAGATGCTCCTTGATGGTGCGCAGTACAACTCTCAGAATGTACCTGGCTCAAACTACTTTTTGGCCACTGGACAGTAGTCAGCTGGTCAGTTTATTCAGAAGTTGGTGCAGGGGACTCTGGTTAGCAAGTTTTCACCTGCAGCAAACAGGGAATCCCTCCTTGAATCAGTTGAAGCCAGGCAAAGTCCTTCTTGTGGTGAAGCCCAAATGTGCAGCTGGTTCAGTCCTCCAGAATGCAGTGTCCAGGTGCAGGTCAGGGGTCCAACAGGGCAGTCCTTCTTCTTCTGTAGATTTTCCCAGTAGGGATCTGGAAGGGATCTCAGGTGTGGGTGCAGGTCTGCCAGTTTTATCCTTGCTCCTGGGTGAAAACATGGGGGTCCTGGTTCTCCAATCAGGTGAAGGGTCCTTCCCCCTGTGATGACCACTTCCTGGAAAGTGTGGCAAAAATAAATTCCCGGGAGCAACACTCCTCAAAATTCCATCATGGCTGAATGTGATTTTTTTTTTAGGTTACATCTGGCTGAGCCCACACATTGAAGACTAAAAACCTTAAACACACCCTTCTCTTGCCCTCTCCTAATCTAATCAAGGGGGCACCTAATAGTCTGGGTTTGCAGGATGTGAGGGAGGTGCTGGGTTGCTCCAAATGTCCTTCCCTGCCTTTGAAGACCAGTTGGGCATCCTTCCCCCTTCCTGCCTCTCCATCTGCTGAGTGAAGATCTCCTCCCCCAGGCACAGCTCTTTGTGTTGAGCCAGGCCACTTCACACCTCATCAAGGCAGCCTGGCTAGGCTGCCAGAGCCTGGCCAATCAGAGCAAAGCAGTAAAAACACTACAGGGCTGAAGTTGGCAACTGTTCAGGTAAAGTTTAAAACTCTTTAACTGAACAAGTTATATTAAATCCTACCACATTTATTATAACAAATAATTTGATACCAATCTTGAGCTATCTTTTACTTAAGGGGACTTTTAAAATTAAAAAAAGTCTCCCCATTCTAGCCTATGGAGGCCCTTCACTACAATGAGGGAAAACGAATTTGGCTGTTTTACCTCACCAGGGCTTATAAAACTATTTATAGAAGGTCCCTGCTTATAGTTACATGGCACCTAGCCCTAGGGGCACATAGGGCACGCCTTAGGGTTAACTTATATGTCAAAATAAGGTAGTTTAAGACTTTGGAACCACTTTTAATTCCAAAGTCGAATTTGCTTGTAACTTTAATTTGAAAGCAGCCAGCAAGGCAGGCTTGCCTTTAAAATGACACTGGGCACCTCAGCAGTGCACCTATGGGGCACCACCAAGGCTGGGGTCCCTAAATCTACATGCCCTACCATATACTAGGGACTTATAGGTAGGTTGACTTAGCCAGTTCTAATTAGTCTAATTTGCACACTCATTTTATACAGAGCACAGGCCCGGGGACTGGTTAGCAGTACCCAGGGCACCATCAGAGACAGGAAAACACCAGCAAAAAGTGCAAAATGGGGGCAAAAAGTCAGGGGCCTCTGCAATCAGCCCTGTTTTCCCACAGTCAGAAGTGCCCTGAAAGAGATAAGTTGCTCTTAGGAATATGTAGGAATTTGGAATCATACTTGAAAAAGTAAATATCAAAAGACCACCAAGCAGTAATCAGGAAGTGCCTTGTTAAAAGGGCAGGTAGGCGTAAAGTTCATAAGTATTTACCCGAGCCTGCAGTCAGGGAGCACTTAGGTCCAGATTTGAGAGGGCCTAACACCTCCTTGCGCCATATTAGCCTCATTTTGGTTACGCTGATGTGGCCCAACGAGGCCAAAATCGCCACGCCCTATTTACAAAGTGGCGCAATGCATGCATTGCGCCACTTTGTAACCCCTTGCACCATATTATGACTGCACCATGCATAATGTGTGCAAGGGGGGTGTTCCCCCGTTAGGGGGGCCTAAAACAAAAAAATGGGGCAAAGAAATCTAAAAGATTTCTTTGCGCCATTTTTCGTGCATTTTTAATGCCTGCTCAGAGGAGGCATTAAAAAGGGGCACATTATTATTTATAATGGGCCCCTATGTACAGTTCACGGTTAGCGACAAAATGTTGGTGCTAACCCTGAACAGTACATGAATAGCATCAAACGTTTTGATGCTATTGCCCTCTACCCTGTGCCCTGGTGTGCTGTATATTAAATTTTAAATATGTGCTACATGTTGGCAGTAACGGGGCACCAAGGGGCACAAGAAAAGTGGTGCTGCACTGGGTGCAGCGCCACCTTCTTAAATCTGCCCCTTAGTTATTAAATAACCATTAAACATTTAAAACAGAGTAAATATGGTAATAATATACATATAAATGACGGCCTACATGGTCATAAATTGTTTTAGACAACATAACCCAATGTTATCACTTTTCAAACATACCCCTTAACAGCTGGGCCTTTCCCCCTCCAGTTCTGAGCCCTTTTTTGCCTATTTGGGGTAGGTGGAGCTTAGGGCTTATGTTTTCCATATAAGGTATCAACGTCAAATTTGTGTCTTTTCTTTCCAACATCGTGGGAGGTATAATGATATCCAGGGTTTGTAGATTCCTCTTGAGGGGACTGAGAAAATAGGCAATATATAGCTACATTTTGAGTTTTGTTTAGGAAGACATCAAAAAAGTGCTTCGGATAAAAGCGTCAGTTTTTTTCCTAAGAATTGCATCAACAAACCACTTGCTGTGCTAAAGTCACCATCCTTTCAGCTTTCAGGAGCATGCAGAGCTGATTAAAAAAAAACATTTTTTTTACCACATTTTTTGTATTTTTCAAAGAGGTAGCCCCTTTTTCCTATTTTTGTGCCCTCAACCTACTTTCAGTTTGTGGTAGAAACCCGTGTAAAACCAATAGGTGATCCTTGAAAGCTATAGATTTCTGGAAAGCAGACACAATTACGAATTAATCAAGGGATCATATGTGTGTAGATCTCTCAGCATTTCCCCAAATACACTAACTGTTGAAATAAAGAAATATAGACAATGAGCGGGCAAAAACATCCATTAGTGACTACGTTTTCAAATTTTTGTCATAATAGCCAATTTACAAGCAATATACCATTACATCATCTAGATCCTTCTAGTGCGAAGATGCATAGGGTATATAGGTTCTCCAAGAACACACGGTACCCAGCATCAACAACTGAGTTGCACAGTACAATGTTTTTTCATTGTGTACTGCATATTGACCACTGCACATGGTGAAATATGTAAAGTTAAACATGGGTATCAAACCTGTGTATTTCTGAGATGGGCATAAGATATGGAGTTTAGGATCAGTAGTTATTTGTACAGCTCTCATTTTGTGGGTATACGCGCTAGCATATGATTTAGAGAGCATTTTTCAAAATGTCTTCTTTCTTTCACACTTGCTTGAATCTAGAAGGCACAGATGCATCAAAATCCAAATGGTAATAAGAAATGTTCTATTATTTTTGGTGGCTTATTTGTGTGGGTAGACCTAGGCCCTCATTATAAACTTGGCGGTAATCACCGTGCTGACGGTGAACCGAAGCTCGCCAGTGGTGGTGGACTTCACACCGCCGAATAATGATGCCAAAAAGTTAAACCTCCAAAAATCCTGCAACCTCCACCCACCGCCAGGGCCCACGACGGCGGAAAGGAAGTACACCCCACCCCGCCACCGCCATGCAGACAAATCCTCTGCCCACCAAATAATGATGCACAACTCAGCGTGGCGGATAGTGAATGCGGAACGACTATTGGTAGCACGCACTACCACGGGCAGTAATGGGACCCACCAACAACAAATGCACACATTGGCAAGTCAGAAACCCACACACCTGACACACATCCACAATAATATAAAACACTCACATACACCCCCCCAATCCTTTGCATCGCGAGTAGCACAACTGAGATTGACAACACAACACACATACACTGAACTCAACATCACACAAGTCACATACACAAATACACCACCAAAACACATACATACCTCAGCACCATCACAAGCCACACACACAACCACACAACAGCACCCTCACCTATACACCTATAACACACCACCCACAACACACACTATGGCACCACCTAAGCACCCCGCTTTACAGACAGGCAGCACCAGTATCACAGCCAGCCTGAGTCCTCCACCCACCTGCAAGCCCCTTCCACAAGCCAGGACACTGCCCTGATATCTACATCTGCAACAGCTACTGGACTGGTGGCACTGCCAGAGGACACACAGGAAACCAGCACCCTTAACACTGCAGCCCAGCTGCACCTTCGCAAATGGGCCCTCAGACCCAGATATGCCACTGAAACACCAGTCAAGACCAAGCCCAGCGCCAAGGAGTGACTCTACCCTGAACTGTCTCCCTTGTGTGCCACTGAGCTACCTCGTTGACATGCCACTGCCATCACACCATCTTCCAATGGCCACCTGGACCAAAACCCAGTGCTACAAACAGCTGAGCATATATGTACTTGCACCATGTGCCCACTCCCTTTCACTGACCCAACACTTAAGTATATTTTGCCATTCAATAAATACACCTATGCACTCAAATTGTATGTCCCTCGTCAATATGAGATATGAATTGTGAGTGTGTATGCATTAGCCAGTTAAGATCATAATCACACCTTTATTGCAGGTGTGGATCCAACGGACTGTAGTGTCTGAAGTATATCACACTGTTCATAATATTGGGTTCCCTGGCACATGCCACTTCAGTCATCATTTAGCATGGTCACTGACAAAAGACACCACAGTACTTATTACAGGAGTCAGACTGTAAGTATGCAGTGAATACATCAGCATCATTGAACAGTACCTTAGAGTCCCTGGAAGTATAGGCGGATTAGCTGGGTCCTGGAGTTGAGATCTTCCCCCTCTTCTTCATCACTATCACTCTCATCTCCTCACTGAGGTTGCAGGGCTCGTTGGACAGCACCCTCCTCTTCCAGAAGTGGGATAGCTTTCCTCACAGCCAAGTTGTGCAGCATGCAGCAGGCCACTACTATCTTACACACCTTATCAGGGACATAGCACAGGGATCCCCCTGAGAGATGGAGGCAATGAAATCTAGCCTTCAGGAAACCTATAGTGCACTCAATCACTCTCCTAGTACGTCCATGGGCCTCATTATAATTCCTCTCTGCATCTGTCCTGGGATTCCTCACAGGTGTCAGCAGCCATTGCAAGTTGGGGTAGCCAGAATCACCTGCAAAAGTGGGCGAAAGAGGACTTGGACAATCTACCTTCACTTGCATACAGCCTGCCAGTCAGCTATGTACTGATCCAGTGTCATACACACTCACCTATGAGCCAACCTCTGTCCCCTTGTAGTTCTCCAATCATGTGTGGCACACTGCTGTTTCTCAGGACAAATAAATCATGGACTGAGCCTGGGAACCTGGCATTGACATGTGATATGTACTGATCAGCAATACACACCAGAGAATAGTTCTTACGATTCCTATAAAACTGTTCATTCACGCTTGGAGGTATGAGAGCTATGTGGGTTCCATCAATGGCACCTAACACATGGGGGATATTAGCGAAGGCATAAAATCCAGATTTGATGGCAGGGAGTTCAGCCCAGAAACTGGACATATGTTTGCAAATGTTGAACGTAGGCATCCAGGAATTTGGACATGATTTGGCTGAACACTGGCTGTGAGACCCCTACACCCATGCCTACTGTCACCTGAAATGAGCCCATAGCCAAAAAATTGAGCACAGATAGCACTTACACAATTATAGGGATGGTATGCTGATTTCGATTTGCTGGTTTCAGAACAGGATCCATTAATGCACAAATGTCATGGATTGTAGCTCTATTGAGTCTGTAGGTGATAATGATGTGACGTTCCTCCATAGTTTCCAGATCTACCAGGGGTCTGTATGCAGATGGGGCCCTCCCTCGCCACATGGGTCTGTACCTATGGGGGATGAAAGAACACATTCTGAGTGTCAACTTACACTTGCATCCTATGATGTCACTGTATTTTTCAAAATGCGACACGTAGGTAACACACACAAACTGAAAGAATGAGGTACACCGTCAGGCAAATGTGTGCTGAGTTAACTCTGTCATAATGGCATCACAGTGTGGACACACTTCCAAAGATGGGTATATGTGTGGATTATAGAATGATGTGAAAAAGTGACGAAGGGGAGTGTGATCGGGGCACTGGATGAGGCCCCTGACCAGGCTATGGAGACGTTGTGGTAGCAAAATGGCAGCCTCCTGCCATCCAGGTATGATGGAGTGGAAGTGACTTTATTACGCTGACGTTAGTTGTCATGGCAGAAGGCTGTGTTCACCGCCGTGCACCTGATCATTGGATTACATGATTGTCAATGGGGAACCTGGGCCAATCATGATCGCCGCTGGTGGTGATGGAGCACACTTCTGCGGTACCTATGTCATTTTGTCAGACACTTGACTCCTAAATCCCGTGAAGGGTAGTACTCCACTGCGTGTGCTGCTGTGTCCTGACTCTGGTCCCTGAGATGGCACATGTCACAGGGGAACAGGCCCTGGCCTTCACTGCGCAGGAGCGGGAGAAGCTGGTAGACGGGGTCCTACCCCTGTATGGGAAGTTGTATGGGTGACTAGAGGAGCAGGTGAGCTGGCATCTGTCATCCTTAGATGTGTGATTGTGGTGGATGCCTGTTTGCATGTGGGTTCGATGTGTGACTGCCCAGCCATAGTTTGTCTGGCATGTTCTGCCTGTGAGTAGAAGACATGCATGTCAACAATGGCCGTTCCATGTGGAACAACATGGCATTTGTATTTGGTGCACACATACTGACGTCTGTTTCTTTGCTCTGTGTGTCCCATGCAGGTCAGCGCCCATCAAAAGAAAGGCCTGTGGCAAGCCATTGCCAAGGAGGTGCGGACCCTGGGGGTCTACAACCGGCGAAGCATCCACTGCCGGAAGCAGTGGGAGGACCTGAGGTGCTGGGCCAGGAAGACCGGAGAGGCCCAGCTGGGAAAGGTCTCCCAACAAGGAAGGGTTGCCCGTCCGACCCTGACCCCCCCTAATGGCCCGCATTCTGGTGGTGGCCTATCCGGAACTGGATGGACGCTTGAAGGCAGCACAGCAGCCACAAGGGAGTGAGTAGCAACACTGTTGTGATACCACTTTAATGGATGTATTTGGGTGCTGTGGGTTGCATCCATTGTAGTGCCAGGCACTTACACAGGTGTGTCCCTGCAGTCCTGCCCCCTCCAAGTCCTTGGGATCGTTTAATGGCTAGTTTTGGCAGGTTCTATAGGCCTATGCGGGGTCCCCTTTCTGCCATCTGGTATTCATTGTGGCCTTATGGACTTGTAAGTGCATTGGCTGGACATGGTCTCTCATGGGTGTATTTCACACAATGTATCAGGTTTGTATTTCATGAGGGTTTTTGATCTATTCTGGGCTCATGCCCACTAGTCAGGGACACATTCATTACGTATGTTGTCTGTGCTGAGGGTACGTGCGTGACTTGGGTGGGAGTGTGTGTGAGTCAAATTGTACATATATTTAGGATTTGACAGGGTTCTCCCTTGTTTTGTTTCCCCACCCCTGTGCTCTTGTGTCCTTTTTGTACATTAGCATCATCTGGCAAGGGAGCTGAGGCACCGGCGAATGGGTATGCAGCAGCCCACAGTTCTAAGGAGGCAGAGTCGAGCGACGCCAAGGGGACCAGTGGGTTGGAGGCGAAGGGAGTACCACAGGGGAGGCAACTACCACTTGAGGTATTGACTCATACCTCCTCCGATGGTAGCTCCCTGGTGGTGGCGGACCCTACTTGGCCCTCCCATTCTTTGCCATCTTCTGCCATCCCCATAACATCACCGCCCTCACAGTTGCTCCCCATCCAGCTGCCCATGCCCACTCATTCAGGAGGGTGGGCGTCTTCTTCGCCCCAGGCACCTCATCCCCTGCACCAGTCAGCCCTGCTGCCCTCACAGAGGAGGCTGTTGACCTCCTGAGAACCATCTCTGTAGGGCAGAAAACCATTGTGAATGCCATTCAGGGGCTAGCAACCCAGATGTAGCAATGCAATGCATACTTGGAAGGCATTCATGTGCCATGTCTGGCCTACAGAGATCTTTTCAGGCTCTGGCCTCCTCTTTGATGACAGCTAGTGTCACTGGTCTTTCCATCCCCCCTCCCACCATCTCTACCCCTTCCAGCACCCCACTCCCTTCACCCATCCCAAGCACACATACAGACAGCCATGCACACAGATCAACACACAAGAAGCACACTTAAAAACACAAGCACCACACTTCCCTCCATAGGCATGCACACACCCAACATAAAAAAGCACACACAACATCCACTTCCCCCAGTGTGTCGACCTCCCCACCACCATGTCTGTCACCTCACCATGCACACCCACACTCAATGCACCCTCACTCATTGCTGCAGTCCCATTCATGCAGTCACCACATCTGACATCCAGACATGCACCCCAAACACCACACCTGCACTCACCATGACTACATTGAGAGACACTTGCAGCACACTCACCAGACCTGCAGACACCCAAACAACATCCATGTACACTGGCAGCCTATCTTCTCCCACTGAGTCCACCCCCTCCTCCCAAAACACTCAAACATTTGCACACATCCACACCACACACATCCACCCCACATAAGCATGAGTTGCATGCACCTGCATCCACGTCCGGCACACCTACACCTAGTACGAGTACTCCCTCAACCTCCACTCCCAGACCTGCCTTCAAATCCCCTCCAACTGCACCTAAGAAGCTTTTCCTCTCCTGTGTTGATCTGTTTGAGCCCACTAGCCCACCCTGTCTTGTCTCTAAACGTGCCCATGTCCTTGTCCAGTGCACTCCTTCCTCGTCCAAGTCTTCCTCAGTCCGCCCTTTCCATTCCCATGCCCATTCTCCAGGGAGGAAGAAGCCCCATGTTGCCCCAGGTCCCTTTACCACCCCCGGTCCAAGCCCACTCCCCCTCCTTCCACGGGCAAGCCCAAACCCCCTCCATCTCCCAATTCTAAGCCCAAGCCCCCCCCCCAGATATAAATCCCCACCACCCCCTGCCCCTGTTCTCCGAGGTGCCTGGCTACCCCATTGATGCCGCTTTCGAGTGGAGTACCCTTTGCACGTGTGGGAGCCAAGTTCGGCCTATATTGGCCCTTCAGGGAATTTTAAATAGACTGGCCAATGGCCTTATTTGGACATTACTTTTTTTCATGTAAATAAAATTTCAGTGCCCAGTAATGCTGTTGGCACAATATGGTGACGTTGTTCAGCGTTTCACTGTGGGTGTGTGTTGTGCACATGTGTGTACTTTGGTGCAGGTCTTTGCTGCCTTGTGTCTAGTAAGTACATCTTGTTTTGGTATGTATTTCTTGGGATGTGGGAGGAGTTGGGAGTGCGTTGCAGTGTGGGTGGGGTGGATGTGTAACTGTGCCCTTTCTTCCCATGTGTACTAGGCTGCGTAACTTACCGTTGTCGTCTTCGTCATCGGTCACGGTCCTGGAGGAATATGGCAAGGAGCAGCACTGGCATTATTTCCAACTCTCACTCCATGTCTGCGTCTGCGTTTTCTGTGTGCCTCCGGTGAGCGTTTCCTTTTATATAGTTAGTTCCCACCATGCTTTGCCTGGCAGTGGTTCCCGCCCCCGAACTGCTGGCGGTCTGGTGTTTCATTATTTGGTGGGCGGGTAGGTCCTTTCCGCCGGCCTGTGGGTGGCCTCCTCCGTCCTCGTCAAAGATGACGGTGTGTAGATGGTCCGCTACTTGTTTTTCATATGCTTCATTATTTCGCAGTCTGGACCGCCAGCCTGTAGTTACCGCCACCACTGGTGGGGCGATGTTTACCGCTATGTTCATAATGACCACCGTAGTGCCTGCAACAGAAAATGGACCAAAACACAACATGGACGCATCACATTTTTCCACTGAAAACCGATCCTTTCTTTCCAATGTGGGTCCTATCTGAGCTGGCACCTAGGAAAACCTAGTGAACATTTTTTAAATCTAGACACCTTGGGGAATCCAAGGTGGGGTGACTTGCATGGCTCTTACTGGGTGTTTTTACTCAGAATCCCTTGCAGACCTCAAGCTTTGACTAAAAAGTAAACATTTTCCTCACATTTCGCTGACAGAAAGTTCAGCAATCTGCAGGGAGCCTCAAACTTCCTTTCACCCAGTATTCCTCCAAGTCTTCCAATGAAAATGGTACCTCACTTGTGTGGGTAGGCATAGTTCCCGCGCCAGAAAATGGCCCAAAACACAACATGGATATATCACATTTTTCCACTCAAACTTGACCCTTTCTTTGGAAAGAGACTAATTGTGGATTTTGGGCCCTAACTCAGCCAGCACCTAGGGAAACCTAGCAAACATCCACATTTTTGAAAACTAGACACCTTGGGGAATCCAAGGATGGGGACTTGCGGCTTCTCACCGGGCTTTTTTTCCCTGAATCCCTTGCAAACCTCAAACTTTGACTTAAAAAACATTTCATCATATTTTTGTGATGGAAAGTTCTGGAATCTGTGAGGTCCACAAACATTCTCCCACCCGGCATTATTCCAAGTTTCCTGATAAAAATGGTACCTCACTTGTGTGGGTAGGCATAATGTCCGTGACACAAAATGGCCCAAAACCCAACATGGACACATCGCAATTCCCCATTCAAAACTGCCCCTTTTTTTGCAAAGAGGGAAGCTGTGTATTTTGGGCCCTGGCTCACCCGGCACTTAGGGAAACCTAGCGAACTTGCATATTTTTTAACAAAAGACACCTGTAGGAATCTAGGGTGGGGTGACTTGCGTGGCTTGAAACATATTTTTTACCCAGAATCCCCTGCAAACCTCAAACTGTGATTAAAAACATAGGCCCAGATGTATGAAAAGTTTGCGCTGCCTTTGCGTCATTTTTTGACACAAAAGTGGCGCAAACCTAACGCCATATTTATAGTTTGATGCTAGAACCGTCTAGCGTCAAAATAACCAAATTAGTGTAATTTTTTGGGCATGCCAACCCACCATGCGTTGTATTGCGACAATGATATGCAAGGTAGGCATTCACTTCCCAAAAATTACACTAGCCCTCCAGCGCCATATTTACCTCCTGACGGAAAAATGACTCACACAAAGCAAGTGGACCCAAAAAATGACGCAAAAGCCGATTTGCATCAAATTTTAGTGCCTGCTGTTAGAAAGAGGCCCACACACCACCACTTAAGGAAAACACACAGAAGGAGCATTGGCAACCTCCTGGACAACATGAAAGTGTTATTGCTTCAGCTTGGCACACGCCGCAGACGTCAGCGACGACAACTGGTCCCTCCATCACCACCGCAACAACCCCAAACACCAACACAGCAGAGCAGAAGGCGGGAGAGGATCTTTCGACTGTGTACTATCATATTTGGGCTCAGGGAACAAGATGTCATCAGGACCTACGATCTAAACGGGGAGTCAATTGCACACCTCCTGCACCACATTGTGTCAGACACCACTGCAATGGTGGCAACTCCAACAAACATACCACCCATGACCAAACTCCTTGCTGTCCTTCATTTGCTAGCGTCAAGATCTTTTCAGACAACAGGCGCACAAGTGGCTGGTATCTCCCAGCCATCCTTCTTGGTCTTCCTTCCAAAGGTTTTTGACGCAATCATATGCCTCACCCCACCACATCTGCTTCCCAAGCACCCATCAACTGCAGCAGGAGACCAAGCAAGCTTTCTATCTAATTGCTGGATTCCCACATCTGCTGGGTGCAATGGACTGCACCCAGTTCCAACTGGTACCACCTGCAGCAATGCAACACCAATACAGGAACCACAAGCACACCCATTCCATAAATATGCAGGCCATTGTGGACCACCGTGGGCTCTTTTCAAACATCCTTGCCAAATACCCTGGCAACGTACATGATGCCTACATATTCCGGCATTCCACCATCAACGAGCGGTTGTAGGATGTCAATATGGCAAAGTCCTATTCATAGGTAAGCCACCATACCAATCAGTGCACAGACAGCACACCTACCATGTAAGACAAACACCACGCTAAACACACATAGGCAGGGGAACACAGATGTACAGTCAACAACACATATGCATATGCTGCATGCCACACTACACCGCAATCATTGCACATCACACACACATATACACGCATATGTACATAAAACAGCCACAACCTAACTGGCACATCACGTGAGGACAGGTGGAGCTATGTCCCCCTTGCACACAGAAGCTGGGCACAAACCACTACATGTGTCCACTGGTTGACACCTAAATACAGATCCCACACACACATTACACCTAATAATGTATAGCTTAATAATGTGAATGGCATAGACCATGTTAATGTAAAGAAAATCACACATAGGCACAGCCCCACATCAGTCATGCGGTTCAAGTATCTGGCTGCACAAATATCAAATGCCACTCAAGTGTTGCTATGACCAACTACATATCACCTACACATACCTGACCTACCTGTAGTGTGCACATTCACCTGTCTGCTACATTGTGTTGCACACATAGGAATACAACATTACCTGCCATGAAAGACCATGGGGCAGAAAGAAGAGAAGTTGTGCAGCACCTCGCCCAGTGCAACCTCATATGCGCCGCTTAGCGCCCCCTTAACACCACCATGTTTGGCGTATACAAGAAATGGTCCACCATGGTGCAGAGTTTGTGAAATACTGTAAAGACCATGGGTACCCTTGTAAGACTCTGCAGGAGTATAGAGGAGATACCTGACCTTTCTTGCACCGTGCATTGGGACCCATGTAAAAGAATGGTGTGCCCTCTCCCAGCGCCTGCACTGTGCATGTGTTGAACGTGTCTGTGATAAGTCATGTATAGGAACTTTGGAGATTCTACTGTGGCAACTTTTGCTCATCCTCAATTGATTCACACCCTAGTACACTTGATGGCTGGCACAGCCATCAGCTGTCACAAAGGGTCACAAAGTGTTGCACTGCATGCGTAGTGCCACATGGTAGCATGGAGGCCAGAGTTTGGCTTTGTAGGGCTACCATGGTGTCTCTACATCTGACACCACTGTGGTGCAAGGAGGTGGAGGGTTCCACCAATATTAGGACATTGGCACAAATATGGACAACACAACACATATTTGTAATGGCTGAACCATCTGTTTGGATTGAATATTAGAATCCCCGTCCCTGAACGACAACCCAAGATTGTCATGCCCATCAACACAGACCTATGAAACAATTTCACAAAACAGGAACATACACTATAGCAGAAGCAAGTCTAAGTCACCACTCCACCTAATACTAACAACTGCCAAGGTGCAAACCAAACCACTATCAAGCATTACCAACACATCTTCTCTCATTCCTTTGCAGCTGACCAAGGTTGCGGCATAGAGCCATGGGTGATGACTCCATTTGGAAATCCCACAACGGTTGAAGAGCGTGTATATAATGAAGGGCACAAAAGAACACGAAATGTGGTGGAGAGGACATTTGGGCTTCTGACGTCAAGGTTCAGGCACCTTCCCCTGACAGGGGAAGCCTGTTTTATGCTCCATCACTGGTATGTAACATGATCCTGGCATGTGCAATCTTGCATAATATATGTATATGGATCAATGTTCCCTGGGATGAACAGGTAGATGTTCCCAACAAGGAGTAGGATGACAATGGTGAAGCACATTTGGAGGAGGAACTACAAAACACTGCTGCAGAAGTCCGCAGGAGACTACAAATTGTACAGAACTTCTACACATCGTCACTGTACAAATATTATCACCTTTTAAAATATCACCAATAAATTACTAGGCACCTGAATCCCCATGGTCTACTCATTCTCCACTACATATACTATTGGAATGTAACTCATACCTTAGAGAGCGGGAAAGAAACACAACAGTTATAAGTATGGTAGCAATATAGTTTGTGATGTAAGAGTGCCTAATGCCTCCATATCACACATCAGTGTCACATAACTCACGGGCATGTGCCTCTTGAAAGCCTAGATCTATACACCACAAAATATAACATGCCGTTAAGTGGGCAATGTGCAAATACCTAGCCCTTTAACCACATCCATCCCACGCTTGGCAGAATGTATGCAAGGGGGTTATACATAAAGTAGGGGCTGTTATCAAATAGTGGTTAAGTAATGTAGGAACTGAACAGTGTCACATCTCAGGCGGATTGCTGCTACGCCAGCACTGTGCATGTGTGACAAGGGAGGACATCATTGGTAACTTTGGACCTTCAGTTACTGTACAGGGTTTGTTACCAACGTTAGAGGCAGCGCCTGCACTGTAAATCTATGGGCTTATGTCCTGGCACTGCCATTGGGCCCAACCCTGACACATGGCGTGCTGTACCTCACTTATGACACACACAAGTGGGCTGTGGAGTGTACTATGGGATGCCAGACAAATGAAGCAGCAATGGGTGCTGAACCACTATCCAAACATATGCCCCTTTGTCAGGATCTATGAATAAAATGGGGCAATGCACCACCAAGTTATGTCTGGGCGGAATACAGGCAGAGTGTGTTCCACTCCCTATGTACATTCTATACACACTTGTCACACAAATCTGCTGTGTTGGCACATGCCTGCAGCAAATCTGGATAAACATGTGAAGATTGATGTACGGATGTATGGCCTAGGTAGCATAGGGTTTGCAAGTACCAACAATGGTTGACATGTGTCAGCAAGGTAACCTAGTATATACTGTTTTACACCATCACACAGCACATAGCAATAAACACCACTCATTGTCACTCACATACCAGAGCAAGAGCAAGGTACCAACAATGACAAAATTCCCTAATATGTCTAGGTCATACCAATCAGGTGTGCGATGAGCAAGCATGTCCAGCAATGTCCAAACATGTCACAGACCCATTAAAAAATGAATGGGAGTAGAAGTAGACAGATATGTTGCATGTGGCTAATGAAAAAAGCAGCACTGAGGTGATTTCCCATGTTGCTATCATACAGTCATGGTAAGAGTGACACAGGTTGTGGAATGCAGGAATAAATGCATACCCATGTTCAACGAAGGATGTGGATAGACGACTGAGAGATACCCACAGATACTTGGAAATACAACATAGGAGGTAATTGGAGACGACACAAGTGCTGTAGCAGGTGTAATGTCATGTGTGTGTGGTACTCATTAAATCTTGCAAAGCCAGGACGGTAACTATCATGTAGACAGTAGAAGAAGATATATATATCTGTAATTTACACAAGTCACACGTTGCATCCTGTCCATGTATGACCGGCAATGTTGCTGTAGAAGATGTGTACAAAGTGTAAGCAGCCTAAAGATTAACAGCAATGTAGGACACAAAATATTCCTAACAAGGTATGTGGTAAAACGTGGAGAGGGAACACACATAGACCAACACTGACCATGCAACACATCAATGTCTACATGTGATCACCCAACATATGTACAGAGAGGATGGCTAGGTCAGTACATGCCACGATGATCTGGCAGACCTTCTTGGGTGAGTAGTACAGGGATCCACCAGTTAGATGTAGGCAATGAAACCTGGCCTTCAGGAGGCAAAAGGTCATCTCTATAATTCTTCTTGTTCGCCCATGTGCCTCATTGTAACATTCCTCTGCCCTTGTCCTGGGATTCCTCACAGGGTTCAGTAGCCATGAGAGTTTGGGGTAACCAGAGTCACCTGTAAATATCAAAGGACAACTGTTAGCCACACACTAACCCTTAGAGCCCACACTATACTCATACACCAACATATACTTGGTGCGAACCAGGGCTCACCAATTAGCCACACCCCGTGCCTCTGGAGTTGAGCCATCACATATGCTGCTATTCCTCAGGATAAAGGCATCATGCACAGACCCAGGATATTTTGCATTGTTGTGGGAGATGTAGTGGTCCACTAGGCACACCATCTGCACATTCATGGAGAGAAAACTCTTTCGATTTCTGAACACCTGTTCATTCCGCGGGGGGACAAAAGCAATATGTGTACCATCAATTGCCCCAATAATGTTCGGGATATGTCCATTGCATAGAAATCAGCTTTCACTGTGGCCAAATCCTCCACCTGGGGGAAAACGATGTAGCAGCGCATGTGTTTAATCAGGGAAGACAACACTCTGGTCAGCACTAATGAGAACATTGGCTGAGACATTCTAGCTGCAAAGCCCACTGTCACTTGGAAGGAACCAGTTGCCAGGAAATGGAGCACAGATAGCACTTTCACAAGAGGGGTGATCGTGGTGGGGTGACGGATAGTGGCCCTGTCAAGTCTATAGGTGAGGATAATGTGCCTGTCCCCATTGTTGCCAAGTTCACCAGGGGTCTTTACACGGAGGGATGTCTCCATCTCCTATTCATCCGCAGCGGTTGCAATCTATGGGGCACAATGGTGAGCAGCTGGTCAGTATCTCTTATTTCCAACCACTACACTACACGTTGTGATTGTAACAGTATTTTGTCAGAGCTGTCCAAATGGTGCATATGTGTACTGTGATGCAGTTAGGAGCCATGGCCTGCACCCCCCCTGAAATGGCGTCCGCCTGTCCTATTTGGAGGGACAGGTGGAAATGAAGTAGTTCCGCTGACATTGTGCGCCGTTGCAGAAGGCGGTCGAAAACCGCTGTGCAACTCATTGGTTAACATTGGGCCCTATGGGGTACAATGGCCAATGGTGATGTACGCCGGCAGTGACGGTATGCACCGCTGCGGACATCACTGCCATTTTCTATCTGCTCACTCACTTGCTACCTGACCTTCAACTGGAGATGACCTACACTACATGTGCTGCTGGGACCTGTGTCTGGAACTGACCATGGCTCGTGTCACTGGGGAAAGGGCCCCTGCCTTCACCTCAGCGGAGTTGGAGAGACTGGTGGATGGGATCCTACCCCAGTACCGAATGCTGTATGGACCTCCAGACCAACAGGGGAGTACACCGTGAGTACGATGCATGGAGCGTGAATGCAGGGCGTGCTGTGTGTGAAGGCCTCATGTGGGGGGTGTGGATGGGCCCTGGGCAGCGTGCAGCATGTATGGTAGGCCATGTCTGTGCTAATGGAGATGGAAAGGGGCATGGTGGTCCATGAGTGTAACAGGCAGGATAGTCGGACTAATACCTTTCCCTGTGTCCATTTCCCTGCAGGTCAGTGCCCATCAGAAAAAAGGGTATACGGTGTGCCATCGCCAAGGACATGCGGACTCTGGGGGTCTACGGCAGGCAGAGCACCCACTGTCGCAAATGGTAGGAGGACCTGAGATGCTGGGCAAGGAAGACGATGGAGGCCCAGTTGGGGATGGCCTCGCAACGAGGAAGGGGTGCCTGTTGTACCCTGACCCTCCCTGATGGTCCACATACTGGTGGAGGCCTATCCGGAGCTGGGTAGGCGCTTGGGGGCATCACAGCTGCCACAAGGGGTGAGTACAGTGCCCCAATATACAACTTGCGCCTGGTGGGGTGGGATCCCGGTGGGGTATGTGAGCCTGTGGGTGCTCCTAGGCCAGGCCTGACATTGCAGAGTAGGTCCCATGTGGGGCAGAGTTCTGATGTAAAATACCTCTAACCAAGCTAGTAGGCATCTGCTACTGTTCAGGGGTCTGTGGGTCTCAGGTATGCTGCAATTGGCGTTAGGTGTCCCTATCCATGGCCTGGTGACTAGCATTGTGACTGGTAGTGTATTGCTTAGTGCATAGGGCTGTTCCTTGTTTTTGAGTGTGTTGTGTATGCCAACGGTGGATTTGTTTGCACCATTGACCAAGTGTATCCTTTGTGTCTCCCCCTCTTTTTGTTTTGTCACCCTGTCCTTATGTGCATTAGCATCATCTTGTGGAGGAGCAGAGGCACCGGCGTCCAAGGGAGCTGCATCCCACAGGACCCAGGATGCCGAATCCACCAATGGTGAGGGCACCACTGGGACGGAGGGTGAGGAGAGCACCACAGCAGAGACAGGAGGGGGACAGTTCGGACACAGATTCCTCCTTCGATGGAAGCTCCCTGGTGGTGGCAGACACCTCTGTGCCCACCCCAGCTACAGGTACAGCCGCCACCCCCCTGTACCAGCACCGCCCTTCCAGCAGCCCCTCAGCGAGTTTCCCGTGCCTGCTCACCCAGGAGAGTGGGAATCTCCTTCACCCCAGGCCCTGCCCCAGTTAGGCCTGCTGCCCTGAGTGAGGAGGCTATTGACCTCCTGCGATCCATCTCTGTTGGGCAGTCAACCATTGTCAATGCCATTGAGGGGCTGGCAGACCAAATGCATTCCTCGAGGGCATTCAGACTGGCATGTCGGCCCAACAGAGATCAATCCAGGCTCAAGCCTCCCCTCTGATGACAGCCATTGTCCCTGTTTCTAGCCTTCTCCCTCCAACTTCCTGTACCCAATCCCATTCCCCTCAACCCCAACCTATCCCAAGCACACAGTCAGACAAGCATGCACCCAGGTCAACACACAAGAGTGGACATGGCAAACACAAGCACCACACTTCATCCCACAGGCACTCACACAAACACCATCCACAATCAGACATACCAACACTGTGGCTCCCTCCTCTTCGTCCACCACCTCCTCCCAGGTGCGTCTACACTCACACCTGCATGCACTCCATCCTCATCCACTACCCTCATCACCAGTACACCTAACAGCACACGCCCCTGACTTGCAGTCACCACCCCCACTTCCATGCACACTACCCCTGTGCCCTCTTCCACTGTGTCTGTGTCCCCTCCCCCAAAGTACACAAACGCAAGCACTCAGACACCCAACAGCCATCCACCTCACAACAGCATCCAGCCCATGCACCTGCACCCAAACACAGCAGACTGACACCACCCACCACAAGTCCCTCTTCCTCCACTCCCAAACCATCTCCCTCTTCCTGCCCCAATGTCCCTAAGAAGCTTTTCGTCGCCAACATTGACCTCTTCCCTAGCCCTCCCCCATCCCTCACATCACCCAGGGTGATCAAAACCCAGGCAAGCATTTCAGCCACCCAGTCCAGGGGCCCCATAGTGTCCACAGCTACACCAGGTGGTACAGGATCTTGGGCACCAGGCAGCCACACTGATAGGGTGCCTGCACCAAGTGCTACAAGAAGGGCAAGGAGGGACCACCAGCTGCTGCAGGGAAGGAAAAGGAGGCACACCCAGCTGCAAAAAGGAAGTGCAAGGAGGCACCCCAGTTGGTAAAAGGAAGGATAGGGAGCAATCCCAAGTTGCTGAGAGGAAGGGGAAGGAGCAGTACCCAGCTGCTGCCAAAAGGAGCAAGGAGCCATCCCCAGCTGCTGGCAGGAAGGGCAAGGGACCTGCACCACCAGGCAAAAAGGACAAGAAGCCTGGTGCTGGGACTCAATCGGGCCCCCACCACCAACCATGGTGGTTCAGCCGTCCGAGGCTGCAGGGGATTGGCTGGAGCCTCCCCCACCACTTCTAGCGCCACCATCAGCACGGCCACCAGCACCACTGGCAGCAGCAGCAGCCAGTGGGTAGCCATCCGAGGCTACAGGGGATGGGTTGGAGCCTCCCCCCACCACTGCCAGCACCGCTACCAGCACCACCACTGCCACCACTGAGGAGCCGTCACTCCCGGCAGACAGTGTGTAGTCCTGCGTCCATAGGCTGTAGTGCGGCCTGGCCCCAGCATGTCCTGTGGGTCTGACACCCAGGTGAAAGACTGTAACCTTGCACTCCCCAAGATCTGCATCACAGGACATGTTGCTCCCTCCAGAACCAGTGGAGAAGCCATCCACTCACCCATTCCTTCCCAGGATAAAGCTCACTGGGCACAATGCCCCCTCCCCCACCAGTGGAAGAAGCCATCCACTCACCCCATCCTTCCCAGGATGAAGCTCACTGGGCTCAATGCCCCCTCCAGAACCAGTGGGAGAAGCCATCCACTCACCCCATCCTTCCCAGGATGAAGCTCACTGGGCACAATGCCCCTCCAGAACCAATGGGAGAAGCCATCCACTCACCCCATCCTTCGCAGGATGAAGCTCACTGGGCACTATGCCCTCTCCAGAACCAGTAGGGTATTCACCCACTTGAGAGACTGTGGCCTTGCACTTCCCAGGACCAAGCAGTGGGCAAACCACCCACTTGAGAGACTGTAGCTTTGCACTCCCCAGGACCAAGCAGTGGGCAAACCACCCACTTGAGAGACTGTGGATTTGCACTCCTCAGGACCAAGCAGTGGGCAAACCACCCACTTGATAGCTGTGGCTTTGCACTCTCCAGGACCAAGCAGTGGCCAAACCACCCACTTGAGAGACTGTGGCTTTGCACTACCCAGGACCAAGCAGTGGACAAACCACCCACTTGAGAGACTGTGGCCTTGCACTCCCCAGGACGAAGTAGTGGGCAAACCACCCACTTGAGAGACTGTGGCTTTGCACTCCCAAGGACCGAGCAGTGGGCAAACCACCCACTTGAGAGACTGTGGCCTTGCACTCCCCAGGACCAAGCAGTGGGCAAACCACCCCCTTGAGAGACTGAGGCCTTGCACTCCCCCGGCCCAAACATTGGGCAAACCATCCACTTGAGAGACTTGAGAGACTGTGGCTTTGCACACCCCAGGACAAAGCAGTGGGCAAACCACCCACTTGAGATGAGAGACTGTGGCTTTGCATTCATCAGGACCAAGCAGTGGGCAAACCACCCACTTGAGAGCTGTGGCTTTGTACTCTCCAGGACCAAGCAGTGGGCAAACCACGCACTTGAGAGAATGTGGCTTTGCACTACCCAGGTCCAAGCAGTGGGCAAACCACCCACTTGAGAGACTGTGGCCTTGCACTCCCCAGGACCAAGCAGTGGGCGAACCACCCACTTGAGAGACTGTGGCTTTGCACTCCCCAGGACCAAGCAGTGGGCAATCAACCCACTTGAGAGACTGTGGCCTTGCACTCCCCTGGACCAAGCAGTGGGCAAACCATCCACTTGAGAGACTTGAGAGACTGTGGCTTTGCACTCCTCAGGACATCGCAGTGGGCATGGAGCCCCCTCCAGGGGCAGTGGCATTGTACCATCTTCCAGCTGAGGTGCCCACCCCTTCCTTTCCCCCTGAGGTGCCTATGTGTTTTCGACCTGATGCCCCTGCAGTGTTCTCTCTTTATTGAGGCAGGAGTCAAGTGCGAGCTTGGCCTATGTGTTTTGGCCCAGTGGGCCCCAGACATTTTGAGTGGACATTGTCCCGCCTTTTGTAAATATTGTATATTTTGTAAATACTGTTTTTGAATTATTAAAGTATTTCTAACTATGTATAATATAATACTCATTTGACTCAATTCCTTTTGTCCTTGGGTTATTCCTGAGGGTTACAGGGTGTATACGTTATGTTGTTGTATGTGTTTGTGTGTATGGTGTTGGGGGTGAGGGTGGGTGTGTTGGGGGTGAGGGTGGGGGGGTTGCGTGTTGCGTGTGTGTGTCACTCTCTTTTTCCTCCCCTATGTGCTAGGTGCAGTTCTCACTATGGTCGTCGTCGCCACCGTTGGTACTTCTGGAATATGAGCAGAAACACCAGCATGGGGAAGACATGCAGCTTGGGCTCCATGGCGTCCTGGTTCTACCTTGAGTGTCGAGAGGTGAGTGGTTTCCCTTCAAATGACTGTTTCCGCCATGCTTTTGATGGCGTTGGTACCACCCCGGAAAAGCTGGGGGATGGGCGGGCGGTACATTGTCTTCCGCCTGGCTGTAGGCAGTTACCGCTGCAGTGTTTGTTGCTACCGCCGTGGCAGTCGGAGTCTTAAAGTGGCTGTATCTGTTGGCGGTTTCCGCTGTGATCATGATTCAATTTTTGTTACCGCCGGCCTGTTGGCGGTATTACCGCCACTTTAACACCGACCACCAGGGTTGTAATGATTGCCTGAGTGTGCTAAAACCAGCTCCAAAGGATTGAACAATAAAGTTTTTTTTTTTTTTAAAGTCTTTCCCTATTGAGTTGCCACCAATATCTGCGTTACATCAAGGAGCAATTTCAAAGGTTCACCATTGAATTCGATTACAGCAGCTAAGGTATATGTATTTTCCTTCCAATCCAGTGTTTTAGGGGAGGCGTTCAATATCTCCCTTCCAGATCTCTAGACTGTGTGCTGGCTGACTGGCATCTGGCCTCTACCTATCCATCAAGGCATCACATTAAGTTTTGGTGTGAACGACATGCAGCTACTGTATGCTTTCAAATATTTAAGCAGTAGCCTCAACTATCTCTTTACTTGAGTCACCGTAACTTCGAGCCAACCATGCCTGGAGTTGATGCTGTGCTTGATGTTCACCATCTGTTTGATCAAAAACTGAGAGAAATTGTAATTACTCTTTGCATAACTCTCGAATTTCACTTTACTCGATGTTTCTGAACTTAATTAAAATTTAGCATTATGATGTTTAGTGCATTTTTTGCATAAATGACATCCTTTCGCAGAGAAAATATCTTGTCAAGAGAGGTTTTTTCTTAAACCAGTCTCTTACCAATATCTCATGAGACTTTTTTTTATCTGAAGTGTTTGCTCCCATTAAAAAAGTCAAGCGAGATACGAAAAACTGCGTTTCACTCTAAAACTGTAATTTCATGAACCTTTTAGGCATGAACGTCAATTCACCAAAATGCGAGGGGCAGCGGAAGTGACATCACACGCCATTTGACTCACACACATGCGTGCACACACATTTACACATTCACACATCGGGACATAGATATCGACACCCATTTTACTAGTGTAAAAGGCCATTTATTGGACAGGCTTGCTCATCATACGATAACATTAACATAACTGTAACTTTAAATTAACACTTTTCATCTTTACCTTTGGAACGCCCCCCATCTTCCATTCTCACTTTATTCCCCACTTTTTTCCTCCATTCAGCCAGCGTTCACATCCATTCTCCCACACGTCCCCCTTTTGCTTTCGTCTCCTGCCTGAATTGGTCATCCTTCACCTGCCTCTTTTTCCCCGCTGGAAGGGTGGCCAGGCCCACGTCTGACCCTCCCCCATCTATTGTCACCCAGCATGAACCCTTTGCGCATTTTGCTGCCCCACCAGCGAACCGACTTCAACCACAGACACTTTCAACAGGCTCACTCCGCCACAACCTTTGCCCCCACAAATTGGTCAGCAAGAAGCACAGTTTCATCATGTAGTGCGCATTCCCCATTTCTGACAGATGCACCCCACCATCCCTGAAGAGCACCTGTTCATTCTCCTTAATACCCTCATGCGTCAGCACCTTGATGCTATTTGTCGCACAAAAAACCTGCATCGTCTGTTTAACCTTCCTCCTTGCCCTTTCAATGGCCCCGTGTTTCAGAGCTCCTCTCCATTTTCACCTGGGCGCAAACGCCGTCCATAACAGACAAGTCCCATGCATTTGCCGCTTCAGCAATGCCAAATCCCGCTGCATGTGTTGCAGTAGGATGAGCCCTGATAAACGTATGAGACCATTTCCCCACAAGTGCAACAGCAAAACATCAGGACAACTCTATGCCGGCACCATTGAAGTTATAAAAGGAAGCAAATTGCCCCACCTCATGCAACTCTTCCCCCACCACAACACCTCGTGCCTGCTACTTGGAAGTCCCAGAGATAGTCCATAGACCTGCTTTTCTGCATATTCTGTCACCCAGTGAATAAACGGGTGTTCAAACTGCCAATTAACCGCTTTATCATCTTCCGGGTCGTGCACACAACCTGGAAGGATAAACAGATGTCAGTGTGAGACAATACCCCTCTCCCAAAACCCAACCTGAAGAAAAAAAAACACCCCCAGGGCACAAACTGTCCTGTCTATGCAACAAATTCTCCACATCATGCTCTCACATATCTCTCCCAACATTTTGACCTCCATCTCCCAATGCACCTGATTTGGTCCCAGTCCCAACCTAAACAGGGTGCCTCAGTGGCCGCACCAATCCTGAAAGAGTGAGTACCAAAGTTACCCGCCTGCCCCCCAAGACACAGCAGAGCCATCCTCAAAATAGCCAACAACTGGAAAGCTGTAAGCTTCTTACCGTTCTCTTGCCAGAACATCCCCCCCTTTCCTGCTCTATGCTCCCTGAAAGAGTCCCATTCCCTCACTGGGCATACTTCACCCTCCCTCCCCCTTTGTCCAACCATATCCACTTACCCCATCCCAGCTGATCCGTTTTGGACCGCCTCAACCAGGTACCCAAGCACACACAGTGCCTTTGCACATCCCCTTGTCGTACGCAAGCTTTCCCCACACCCAACAACTCCGACACACGAAAAGCCCCAAAGAACATCCATATCATACACAAACAAAAAAGCGCCACCTCGTATGCATCCACACAACAAACAGGTAACACATGCAGAATTTGTACAAGCAAGTCAAATGTGATAGCCTCATGCACCACCTTACCAGACCCCGATCGTGCCTGCCTTGAACCTTTCAGCATTCTTCCTAAAATGTCAGCCTTTGCCGGGTCCCAGCCAAAAACCAACTTACCATAAGAGGACACTCCTGTCAATCGTGGCAGGCGACAAACCCTTCTGAACCAGAAATAACACAAAACGCAACACTCGAGCTTCAAGCTCTCCCTGCCCGTGCCTCCAGAACCGCCTTGCGAAAACCTGAAGTACTGAAATTCTAACCATGCCAGGCCATAACTCCTTAGGGTGCATTCCACTAGCGACAGCTCCAACAGTCTCATGACCATCATGCCCCCCATTCCCAAATGTCTGCTGGGACCTCTGTCTTGTGCTCTTCTCCGCCTAGTGCAGTTTGCAGAAACACTGCCACTGCGAACGAGACAGGGAATCTGCGATAGAATTGTTGACACCAGGAATGTGCGCAGTCGGAGCCCCCACCACCAACCATGGTGGTTCAGCCCTCCGAGGCTGCAGGGGATTGGCTGGAGCCTCCCCCACCACTTCTAGCGCCACCATCAGCACCGCCACCAGCACCACTGGCAGCAGCAGCAGCCCCAGTGGGCAGCCGTCTGAGGCTGCAAGGGAAGGGCTGGAGCCTCCCCCCAACACTGCCAGCACCGCCACCAGCACCTCTGCCTGCAGCAGCAGCCAGTCGGTAGCCGTCCGAGGCTGCAGGGGATGGTTTGGAGCCTCCCTCCACCACTTCTAGCACCACCACCAGCACCACCACCAGCAGCAACCCCAGTGGGCAGCCATCCGAGGCTGCAGGGGAAGGGTTGGAGCCTCCCCCCACCACTGCCAGCACTGCTACCAGCACCACCACTGCCACCACTGAGGAGCCGTCACTCCCGGCAGACAGTGTGTAGTCCTGTGTCCATAGGCTGTAGTGCGGCCTGGCCCCAGCATGTCCTGTGGGTCTGACACCCAGGTGAAAGACTGTAACCTTGCACTCCCCAAGATCTACATCACAGGACATGTTGCCCCCTCCAGAACCAGTGGAGAAGCCATCCACTCACCCTTTCCTTCCCAGGATAAAGCTCACTGGGCTCAATGCCCCCTCCCCCACCAGTGGAAGTAGCCATCCACTCACCCCATCTTTCCCAGGATGAAGCTCACTGGGCACAATGCCCCCTCCAGAACCAGTGGGGGAAGCCATCCACTCACCCCATCCTTCCCAAGATGAAGCTCACTGGGCACTATGCCCTCTCCAGAACCAGTAGGGTATTCACCCACTTGAGAGACTGTGGCCTTGCACTCCCCAGTACCAAGCAGTGGGCAAACCACCCACTTGAGAGACTGTGGCTTTGCACTCCCCAGGACCAAGCAGTGGGCAAACCATCCAGTTGAGAGACTGTGGATTTGCACTCCTCAAGACATAGCAGTGGGCATACCACCCACTTGATAGCTGTGGCTTTGCACTCTCCAGGACCAAGCAGTGACCAAACCACCCACTTGAGAGACTGTGGCTTTGCACTACCCAGGACCAAGCAGTGGGCAAACCAGCCACTTGAGAGACTGTGGCCTTGCACTCCCCAGGACCAAGCAGTGGGCAAACCACTCACTTGAGAGACTGTGGCATTGCACTCCCCAGGACCAAGCAGTGGGCAAACCACCCACTTGAGAGACTGTGGCCTTGCACTCCCCAGGACCAAGCAGTGGGCAAACCACCCACTTGAGAGACTGTGGCCTTGCACTCCCCCAGCCCAAGCACTGGGCAAACCATCCACTTGAGAGACTTGGGAGACTGTGGCTTTGCACACCCCAGGACCAAGCAGTGGGCACACCACCCACTTGAGAGACTGTGGCTTTGCATTCCTCAGGACCAAGCAGTGGGCAAACCACCCACTTGAGAGCTGTGGCTTTGTACTCTCCAGGACCAAGCAGTGGGCAAACCACGCACTTGAGAGAATGTGGCTTTGCACTACCCAGGTCCAAGCAGTGGCCAAACCACCCACTTGAGAGACTGTGGCCTTGCACTCCCCAGGACCAAGCAGTGGGCAAACCACCCACTTGAGAGACTGTGGCTTTACACTCCCCAGGATCAAGCAGTGGGCAAACCACCCACTTGAGACACTGTGGCCTTGCACTCCCCAGGACCAAGCAGTGGGCAAACCACCCACTTGAGAGACTGTGGCCTTGCACTCCCCTGGACCAAGCAGTGGGCAAACCATCCACTTGAGAGACTTGAGAGACTGTGGCTTTGCAATCCCCAGGACATCGCAGTGGGCATGGAGCCCCCTCCAGGGGCAGTGGCATTGTACCATCTTCCAGCTGAGGTGCCCACCCCTTGCCCGTCCCCCTGAGGTGCCTATGTGTTTTCGACCTGATGTCCCTGCAGTGTTCTCTCTGTATTGAGGCAGGAGTCAAGTGTGAGCTTGGCCTATGTGTTTTGGCCCAGTGGGCCCCGGACATTTTGAGTAGACATTGTCCCGCCTTTTGTAAATATTGTATATTTTGTAAATACTGTTTTTGAATTATTAAAGTATTTCTAACTACGTATAATATAACACTCATTTGACTCAATTCCTTTTGTCCTTGGGTTATTCCTGAGGGTTACAGGGTGTATACGTTATGTTGTTGTATATGTTTGTGTGTATGGTGTTGGGGGTGAGGGTGGGGGCGTTGCGTGTTGCGTGTGTGTGTCACTCTCTTTTTCCTCCCCACGTGCTAGGTGCAGTTCTCACTGTGGTCGTCGTCGCCACCGTTGGTACTTCTGGTATATGAGCAGAAACACCAGCATGGGGAAGACATGCAGCTTGGGCTCCATGGCGTCCTGGTTCTTCCTTGAGTGACGAGAGGTGAGTGGTTTCCCTTCAAAGGACTGTTTCCGCCATGCTTTTGATGGCGTTGGTACCAGCCCAGAAAAGCTGGCTTCCGCCTGGCTGTAGGCAGTTACAGCTGCGGTGTTTGTTGCTACCGCCGTGGCAGTCGGAGTCTTAAAGTGGCTGTATCTGTTGGTGGTTTCCGCTGTGGTCATGATTCAATTTTTGTTACCGCCGGCCTGTTGGCGGTATTACCGCCACTTTAACACCGACCACCAGGGTTGTAATGATCGCCTGACTGTGCTAAAACCAGCTCCAAAGGATTGAACAATAAAGTTTTTTTTTTTTAAAGTCTTTCCCTATTGAGTTGCCACCAATATCTGCGTTTCATCAAGGAGCAATTTCAAAGGTTCACCATTGAATTCGATTAAAGCAGCTAAGGTATCTGTGTTTTCCTTCCAATCCAGTGTTTTAGGGGAGGCGTTCAATATCTCCCTTCCAGATCTCTAGACTGTGTGCTGGCTGACTGGCATCTGGCCTCTACCTATCCATCAAGGCATCACATTAAGTTTTGGTGTGAACGACATGCAGCTACTGTATGCTTTCAAATATTTAAGCAGTAGCCTCAACTATCTCTTTACTTGAGTCACCGTAACTTCGAGCCAACCATGCCTGGAGTTGATGCTGTGCTTGATGTTCACCATCTGTTTGATCAAAAACTGAGAGAAATTGTAATTCCTCTTTGCATAACTCTCGAATTTCACTTTACTCAATGTTTCTGAACTTAATTCAAATTTAGCATTATGATGTTTCGTGCATTTTTTGCATATATGACATCCTTTTGCAGAGAAAATATCTTGTCAAGAGAGGTTTTTTCTTAAACCAGTCTCTTGCCAATATCTCATGAGACTTTTTTTTAATCTGAAGTGTTTGCTCCCATTAAAAAAGTCAAGCAAGATACGAAAAACTGCGTTTCACTCTAAAACTGTAATTTCATGAACCTTTTAGGCATGAACGTCAATTCACCAAAATACGAGGGGCAGCGGAAGTGACATCACACGCCATTCCATTTGACTCACACACATGGGTGCACACACATTTACACATTCACACATCGCGACATAGATATCGACACCCATTTCACTAGTGTAAAAGGCCATTTAGTAGGACAGGCTTGCTCATCATAAGATAACATTAACATAACTATAACTTGAAATTAACACTTTTCATCTTTACCTTTAGAACGCCCCCCATATTCCATTCTCACTTTATTCCCCACTTTTTTCCTCCATTCAGCCAGCGTCCACTTCCGTTCTCCCACACGTCCCCCTTTTGCTTTCGTCTCCTGCCTGAATCGGTCATCCTTCACCTGCCTCATTTTCCCCGCTGGAAGGGTGGCCAGGCCCACGTCTGACCCGCCCCCATCTATTGCCACCCAGCATGAACCCTTTGGGCATTTTGCTGCCCCACCAGCGAACCGACTGCAACCAGAAATACTTTAAAAAGTCTCACTCCGCAACAACCTTTGCCCCCACAAATTGGTCAGCAAGAAGCACAGTTTCATCATGTAGTGCGCATTCCCCATTTCTGACAGATGCACTCCACCATCCCTGACGAGCACCTGTTCATTCTGCCTAATCCCCTCATGCGTCAGCACCTTGATGCTATGTGTTGCACAAAAAACCTGCATAGTCTGTTTAACCTTCCTCCTTGCCCTTTCAATGGCCCCGTGTTTCAGAGCTCCTCTCCATTTTCACCTGGGCACAAACTCCGTCCATAACAGACAAGTCCAATGCATTTGCCGCTTCACCAATGCTAAATCCCGCTGCATGTGTTGCAGTAGGATGAGCCCTGATAAACGTATGAGATCATTTCCCCCCAAGTGCAACAGCAAAACATCAGGACAACTCTATGTCGGCAACATTGAAGTTATAAAGGGAAGCAAATTGCCCCACCTCATGCAACTCTTCCCCCACCACAACACCTCGTGCCTGCTACTTGGAAGTCCCAGAGATAGTCCATAGACCTGCTTTTCTGCATATTTTGTCACCCAGTGAATAAACGGGTGTTCAAACAGCCAATTAACCGCTTTATCATCTTCCGGGTTGTGCACACAACCTGGAAGGATAAACAGATGTCAGCGTGAGACAATACCCCTCTCCCAAAACCCAACCTGAAGAAAAAAACCCACCCCCAGGGCACAAACTGTCCTGTCTATGCAACAAATTCTCCACATCATGCTCTCACATATCTCTCACAACATTTTGACCTCCATCTCCCAATGCACCTGATTTGGTCCCAGTCCCAACCTAAACAGGGCGCCTCAGTGGCCGCACCAATCCTGAAAGAGTGAGTACCAAAGTTACCCGCCTGCCCCCCATGACACAGCAGAGCCATCTTCAAAATATCCAACAACTGGAAAGCTGTAAGCTTCTTACCGTTCTCATGCCAGAACACCCCCCCCCCCTTTCCTGCTCTATGCTCCCTGAAAGAGTCCCATTCCCTCACTGGGCATACTTCACCCTCCCCCCGCCTTTGTCCAACCATATCTACTTACCCCATCCCAGCTGATCCGTTTTGGACCGCCTCAACCAGGTACCCAAGCACACACAGTGCCTTTGCACATCCCCTTGTCGTACTACGCAAGCTTTCCACACACCCAACAACTCTGACACTCGAAAAGCCCCAAAGAACATCCATATCATACACAAACAAAAAAGTGCCACCTCGTATGCATCCACACAACAAACAGGTAACACATGCAGAATTTGTACCAGCAAGTCAAATGTGGTAGCCTCATGCACCACCTTACCAGACCCCAATCGTGCCTGCGCCCAACCTTTCAGCATTCTTCCTAAAATGTCAGCCTTTGCCGGGTCCTGTCAATCGTGGCAGGCGACAAACCCTTGTGAACCAGAAATATCACAAAACGCAACACTCAAGCGTAAAAGCTCTCCCTGCCCGTGCCTCCAGAACCGCCTTGCGAAAACCTGAAGTACTGAAATTCTAACCATGCCAGGCCATAACTCCTTAGGGTGTATTCCACTAGCGATAGCTCCACCAGTCTCATGACCATCATGCCCCCCATTCCCAAATGTCTGCTGGGACCTCTGTCTTGTGCTCTTCTCCACCTAGTGCAGTGTGCAGAAACACTGCCACTGTGAACGAGACAGGGAATCTGCGATAGAATTGTTGACACCAGGAATGTGCGCATTCGGAGCCCCCACCACCAACCATGGTGGTTCAGCCGTCTGAGGCTGCAGGGGATTGGCTGGAGCCTCCCCCACCACTTCTAGCGCCACCATCAGCACCACTGGCAGCAGCAGCAGCCCCAGTGGGCAGCCGTCTGAGGCTGCAAGGGAAGGGCTGGAGCCTCCCCCCAACACTGCCAGCACCGCCACCAGCACCTCTGCCTGCAGCAGCAGCCAGTGGGTAGCCGTCCGAGGCTGCAGGTGATGGGTTGGAGCCTCCCCCCACCACTTCTAGCACCACTACCAGCAGCAACCCCAGTGGGCAGTCATCCGAGGCTGCAGGGGAAGGGCTGGAGCCTCCCCCCACCACTGCCAGCACCGCTACCAGCACCACCACTGCCACCACTGAGGAGCCGTCACTCCCGGCAGACAGTGTGTAGTCCTGCGTCCATAGGCTGTAGTGCGGCCTGGCCCCAGCATGTCCTGTGGGTCTGACACCCAGGTGAAAGACTGTAACCTTGCACTCCCCAAGATCTGCATCACAGGACATGTTGCCCCCTCCAGAACCAGTGGAGAAGCCATCCACTCACCCTTTCCTTCCCAGGAGAAAGCTCACTGGGCACAATGCCCCCTCCCCCACCAGTGGAAGAAGCCATCCACTCACCCTTTCCTTCCCAGGATAAAGCTCACTGGGCACAATGCCCCCTCCAGAACCAGTGGGAGAAGCCATCCCCTCACCCCATCCTTCCCAGGATGAAGCTCACTGGGCACAATGCCCCTCCAGAACCAGTGGGAGAAGCCATCCACTCACTCCATCCTTCCCAGGATGAAGCTCACTGGGCACTATGCCCTCTCCAGAACCAGTAGGGTATTCACCCACTTGAGAGACTGTGGCCTTGCACTCCCCAGGACCAAGCAGTGGGCAAACCACCCACTTGAGAGACTGTGGCTTTGCACTCCCCAGGACCAAGCAGTGGGCAAACCACCCACTTGAGAGACTGTGGATTTGCACTCCTCAGGACAAAGCAGTGGGCAAACCACACACTTGATAGCTGTGGATTTGCACTCTCCAGGACCAAGCAGTGGCCAAACCACCCACTTGAGAGACTGTGGCCTTGCACTACCCAGGACCAAGCAGTGGGCAAACCACCCACTTGAGAGACTGTGGCCTTGCACTCCCCAGGACCAAGCAGTGGGCAAACCACCCACTTGAGAGACTGTGGCCTTGCACTCCCCAGGACCAAGCAGTGGGCAAACCACCCACTTGAGAGACTGTGGCCTTGCACTCCCCCAGCCCAAGCATTGGGCAAACCATCCACTTGAGAGACTTGAGAGACTGTGGCTTTGCACACCCCAGGACCAAGCAGTGGGCAAACCACCCACTTGAGAGACTGTGGCGTTGCATTCCTCCGGACCAAGCAGTGGGAAAACCACCACTTGAGAGCTGTGGCTTTGTACTCTCCAGGACCAAGCAGTGGGCAAACCACGCACTTGGGAGAATGTGGCTTTGCACTACCCAGGTCCAAGCAGTGGGCAAACCACCCACTTGAGAGACTGTGGCTTTGCACTCCCCAGGACCAACCAGTGGGCAAACCACCCACTTGAGAGACTGTGGCCTTGCACTCCCAGGACCAAGCAGTGGGCAAACCACCCACTTGAGAGACTGTGGCCTTGCACTCCCCTGGACCAAGCAGTGGGCAAACCATCCACTTGAGAGACTTTAGAGACTGTGGCTTTGCACTCCCCAGGACATCGCAGTGGGCATGGAGCCCCCTCCAGGGGCAGTGGCATTGTACCATCCTCCAGCTGAGGTGCCCACCCCTTCCCCGTCCCCCTGAGGTGCCTATGTGTTTTCAACCCGATGCCCCTGCAGTGTTCTCTCTTTATTGAGGCAGGAGTCAAGTGTGAGCTTGGCTTATGTGTTTTGGCCCAGTAGGCCCCGGACATTTTGAGTGGACATTGTCCCGCCTTTTGTAAATATTGTATATTTTGTAAATACCGTTTTTGAATTATTAAAGTATTTCTAACTATGTATAATATAACACTAATTTGACTCAATTCCTATTGTCCTGTGGTTATTCCTGAGGGTTACAGGGTGTATACGTTATGTTGTTGCATGTGTTTGTGTGTATGGTGTTGGGGGTGAGGGTGGGTGTGTTGGGGGTGAGGGTGGGGGTGTTGCGTGTTGTGTGTGTGTGTCACTCTCTTTTTCCTCCCCCATGTGCTAGGTGCAGTTCTCACTGTGGTCGTTGTCGCCACCGTTGGTACTTCTGGTATATGAGCAGAAACACCAGCATGGGGAAGACATGCAGATTGGGCTCCATGGCGTCCTGGTTCTTCCTTGACTGTCGAGAGGTGAGTGGTTTCCCTTCAAAGGACTGTTTCCGCCATGCTTTTGATGGCGTTGGTACCACCCCGGAAAAGCTGGCGGATGGGCGGGCGGTACATTGTCTTCCGCCTGGCTGTAGGCAGTTACCGCCGCGGTGTTTGTTGCTACTGCCGTGGCAATCGGAGTCTTAAAGTGGCTGTATCTGTTGGCGATGTCCGCTGTGGTCATGATTCAATTTTTTTTACCGCCGGCCTGTTGGCGGTATTACCACCACTTTAATACCAACCACCAGGGTTGTAATGATCGCCTGACTGTGCTAAAACCAGCTCCAAAGGATTGAACAATAAAGTTTTTTTTTTAAAAGTCTTTCCCTATTAAGTTGCCACCAATATCTGCGTTACATCAAGGAGCAATTTCAAAGGTTCACCATTGAATTCGATTACAGCAGCTAAGGTATCTGTATTTTCCTTCCAATCCAGTGTTTTAGGGGAGGCGTTCAATATCTCCCTTCCAGATCTCTAGACTGTGTGCTGGCTGACTGGCATCTGGCCTCTACCTATCCATCAAGGCATCACATTAAGTTTTGGTGTGAACGACATGCAGCTACTGTATGCTTTCAAATATTTAAGCAGTAGCCTCAACTATCTCTTTACCTGAGTCACCGTAACTTCGAGCCAACCATGCCTGGAGTTGATGCTGTGCTTGATATTCACCATATGTTTGATCAAAAACTGAGAGAAATTGTAATTACTCTTTGCATAACTCTCGAATTTCACTTTACTCAATGTTTCTGAACTTAATTCAAATTTAGCATTATGATGTTTCGTGCATTTTTTGCATATATTACATCCTTTCGCAGGGAAAATATCTTGTCAAGAGAGGGTTTTCTTAAACCAGTCTCTTGCCAATATCTCATGAGACTTTTTTTTATCTGAAGTGTTTGCTCCCATTAAAAAAGTCAAGCGAGATACGAAAAACTGCGCTTCACTCTAAAACTGTAATTTCATGAACCTTTTAGGCATGAACGTCAATTCACCAAAATGCGAGGGGCAGCGGAAGTGACATCACACGCGATTTGACTCACACACATGCGTGCACACACATTTACACATTCACACATCGGGACATAGATATCGACACCCATTTTACTAGTGTAAAAGGCCGTTTATAAGGACAGGCTTGCTCATCATAAGATAACATTAACATAACTGTAACTTTAAATTAACACTTTTCATCTTTACCTTTGGAACGCCCCCCATCTTCCATTCTCACTTTATTCCCCACTTTTGTCCTCCATTCAGCCAGCGTCCACTTCCGTTCTCCCACACGTCCCCCTTTTGATTTCGTCTCCTGCCTGAATCGGTCATCCTTCACCTGCCTCTTTTTCCCCGCTGAAAGGGTGGCCAGGCCCACGTCTGACCCTCCCCCATCTATTGCCACCCAGCATGAACCCTTTGGGCATTTTGCTGCCCCACTAGCGAACCGACTGCAACCACAGACACTTTAAACAGGCTCACTCCGCCACATCCTTTGCCCCCACAAATTGGTCAGCAAGAAGCACAGTTTCATCATGTAGTGCGCATTCCCCATTTCTGACAGATGCACCCCACCATCCCTGAAGAGCACCTATTCATTCTCCTTAATCCCCTCATGCGTCAGCACCTTGATTCTATGTGTCGCACAAAAAACCTGCATAGTCTGTTTAACCTTCCTCCTTGCCCTTTCAATGGCCCCGTGTTTCAGAGCTCCTCTCCATTTTCACCTGGGCACAAACTCCGTCCATAACAGACAAGTCCCATGCATTTGCCGCTTCAGCAATGCCAAATCCCACTGCATGTGTTGCAGTAGGATGAGCCCTGATAAACGTATGAGATAATTTCCCCCCAAGTGCAACAGCAAAACATCAGGACAACTCTATGTCGGCAACATTGAAGTTATAAAAGGAAGCAAATTGCCACACCTCATGCAACTCTTCCCCCCCACAACACCTCGTGCCTGCTACTTGGAAGTCCCAGAGATAGTCCATAGACCTGCTTTTCTGCATATTCTGTCACCCAGAGAATAAACGGGTGTTCAAACAGCCAATTAACCGCTTTATCATCTTCCGGGTCGTGCACCCAACCTGGAAGGATAAACAGATGTCAGTGTGAGACAATACCCGTCTCCCAAAACCCAACCTGAAGAAAACCCCCCACCCCCAGGGCACAAACTGCCCTGTCTATGCAAACAATTCTCCACATCATGCTCTCACATATCTCTCACAACATTTTGACCTCCATCTCCCAATGCACCTGATTTGGTCCCAGCCCCAACCTAAACAGGGCGCCTCAGTGGCCGCACCAATCCTGAAAGAGTGAGTACCAAAGTTACCCGCCTGCCCCCCAAGACACAGCAGAGCCATCCTCAAAATAGCCAACAACTGGAAAGCTGTAAGCTTCTTACCGTTCTCATGACAGAACATCCCCCCCTTTCCTGCTCTATGCTCCCTGAAAGAGTCCCATTCCCTCACTGGGCATACTTCACCCTCCCCCCCCTTTGTCCAACCATATCCACTTACCCCATCCCAGCTGATGCGTTTTGGACCGCCTCAACCAGGTACCCAAGCACACACAGTGCCTTTGCACATCCCCTTGTCGTACTACGCAAGCTTTCCCCACACCCAACAACTCTGACACACGAAAAGCCCCAAAAACATCCATATCATAAACAAACAAAAACGCGCCACCTCGTATGCATCCACAAAACAAACAGGTAACACATGCAGAATTCTTACAAGCAAGTCAAATGTGATAGCCTCATGCACCACCTTACCAGACCCCAATCGTGCCTGCGCCCAACCTTTCAGCATTCTTCCTAAAATGTCAGCCTTTGCTGGGTCCCAGCCAAAAACCAACTTACCATAAGAGGACACTCCTGTCAATTGTGGCAGGCGACAAACCCTTCTGAACCAGAAATAACACAAAACGCAACACTCGAGCTTCAAGCTCTCCCTGCCCGTGCCTCCAGAACCACCTTGCGAAAACCTGAAGTACTGAAATTCTAACAATACCAGGCCATAATTCCTTAGGGTGTATTCCACTAGCGATAGCTCCACCAGTCTCATGAACATCATGCCCCCCATTCCCAAATGTCTGCTGGGACCTCTGTCTTGTGCTCTTCTCCGCCTAGTGCAGTATGCAGAAACACTGCCACTGCGAACGAGACAGGGAATCTGTGATAGAATTGTTGACACCAGGAATGTGCGCAGTCGGAGCCCCCACCACCAACCATGGTGGTTCAGCCGTCCGAGGCTGCAGGGGTTTGGCTGGAGCCTCCCCACCACTTTTAGCGCCACTATCAGCACCGCCACCAGCACCACTGGCAGCAGCCCCAGTGGGCAGCCGTCTGAGGCTGCAAGGAAGGGCTGGAGCCTCCCCCCAACACTGCCAGCACCGCCACCAGCACCTCTGCCTGCAGCAGCAGCCATTGGGTAGCCGTCCGAGGCTGCAGGGGATGGGTTGGAGCCTCCCCCCACCACTTCTAGCACCACCACCAGCACCACCACCAGCAGCAACCCCAGTGGGCAGCCATCCGAGGCTGCAGGGGAAGGGATGAAGCCTCCCCCCACCACTGCCAGCACTGCTACCAGCACCACCACTGCCACCACTGAGGAGCCGTCACTCCCGGCAGACAGTGTGTAGTCCTGCATCCATAGGCTGTAGTGCGGCCTGGCCCCAGCATGTCCTGTGGGTCTGACACCCAGGTGAAAGACTGTAACCTTGCACTCCCCACGATCTGCATCACAGGACATGTTGCCCCCTCCAGAACCAGTGGAGAAGCCATCCACTCACCCTTTCCTTCCCAGGTTAAGCTCACTGGGCACAATGCCCCCTCCCCCACCAGTGGAAGAAGCCATCCACTCACCCCATCCTTCCCAGGATGAAGCTCACTGGGCACAATGCCCCCTCCAGAACCAGTGGGAGAAGCCATCCACTCACCCCATCCTTCCCAGGATGAAGCTCACTGGGCACTATGCCCTCTCCAGAACCAGTAGGGTATTCACCCACTTGAGAGACTGTGGCCTTGCACTCCCCAGGACCAAGCAGTGGGTAAACCACCCACTTGAGAGACTGTGGCTTTGCACTCCCCAGGACCAAGCAGTGGGCAAACCACCCACTTGAGAGACTGTGGATTTGCACTCCTCAGGACCAAGCAGTGGGCAAACCACCCACTTGATAGCTGTGGCTTTGCACTCTCCAGGACCAAGCAGTGGCCAAACCACCCACTTGAGAGACTGTGGCTTTGCACTACCCAGGACCAAGCAGTGGGCAAACCACCTACTTGAGAGACTGTGGCCTTGCACTCCCCAGGACCAAGCAGTGGGCAAACCACCCACTTGAGAGACTGTGGCTTTGCACTCCCCAGGACCAAGCAGTGGGCAAACCACCCACTTGAGAGACTGTGGCCTTGCACTCCCCAGGACCAAGCAGTGGGCAAACCACCCACTTGAGAGACTATGGCCTTGCACTCCCCCGGACCAAGCATTGGGCAAACCATCCACTTGAGAGACTTGAGAGACTGTGGCTTTGCACACCTCAGGACCAAGCAGTGGGCAAACCACCCACTTGAGAGACTGTGGTGTTGCATTCCTCAGGACCAAGCAGTGGGAAAACCACCACTTGAGTGCTGTGGCTTTGTACTCTCCAGGACCAAGGAGTGGGCAAACCACGCACTTGAGAGAATGTGGCTTTGCACTACCCAGGTCCAAGCAGTGGGCAAACCACCCACTTGAGAGACTGTGGCCTTGCACTCCCCAGGACCAAGCAGTGGGCAAACCACCCACTTGAGAGACTGTGGCTTTGCACTCCCCAGGACCAAGCAGTGGGCAAACCACCCACTTGAGAGACTGTGGCCTTGCACTCCCCTGGACCAAGCAGTGGGCAAACCATCCACTTGAGAGACTGTGGCTTTGCACTCCCCAGGACATCGCAGTGGGCATGGAGCCCCCTCCAGGGGCAGTGGCATTGTACCATCTTCCAGCTGAGGTGCCCACCCCTTCCCCGTCCCCCTGAGGTGCCTATGTGTTTTCGACCTGATGCCCCTGCAGTGTTCTCTCTTTATTGAGGCAGGAGTCAAGTGTGAGCTTGGCCTATGTGTTTTGGCCCAGTGGGCCCCAGACATTTTGAGTGGACATTGTCCCGCCTTTTGTAAATATTGTATATTTTGTAAATACTGTTTTTTAATTATTAAAGTATTTCTAACTATGTATGATATAACACCTATTTGACTCAATTCCTTTTGTCCTTGGGTTATTCCTGAGGGTTACAGGGTGTATACGTTATGTTGTTGCATGTGTTTGTGTGTATGGTGTTGGGGGTGAGGGTGGGTGTGTTGCGGGTGAGGGTGAGGGTGGGGGTGTTGCGTGTTGCGTGTGTGTGTCACTCTCTTTTTCCTCCCCCATGTGCTAGGTGCAGTTCTCACTGTGGTCGTCGTCGCCACCGTTGGTACTTCTGGTATATGAGCAGAAACACCAGCATGGGGAAGACATGCAGCTTGGGCTCCATGGTGTCCTGGTTCTTCCTTGAGTGTCGAGAGGTGAGTGGTTTCCCTTCAAAGGACTGTTTCAGCCATGCTTTTGATGGCGTTGGTACCACCCCGGAAAAGCTGGCGGATTTGCAGGCGGTACATTGTCTTCCGCCTGGCTGTAGGCAGTTACCGCCGTGGTGTTTGTTGCCACCGCCGTGGCAGTCGGAGTCTTAAAGTGGCTGTATCAATTGGCGGTTTCCGCTGTGGTCATGATTAAATTTTTGTTACCGCCGGCCTGTTGGCGGTATTACCGCCACTTTAACACCGACCACCAGAGTTGTAATGATCGCCTGAGTGTGCTAAAACCAGCTCCAAAGGATTGAACAATAACGTTTTTTTTTTTTAAAGTCTTTCCCTATTGAGTTGCCACCAATATCTGCGTTACATCAAGGAGCAATTTCAAAGGTTCACCTTTGAATTTGATTACAGCAGCTAAGGTATCTGTATTTTCCTTCCAATCCAGTGTTTTAGGGGAGGCGTTCAATATCTCCCTTCCAGATCTCTAGACTGTGTGCTGGCTGACTGGCATCTGGCCTCTGCCTATCCATCAAGGCATCACATTAAGTTTGGGTGTGAACGACATGCAGCTACTGTATGCTTTCAAATATTTAAGCAGTAGCCTCAACTATCTCTTTACTTGAGTCACCGTAACTTCGAGCCAACCATGCCTGGAGTTGATGCTGTGCTTGATGTTCACCATCTGTTTGATCAAAAACTGAGAGAAATTGTAATTAGTCTTTGCATAACTCTCGAATTTCACTTTACTCGATGTTTCTGAACTTAATTCAAATTTAGCATTATGATGTTTCGTGCATTTTTTGCATATATGACATCCTTTCGCAGGGAAAATATCTTGTCAAGAGAGGGTTTTCTTAAACCAGTCTCTTGCCAATATCTCATGAGACTTTTTTTTATCTGAAGTGTTTGCTCCCATTAAAAAAGTCAAGGGAGATACGAAAAACTGCGTTTCACTCTAAAACTGTAATTTCATGAACCTTTTAGGCATGAACGTCAATTCACCAAAATGCGAGGGGCAGCGGAAGTGACATCACACGCCATTTGACTCACACACATGCGTGCACACACATTTACACATTCACACATCGGGACATAGTTATCGACACCCATTTTACTAGTGTAAAAGGCCATTTATTAGGACAGGCTTGCTCATCATAAAATAACATTAACTTAACTGGAATTTTAAATTAACACTTTTCATCTTTACCTTTGGAACGCCCCCATCTTCCATTCTCACTTTATTCCCCACTTTTTTCCTCCATTCAGCCAGCGTCCACTTCCGTTCTCCCACACGTCCCCCTTTTGCTTTCGTCTCCTGCCTGAATCGGTCATCCTTCACCTGCCTCTTTTTCCCCGCTGGAAGGGTGGCCAGGCCCACGTCTGACCCTCCCCCATCTATTGCCACCCAGCATGAACCTTTTGGGAATTTTGATGCCCCACCAGCGAACCGACTGCAACCACAGACACTTTAAACAGGCTCACTCCGCCACAACCTTTGCCCCCACAAATTGGTCAGCAAGAAGCACAGTTTCATCATGTAGTGCGCATTCCCCATTTCTGACAGATGCACCCCACCATCCCTGAAGAGCACCTGTTCATTCTCCTTAATCCCCTCATGCGTCAGCACCTTGATGCTATGTGTCGCACAAAAAACCTGCATAGTCTGTTTAACCTTCCTCCTTGCCCTTTCAATGGCCCCGTGTTTCAGAGCTCCTCTTCATTTTCACCTGGGCACAAACTCTGTCCATAACAGACAAGTCCCATGCATTTGCCGCTTCAGCAATGCCAAATCCCGCTGCATGTGTTGCAGTAGGATGAGCCCTGATAAACGTATGAGATCATTTCCCCCCAAGTGCAACAGCAAAACATCAGTACAACTCAATGTCGGCAACATTGAAGTTATAAAAGGAAGCAAATTGCCCCACCTCATGCAACTCTTCCCCCACCACAACACCTCGTGCCTGCTACTTGGAAGTCCCAGAGATAGTCCATAGACCTGCTTTTCTGCATATTCTGTCACCCAGTGAATAAATGGGTGTTCAAACAGCCAATTAACCGCTTTATCATCTTCCGGGTCGTGCACACAACCTGAAAGGATAAACAGATGTCAGTGTGAGACAATACCCGTCTCCCAAAACCCAACCTGAAGAAAAAACCCCACCCCCAGGGCACAAACTGCCCTATATATGCAAAATAATTCTCCACATCATGCTCTCACATATCTCTCACAACATTTTGACCTCCATCTCCCAATGCACCTGATTTGGTCCCAGTCCCAACCTAAACAGGGTGCCTCAGTGGCCGCACCAATCCTGAAAGAGTGAGTACCAAAGTTACCCGCCTGCCCCCCAAAACACAGCAGAGCCATCCTCAAAATAGCCAACAACTGGAAAGCTGTAAGCTTCTTACCGTTCTCATGCCAGAACATCCCCCCCACTTTCCTGCTCTATGCTCCCTGAAAGAGTCCCATTCCCTCACTGGGCATACTTCACCCTCCCCCCCCTTTGTCCAACCATATCCACTTACCCCATCCCAGCTGATCCGTTTTGGACCGCCTCAACCAGGTACCCAAGCACACACAGGCGGTCATTCTGACCGCGGACGGGCGCGGTCGCCGCCCGCCATGCCGACACCGCCAAAAAGACCGTACCGCGGTCAAATAACCGCGGCGGTCATTCTGACTGTCCCGCTGGGCCGGCGGGCGACCGCCAGAAGGCCGCCCGCCGGCCCAGCGGGAAAGCCCCTTCAACAATAAAGCCGGCTCCGAATTGAGCCGGCGTGGTTGAAGGGGTGCGACGGGTGCAGTGGCACCCGTCGCGATTTTCAGTGTCTGCACAGCAGACACTGAAAATCTTTATGGGGCCCTTTTAGGGGGCCCCACGACACCCGTTCCCGCCATCCTGGGGTCGGAATCCCCATGGCGGTGCTGCAAGCAGCGCCGCCATGGCGGATTCCTTGGGCCAGGGGTAAACCGGCGGGAAACTGCCGGTTGCCCTTTTCTGACCGCGGCTTTACCGCCGCGGTCAGAATGGCCCTGGAAGCACTGCCAGCCTGTTGGCGGTGCTTCCGCGGTCCCCGGCCCTGGCGGTCATGGACCGCCAGGGTCGGAATGACCCCCACAGTGTCTTTGCACATCCCCTTGTCGTACTACGCAAGCTTTCCCCACACCCAACAACTCTGACACACGAAAAGCTCCAAAGAACATCCATATCATACACAAACAAAAAAGCGCCACCTCGTATGCATCCACACAACAAACAGGTAACACATGCAGAATTTGTACAGGCAAGCCAAATGTGATAGCCTCATGCACCACCTTACCAGACCCCGATCGTGCCTGCCTCCAACCTTTCAGCATTCTTCCTAAAATGTCAGCCTTTGCCGGGTCCCAGCCAAAAACCAACTTACCATAAGAGGACACTCCTGTCAATCGTGGCAGGCGACAAACCCTTCTGAACCAGAAATAACACAAAACGCAACACTCAAGCTTCAAGCTCTCCCTGCCCGTGCCTCCAGAACCGCCTTGCAAAAAGCTGAAGTACTGAAATTCTAACCATGCCAGGCCATAACTCCTTAGGGTGTATTCCGCTAGCGACAGCTCCTCCAGTCTCATGACCATCATGCCCCCCATTCCCAAATGTCTGCTAGGACCTCTGTCTTGTGCTCTTCTCCGCCTAGTGCAGTGTGCAGAAACACTGCCACTGCGAACGAGACAGGGAATCTGCGATAGAATTGTTGACACCAGGAATGTGCGCAGCCTTAAATATGATATCCAGGGTCAAACAACGAAGCTAGAACCTCTGCAAAAGGTATAGCACCCTGAGATCCCTGGCTGTCTGTCGGTTTACCAAATCAACCACTGTCAAATTGTCCACATGGAACATTATTGCCCTGTTGGCCAGTTCGTCACCCCACACAGCCAAAGCCACCGACAGTGGGAAGAATTCCAGGAACGCAATACTCCTGTCCTGACCCAACCGTTATACAGGCCAGGGTTCCGCACACCACCGTCCATCCCAAAAAAGGCCAAAACCAGAGGCCCCAAATGCATCCAAAAAAATGTTCACCTGCTATACAATGTCCTCCTCCTGAAAAGACATGGATACCCCAATAAACTGTGTCAGGAAAAGCTCCCACACCCTGATGTCCTCCCTCAAGCCTACCATCAGCCGCACCCTGTGATGAGGGTGAGATGCACTGGACATAGCCAGCCCTATGTCCCTGCAAAAAGTCCTACCTCCCCGGCCCACGTGCATGCAAAGTAAAGGAAACCCAAGAGCTGTTGAGCCACGCACAATTCTATCTTCTGTCTCAACCGGATCTGCTGTAAAAAGTGCAAAATTTCTTCAACCTTTGCAGCAGGCAAACGCGCCATGAAGGCCACTGTGTCCAATTCAATGCCCAAAGAAGTCAGCTCACAGCTGAGGTCCTCTTTCTTTTCTGGGGCCAGGGGCACCCCAAAATCCTGTGCCAAACTCTCAAAACACTGCAAAACCTTCCCACACAAACCAGAGCGTGGTGAACCCACGAAAAGGAAATCATCCAGGTAGTGTGACACCGTCTGATGTCCACTCACCTGAACAAAAACCCACTGCAAGAAGATACTGAAGGTTTCGAAAAGTGCACAGGAAATTGTGCACCCCATGGGAAGCACTCTGTCTATGTAGATGGCACCTCCCAACTGCATCCCCAGCAAAGAGAAATCCTCAGGGTGTATAGGGAGCAGTCAAAAAGCTGCCTTGATGTTGCACTTAGCCAACTCAGCACCCCTGCCACACCTCCGTAAGAGCCGAATGGCATCATCAACCGAGGCATAAACTAACCATATACCCTCCGGCGCAATTAAATAATTGACCGATGCCCCTTCTTGCCATGATAAATGCTGTCAGTCAGAACTCCCCTTTTGTCTTCTTGGGGACCACACCCAAAGTTGAATTCATCAGGACATCCATAGGCCACACATAAAAGGGGCCCGCAATTCTGCCCACAGCCACTTCCTAATTTAATTTTGACACTACCACCTCCGGCATTGTTTAAGCCGACTGCAAAGTGTCTGCCCATCTTTTTGCCCATGGCCCTTGGTACCCCATCCAAAATCCTTGCCTGAAACCACATTCCAAATTGCGCGCCATGTCAGCATCCGGGTACATGCTCAATAAGGGCAGTAACCTACCCAACTTAATTGGAGTAGGTGCCTTTTGGCCCAGGAGCACCCCCCCGTCCTCTGCCCCGGCAGATCTCTACTGTTCCGCCGTACTGGCAAGGGAAAAACATTGCATGACCCGGTGCCTCCCCGCACATTTGGAACATTCATGTTTAAACTTGCAAGGGGGCCTAGAGCAAAACCCGTTGTCGTAGTTCCAACATGCTCCTGAGTTAGGCACTGGGGATCTTTGTGCCTGACCCACCCCACTTAGGGCAGGATGCAGCTGAAAGGGCCTATAGACCACTGGAAGGCCACTAGCTGTGTGGGTTGATGCAGCCGACTGCGAATAGGCCATCCTCTGCATCCACAACTCCGAGTCTACTTCCCCCACGGCTTTTCGGGATTAACACTCACTCTGGCCCTGAACTGTTCACTGTAGCTCAGCCACGCAAACTCCCCAAAATGCATTTGTGCCTTGCAAATAATGTTCATGTACTTAAACATGGCAATGGCTCTGCCCGCTATTTTTCGTAGTAGATGCTAGCATAGATCCAAAACGCAGAGGTCCAAATATCTGTAGTTATGGAGACCCGAGGTCTACGCACCAGTTCCCATTCCTCTTCTTTAGAGCCTTCTTTTGCCTGAATATCCCCATGAAGGATCCTAAACACAGCTTCCAGATTCGTGCTTTCGTCTTGTCCGCTATGTGAGACCCCAGTGACATCGCTAGTCCCAAATAGGGGAGCCGCTTCGTATGGCTGTCCCCCTCCTTCCAGTCACTGTCTTTGTCCCATCCTTTACAGTCTCCCCCTCTTTACCTTTGTCCTCCGCCTCTACGTTGCTACCTACTGTACTGCATGCCATGTGTCGAGTCATCCCCCACTACTATGGACTTATATTGGGCGGCATCAGCCTTGCCTTTCTGCTCACCCCATGGTGACCACCAGTAACTTGTACTCTGTGGGCTTGAATATTCCCTTCCAACCGTATCTTGTGCCAGCTGCCTTCCATGCGTGAAACCTCCTGAACTTGTGTGCCGGAATTTGATGCCTGCAAAATAGGAAGAGAAGAGGGGGTTGCACAGCTCCTACACCCCGTTCCCTTCCCGAGTTCTCCACTCACCTCTTTCTCATGACTCTCTCCGCCTTCCCAGTCCTCCAAATCTTTCTCATAATCTAGCTCAACCACATCCTCCTCGTTCATCCCCCACTCATCCTCCGCACTCTCAGCATCCACCATGTCACGTTCTTCTTCCGTCCTGTGGCCCTCATAGCGTATGCCATACATGTGCTTTGTGCGCTCCCGCGGTGTAGAGAAGGCCACCGAAGACCCCTTTGGTGTTTCGGACCAAAGCCCAGGGGCCTTGATGCGCCCCGTAGGCTTCGTCACCTTTCTGCCAACCTGTGATGCTGGCATTGACTCCCTGTGCCACACCTGCCCATATGCGCCCTGTGCGCCCACCACGCTGCCTGCCCCAACCGCTGCATCAGCCTCCTGCTCCCTACCCTTCTCCTAGGCAGGGACCCACACCCAACTGCCCCACCCCAAACTGCACCCCTGGGTACTTCAGTAACACCTACAGACTTGTGCTTCGCCTGCCTGGCTCTCTGCTCCACCTCGCCCCTTCCCTTGCATAACAGGGCCCACCTCTCCTCTGGCTCCGCCATGAGTTTCCTTTGTTCCTGGATCCTGACTTCAATATCCACTGCTGACCAGTCAGTGGAGGGCTGTTGTTGGGGCATCTCCCCACCCTGTCCCAATCCACTTGCCTCTAGTTGTTCCCCATCCTGCCCCAGTGCTGCCTCCCTGCCACTGCCTGGTTGACATCCCCTGTGGCCCACCCTCTTGAGCCTGTGCCTTCTTACCTTTGCCCTTGGTCCCCCCCTTTCCTCCAGTTGCACCCTTCTTTCAAGCCCTTGCAGGCTGCCCGGCCACAGAGAGGTCAAGGGGCTGCTCCAAACCCTCAGCCCCCCCAGGCCTGGCAGGCAGCACCAATGCACAGGGCTCTGCTGCCTCCCCAGCCTTGCTGCGTAGTGGCTCTGCCCCTGCTTCACCTGCTCCCTCACAGGCTCCCCGGCACCTCCTCAAACATATTTTGCCTCAGGGGGTGGATACACTGCGTCCCCTCCCCCCCTCAACTGCCTCCTCCCCCCTGATGGCGAGTGCCAGGCAGCAACTGCCGCCGCTATGCCCTGTGCTGCCGCGTGCATCGCACGTGTCATCCCCACCCAGGCCTGGTCCAGTACACCAGGCCTCAGGAGGTTGCTACGGCCGGCTTGGCCTAGTATGCGAAGCACGGCCTGTTCAGACACCGCATCATGCCCCGTGGCCATCTTCACCCTCCCTACCTCTTCCTAGGGTCGGCAACCTCAGCGCAGCATGACAGGCTACACAGAAGAGACTGATCCCTACCCCACCCCTCCCTATATGCCCTTTCCTACACCCTAACCTTCTATCCCCCCTAGCCTATCCCCTCTATGGCCATCTCCTTCCGGCCCAAAAGTTCCCGTGGAGAGACTGGACTGAGTACCTCTCTCCACGGGGCCCTCACTCACATAAACAGACTCTCATTCGCAAGCACGTACACACCATACATTTAAAAGTATATTTACTTACTGCGAATGCAAGTGTGGGTCATATTCTAGCTAATTCTATGTGATTCTTTATAACACTAATGGTGAATAATATATTGTTATTCTCTATTAGTGTAATAAAACAGGGACAGAACACAAGGAAAATGGAGCTCTAACCAACATCTACAAGGATGAGCTGCACCTGTGCTGCTGGTACTAATTCTGCCAGCCCTGAGGAAAGGGGTCCCAAAGCCAGTGCCAAGGGTCGCAATGGGCAAGGCAAGGGTCACAGTTGCGACACCTGGCGACCCCTAAATGACGTACCTGCTTTTAGGGGTTTTCAAAATTGCACAGGAAAAAAATATGAAATGTTGCCACACTTAAAGCTACCTTATTATTTAAACAGCTCAACAGAAGTAGCTGCAGAGGCAATGTTGTTTTTTTGCCCGTCTCCTTAAGTCCCGACAACTTATTTTGCCACATTTCTTTGACCATCTTTTCATATTTTAATTACCACCACTGCGTCCACTTCTCCTTCCTGAAACCCACCACCAACAACACCCTACACCCTACCGAAAGTGGAACCAGATCTCCAAAGAACACCTGATCTCCATCCTCGCACAAGCTCCACCTCCCAACACTAACGTCTCCAACACCGCCGCCCTCAACCTCACACAATGGCTAGAATCTTGCGCAGACTCCCTCGCCCCTCTGAAAACAAACAACAACACCTGCACCATCAAGACCGCCCCCTGGTTCACCACAGAACTTCAGTCTTCCAAACGAGAATGCTGAAAAATTGAGAAAGCCTGGCGCCAAGAACCCTCAATGAGCAACTTCTCTGCCCTCAAAACAGCCATGCGCAAACACCACCAACTCATCCGGACCACCAAACGGTCCTTCTACAAAGAAGGCATAGACAACAACACACACAACAGCAAGGAACTTTTTGCCATCATCAAAGAACTCACCAAACCCAAATCCTGCACCATCGACCCTCCACACTCCCAAGACCTCTGCAACTCCCTCACCACAACACCCTGCCACACCAACCTACTGAACACCTGGACCCCCACCAACGACGAAGAAATCGGCAAAACCATGAGCTCCATCCACTCAGGCTCCCCAACAGACCCTTGCCTCCACCACACCTTCAACAAGGCCAGCCAAATCATTGCTCCCCAGCTCCAGGCCGTCATCAACAGTTCCTTCGACACCGCAACCTTCCCAGATATTTGGAAACACTCCGAAGTCAACACTCTTCTCAAAAAACCCAAAGCAGACCCTGAAGACCTCACAAACTACTGACCAATCTCTCTTCTCCCCTTCCCCGCAAAGGTCGTGGAGAAGATAGTAAACGTACAACTGTCTCGCTTCCTAGAAGACAACAACATACTCGACGTCTCCCAGTCTGGATTCCGTAAAAAACACAGCACCGAGACCGCCCTCATCGCCTGTACAGACGACATCAGGACCAGATTGGACAAGGGCGAGACTGTCGCCCTCATCCTCCTAGACCTCTCTGCAGCTTGTGACACTATATGCCACCAAACCCCCGTGCACGCCTTTTCAACGCAGGAATTCGCTACAAAGCCCTGGACTGTCTCACCTCCTTCTTCTCCGAAAGAACCCAAAGAGTTTGCCTCCCTCCTTTCCGGTCTCCAGCCACCAAGATCATCTGTGGGGTCCCCCAAGGATCCTCCCTCAGCCCCACCCTGTTCAACATCTACATGGCTCCTCTCGCCAACATCCTCTGCCCCCATGGCGTCACCATCACTTCATATGCTGACAACACCCAGCTCATCATCTCCCTCACTAGGAACCCAGCTACCACCAAGAATAACCTGCACACCGGACTCCTCGACATCGCCAACTGGATGACAGAAAGCCACCTCAAATTATACTCAGACAAAACAGAGATCATCATCTTCGGTCCCAACAAGACAGCATGGAACGACTCTTGGTGGCCCACCACCCTTGGACCACCCCCAACACCCAGGCACGCAGCCTTGGCATCATACTGGACTCATCTCTCTCCATGACTCAGCCAATCAACGCCATATCATCCTCCTGCTTCAACACCCTTCGCATGCTACGCAAGACTTTCAAATGGATTCCTTTAGAAACAAGAAGAACAGTCATCCACGCCCTCATAAGCAGCAGATTGGACTACGGCAACTCCCTCTACGCAGGGACCACAGCCAAGCTTCAAAGAAAACTCCAGCGAATTCAGAACGCAGCCGCACGTCTCATCCTCAACTTCCCTCGCCACAAACACATCTCCACCCACCTCAGATCCCTACACTAGCTGTCCATCAATATAAGGATCATTTTCAAAATCCTTGTCCACGCTCACAAAGCCCTCCACAACACTGGACCGGCCTACCTCAACGAACGAGTCAACCTCCACATACCAACTCGACAGCTCCGCTCTGCCAACCTCGCCCTCACTACAGTCCCCTGCATCCAATGCACCACCTCCGGCAGCAGATCCTTCTCCCACTTCGCCGCCAAAATCTGGAACTCCCTCCCCACCAACCTGCACAAGACCCAGGACCTCCCAACCTTTAGAAAGCACCTCAAAACATGACTCTTTGAACAGTAATCCCCCTCTCCCAGTGCCTTGAGACCCTACCGGTGAGTAGTGCGCTTAAGAAATGTATTTGATTGATTGATTGATTGATTGATATGCTCATGGAGGTATAAAGCAACAAAACACCTGCATTACAATTCCATGTACATATGGTCTAGTTAAATGCACCACAGGAGTGTCCGGGAAAGTGGTGCTTTGTGGGTGCCAGGCTCATCATAATCTGACCCTATATTTGACTGACAGATTATAGATGCCTGACAGTTGGTCTAATCTACCACTAGGTCGACTTGCTCACTCAGATTAAGAAGTTGATTTTAAAACTGTTGTCCATGCACAGAAATGTCCAAATATCACAAAGCTATGTTTTCTTTTTATGTATTGCAGGTGGACCTCTACTCTGCACCAGTGGATAGGTGTCCAGATTTGACCTCCCTAATGCTGCCAGTAGGTGTCACCTTATGCGTTATGTGTGGCAATCCAGGGTTTTGTGTGAGACAGTCTCATGTGTCCAATGCAATGAATGAAAGTTTTGTGTGACCAATGCTATGATATCATCGGATTTAGGATAGTGACATCATGTCTGATGCAATGTTGAGAACTGGGAATGGCTTGATTGTTGCACAAATGGCAACGTGTGCTGCTATTGAATTGTGGGTGTTAGGAAATGGAAAGCATGGCCACATATTCTTTGATGTCAATCGTAATAGGTGTCAGAGCTGCTGTTGATGTGATTAGCATGCCTGTTGCCAACAACTTTGTCACAACACTTTTGACAGCACTGTGTGCCACATGTATCTTACAGTTACTCATGAAACTGTACAGATGATGGAAATGCATGGTTGTCCCTAGGGGTGTTATGTAGGAGACACTTGCACCTCTGGTGCCTCAGTACCCTTCAGAAATAAATTAAGACTGCAGTCGTGCAAGGAGCCATATTGTGCTGGGCAACAGTCAGTAGAGTACACAATTAGTATACAACTCAGCTCCAGATGGTTGTGGGAAATGTCTATAGATTGTCGCAAGCTAGATCTCAGCAGATTTACCAACATGCTCTAGCCATCGTGATAGTTGTGAGTGATCTTGGTCACATCATATGTGCATATAATGTGAATGCTGAGTGTGCAACTGGTACTTAGATGATGTCTGGCATGCAGGTGCATATGTTGTTCAATAGATATGAATACTGTAGCAGCACCCAGTGCTGTGCCAATCTTACTCTGTCTCTAAGGGCACCCATACAGCCACCATGTGTGTGCTGTATTACACATTTTGCACAACATAGCACAGGGTAGGGGATAATAGTTACATCATGATCAGTAGACAACTTTGATGTGCTGTTCAGGCGTTGCCCAAACTTTATGGGGACTTTCCATTATTTATACATGTGGGCACATCATGAGCAATGGTGTACCCCCTTGTAACATATGCTCAGACCAGGTTTTAAACCAGGACACTTGAATTAAGCTTTACCAAATATTAGAATAGCCAATGGGAAGTTTCTAGCTACGCTATCATATGACCCCCACCTTGCATCCATGATGTCTGGGCAAGACTTGATGTAGCATCAGGTGTGTCAAAGTGGTAGATTGCATACAAAGCACCCAATATTGACAATGGTACAGGGAATCTAGACTTGTTGGGCTACGTGATCCTCACTAGTTTGTTCACACAAATGTTGAGCAAGGACGCAGTAGTCCACTCACCTGTGGGCCCTAATGGTCAACAATGGATAGCTGGTATCCCAGTGACACATACATGATACCATAGATGGCTGGTAGGAAATAGTTGTAGATTTGGAGTCAATCATTGTTGTGGAATGTGTTGTAGACTATATGTGTCATCTACGGATGCTGTGTACATTGCATGTCTGTTCTACCTCCTTCCAATGCTGTGTTTAATGCTTTATTCTCCTCATTTTTCAGCTGCAAATATGACACCAACAGAACAACATGCATTCCACAAATGAGCTGACAGATACAGGCACATATTGGAGGTAAATGCCGGGTACCAGAGTATGGAGAGAAGGTTCCGGAAGGAAACGCCACAGGGGCCTGGCATGCTTTCCCACATGGGCGACCTCCGCAGCGGCCACAAACAAAGCAGACCACATTGGAGAAAAAATCAGGGGTCCAGGGAGCCTCTGCGGGTTGACTCCTTCCACATCTGCTGCACCTGTCTCAAGCCATGCATTCGTACAGCCACCTGCTGCAGCTATTACATCAAACTTTGAAACAGACATGAGACGGGACATGGCCGCCATGATGGCCAGATTGGAACGTTTGGAGAAGGAGAGCGCAAAAAAATCATAAGTTGTTAAAGTACATTAAGAGAAAATTTAAACAAATGTGAAGTGGCAGTGCCTCCCAGTTCCTTCCCTCTCCCTTTTACAGTTACTAGACTTTCATATTGGGCTTTAGATGGGTAGTGTTAGGTTAGTGAAATAGTGTAGGGTAGACATAGGTTAGAGTAAGTATAGCTCGGGGTGGGTTTTAGTACTTTCTTAATGGGGGTTGGATGGGGGTTATGTTGGGGTATATATGTATAATAAAAAAAATGAAATATATATATTTTTTTAATAAACCATATTTTTGTTTAGGCCATAGGTTGAGTAAGTAAATGTGTAGCCTTAGTTGGTGGTGTCATACTTTTATCTTGTCTCTTAAGGGGGATTGGGGGACAATGTTTAGAGGGTGGCATTATGTGTGTAAGATTAGTTTAGAATAGGTTAGATAGGTGTAAGTATAAGTTAGGTTAGTTTAGGTTAGTTTAGTGTGGGGTCGTTTTTAGGATAGGTTTAGGTATGAAGTTTTAAATAATGTTAAATACATTCTGTTTGTAGTAGAATATTTTTTCTCCATGTTGATTGAGTGTCTGGGTGCTCTCATGTGTGCACTGGCCAGGTAGGAGAATGGCTTAGGGTATGCTTCCTGTCTTCATTTCCATGGATTACCATGTGCATACCCTATGACCAAGGAGCTGTCAGATTGGCTGCTAAATACCATCAACTAGTCCATACAATTGTCATTCACTGTTCCAGCCATTCACATTGTGTATGTATATGTTATCTTGGACAGTTAAGTATGGAACTTGAACTGTCACTGTTGGGGTCTTACAGTATCATTGTTGGCAAGTGTGACGCATATAACAGTAGCCAAATTTGGGACTGTATCCTGCAACACTGACAGGTGCCCGTCACTGAATAGGTTAGCCTCTTCTGTACCACACATTAGTTGTACTGGTACTCCCATCTGGGCAAATTACCATTGACTTGGTTCTGAGACATACATACATGTTGTATGTCAACTTACAAGGATTTCTGTTCAATGCATGTATTGAATACTCTGTAAGTTGGTTGGATCCCACAACACCATCATTCACCTTTTTCATGTTAGGATCCTACTGTGTGGCTTTGTGTCTGATAGTAATGCATCCATGTAATTATGTTCTGTACTCACTGACATGGATTCACACAATGCAATCATTTTGCGGAGTTGATGGATCACAGTAAACGTAGAAATGTTACATGTGAACAAGGTGTTTTATTTACAGGCGCAAGTGTATTTTCAAATGCCATACAATGTCCAGTTCACAGACCCCATGGGAGAACCTTAGCCATTTGTTTTACAATCAGAGTCCAGGGGTGAGGGACATGTACTGGCACATGGTTAGGAGAAGTGTGTATTAGTGAGAAGGTGTCATAATTGCAATAGGTAAAATTGGAGACATTGACAGTACATAGCAGACAGGTCATCAGTAGTTAAGTGAAGAGGGCACATTTCCTGCTGTCACAACACTGGCATGATCTTAAGCACAGAACAAAGGAGATACTGTCCATGTGGAACAGACTGATGCTACCGGTTGGTTTTTGTTGTGAATGTTGTTCCTTCCACATCTTCATCCTCTGATGTGTGTGGTGCCTCCTGTGCCATGGGTGGTGCTGTTGTTGACGTTGTGGGGGCCACACACACATCAGGGGATAGAGATGTGGAGCAGCTACCATTTGTGGGGACACATAATGCATCACTGCAGCCAGGAGGAACTGTTGATTTTTCAACACCACAGCAACATCATGGTGGTAGGAAGCCATGATTTCCCTGAGAGAGGCCTCACTCGGTATGGACTTCAGGGTATTCTCCATAGCCCCCAGCCTGTTGTCTATCATGCTGCTGTCACTTTGGGAGGGCAATTATTAAAGCCTCTGCCTGATGACAGCAGCTATGTTGGCAAGGGACTGCTGAAGTCCATGTAGCGGGCAGTGGGTGCCTCTGATGGCAGCTGGGTTGTCCTTGATTGGACTGAGGCACCTCTGCACTCCCTCTAGGCTACCTGCCATGGTCTCCATCCCCACCCGCACCAGCTTGACCAGCTCCCGTTGGACTCCTCTCACTGTCACATCACTGACCACCTGAGAAACCTGCACTGTCTCCCAGTCAACAAGAGAATCACATTCAAACTCCTCACCCACGCTCACAAAGCACTGCACAACACCGGACCAGAATACCTCAACAGACGTCTCTCCTTCTACACCCCGACGCGACATCTCCGCTCTGCCGACCTCGCCCTTGCAACCGTCCCACGTGTCTGCAGAACTACAAACGGTGGTAGATCATTCTCGCACCTCGCCGCCAAAACGTGGAACATTCTTCCCACCCACCTGCGCCAGACCAAAGACCTCCTTACCTTCAGGAAACTTCTCAAGACCTGGCTGTTCAAGCAGTAGCAGCACCTCCCCACCTTCTCCCCCACCTCCTCAGCGCCTTGAGACCCTCACGGGTGAGTAGTGCACTTTACAAATTCCAGATTGAATGATTAACTGTCCTCGGGAAGGTGATGTCTGGGTCCTTGGAGTCCAGAGCTGTGTCCAGACTGGTTGGTGCTGTGTGTTGGTAGCTGAGTAGTTCATGTGGAGACCCTTCAACACTGTGTGTCCTCCCTGCGACTGGAGGTGGTGTCTGGAGGGACCCTAGGACATCCTGGAGAGTCTCTGCATTGATGGTCAGCAGCTGATCATCCATGTCGTCTGAAAAATCCAGGACAGGCAGGAGGTAAGACATCACCCTCTGCAATGAGATAGTGAAAAGTCAATCTTGGATTGTGATGGCTGTTGACATGGCACATCATTTACTTGCTACTGAACGCTCAGTGACATAATACAGACCCAAGGTTGTAGTAGTATATTTTATACAGCATTGTGCATCACACATGGGGAAGCTCACAAGGAATTTTGGGGCATATTTACGTGCCCCTAGAGCCACCTGAGCGTCACTTTTTGTGACGCTCGGGAGGCGCAATGCCCTGTGATGGCTTTACGAGGTGGCGCCAAGCGACTTAAAGAGGCTTAACGCCATCTTGTAAAAAGGGCCCCTCACATGCAGCACCTTGCATAGTAAGGGCGTGCAATGAGTGTTGTTGTAGGAAACCCACCCACAGCAACACCCATTGCATTTTGACAGTGCCTCAGATTTATGAGTACCAGAGTCATAGCCAAAATATAACACCACCTCAGAGGTGGCATTGGCATGGCGCAATGAAGTTACATGCCGTCTTTTCTCCTCATTTTTAACTTGTTCCATGTGTGCTGCATTTTGCAACACACACAGACAGAGCTAATGGCCTTTTAATGTTACCATTAAGCATTAGACCAAACTTTCACACAACACACTCTATCTGGTCAGATGGTAAGATTGAAGCTACTTGTACATCTGCACACATGATGTTCACAGGCATGTCCCATGTGTTGTATGTGTTTAATTTTGTGGGCATTCACAAATGGCACAGGGAGTTCTGTGAGAGTTGTTGTGGGTTCACCCTGTGTGGTTTGCGTTCCACATGTTGCACAATGTAGACCTGATTTTTTCTTAAGTGGCACAGCTCAGTGTAGCAGCAATATGTGTTGCACGATGCTGCACCGGTTTAGAAACTCAGGGATGTGCCATTTTTACTGGAATACAGTACACCCCTCCAATTCCCCCTGCACCTGCGCAGATTTGTTCTCACTGCATAGATGCAGGCATTGTTGCAGCATGATGAAGGGGTGCCTGCATTGAGGGGCTAAATTGTTTATGTGCAGGGAGGTGTCCCTTCCTGCACATGTACAAGCTATTTTTGCTACAATGGCATTTCAATGTGTATTGCAAAATGCAGCACACATGAGAAGGGCAATGACACAGGGAAGAAAGGAAGAATTGTGCCCTGTTATGCCATCCTGACACCACCCTGGGGTGGTATTGACTTCAGTCCTAGTCTCTGATGTACAAGTTGTGTTGGATCAGGGGGTAAGACAATATGCATAGCCACACTAATTGCACGTCACTTCCAGGCAATGTGCTGCATAGTTACATGGTGATATATAGCCATAGTGAGTGGCTTATGTCCACGTTGTGTATATGTCGGAGTGTATTGCACAGCCAGAAAGTCAGTACAAGTGTGGCTTGGGTGGCGATGGGGTGTTTTGATTCAGGGCCTATATGTCCTGATGCAGCCCTTTAGCATGCTTTGAGTGTGTCCTATGTGCCTTGACCTTCTGACATTTGTGAGATTCATGATATTCCCCCCTGCATCTTACCCTGCATTTGTGTTTGTTCTTGGTAGTTTGCACTGTCCTGTCCTGCGATTGCAGTGACCAGCTCCTCCGGGATCACCGCTGCGACCATCTCTTCTAGCTCATCCAGGTCCTTCTGTGGTGCAGGACTTCCACCTCCAGTCTGCAGTGCTGTCTTTCGGTTACTGGATAGTTTCTCAGTAGTCCTGCGCTTGCAATCGTGCAAGCGCTTCTTGCAATGGGTGATAGTCCTCCTCACCACTGCCACTCTGTTGACTTTGGTGGTCATTACAACATTGGCGGTAAAAGCCGCTTACTGCCGTGCAGAAGACCACCAACACACCGGCGGGGCTGCGGAATTCCGCCACGGTCATTATGACCCAAAGGCCGGAATCCGCCAAAATCTAGGCACCCACACAAGTCCGCCACACCAAAGGTCAGTGATAAACTGGCGATAAGAAATCCTCCACCGTCACGCCAACAGGAATACGCCCACACTATCACGACCCACGAATCCACGCGGCGGTCTTTCAACCGCGGTATTCCATTGGCGGTACACACCGCCGCGCTCAAAATACACACCCATTTACAAAACACTACCGCATTGGACAAATCGAAATACACACACCTGATACAAATACACACACCACTCCCACACACCCAATACAATATAAAACACACACCCACATCACCCACAAACCCTTACGACCAGAATTGCGACTGAAGGCCACAGAGAGACACCACCATCTACAAACGAGCATCCACAGGCACTCAACATCATCACCCACAAAACATCCACGCACCTCACACAACACACCACTAAAGATCACCCCACACATCACAACACACACCGCCCCACACATCACCCACACCACCCCATGGCACGGCAAAGACACCCCAGGTTCTCTGAGGAGGAGCTCAGGGTCATGGTGGAGGAAATCATCCGGGTAGAGCCACAGCTATTCGGATCACAGGTGCAGCACACCTCCATAGCTAGGAAGATGGAGCTATGGCGAAGAATCGTGGACAGGGTCAACGCAGTGGCACAGCACCCAAGAAATAGGGATGACATCAGGAAGAGGTGGAACGACCTACGTGGGAAGGTGCGTTCCGTTGTCTCAAGACACCACATCGCGGTACAGAGGACTGGCGGTGGACCCCCACCTCCTCCCCCACAACTAACAACATGGGAGGAGCAGGTCTTGGCTAATCTGCATCCTGAAGGCCTCGCAGGAGTAGCTGGAGGAATTGACTCTGGTAAGTCAACTCTTTCATTACTTCATCCCCCACCCACCTGCATGCTATCACATACCCCCACCCTCGCCCTCACCCCCATCACTCCAACTCCTCACACATGTCCCAATATCACAAACCACCCATCCCAACACCAAGCCCTGCATGTAACACCAAAGCATGGACACCCATCACCAAAGCATGGCCATTGCACATACCCATACACCCCCCTAAACCATCATCGAACAAGGTCCTACACAGGAATGCAAGCACTGGGGTATACGGTCACCCACCCATTGCACACCATGGCACACACAGATGCAATAATAATGCTTTTACACCCCTGCAGGACCCCTACCCAACGTCATCGGACTGGAAGGTCCAGACATGTCCACTCCACCCACAGAAGAGGCCCACAGTGATGACAGCAGCTCTGTCCAACTGGATCTAGACGACCAGCCCGGCCCATCTGGGACCTCGGGACAGTCGGTTCCGATCACACTGGCACAGGCCACTACAAAGCTTCCCCCCTCTGGAAACACCAGCACAGCACCCACCCAGCGGACCCATACCTCTGTGCCCAGGACACGTCAAGCAACAGTGTGTCCACCACTACAGGGAACCCCAGCTGACCCACCACCCCAACAACACCAGGGACCTGGGGGTAGTGGTAGTGGGCACACGGTTCAGGGGACAGAGGCCCAGGATCACAGGGGAACTGGGAGTGCTGCTGTGCGACAGGGGGAGGACAGGCCCAGGGAACCCACTCTCCACGAGGCCCTCTCCAACATCATGGGAGCCTACCACCATTCCCAGGAGACAATGGCAATGGAACTGGCCAAGTTTCAGGAGACCCAGCGGCTGCAGGAGTTATAGTATTTTGGTTCAGGGAGGAACTCAAATCCATCAATTCCACCCTGGGCACCATTGTAGGGGTGCTGAAGGAACTCGTGAACACCAGGAGGGACACTATGGCACAACAAGGGGCCCCTGACACTAGCCTGGACGATGAACTGCCCACCACCTCCGCCGGCGCTAGTGGACAGGAGGCACCGCCACAGGACCACCACACCAGCACTCCACCCCCTGCAGAGGGAGAACCACCCCGCAAATGGTCCCTGAGATCCAGGACAAAGACAGAGAACAATGTCAAGACCCCCGCCAAGAAATGAGACCACCCTGATTGTCACCCATGTGTCCCACCTTGTCACCCTGTCCATACTTAAACTGACCCAGCTCGACTTCCTATGCCCCTTTGGACAATGCACCTGTGAGACTAATAGACTGGACTCTGCCATGGGCATTCCTCCACCATCACCCCTCACCATTTTACAACCCCCTCTAATATGGAGCACTTAAATAAACTCCCTTGAAGCACAAAACAATCTGGAGTCTGTCTGTGATTTCGAAATAGTGTATTAGCAATTAAGGTGCCAAAATGCTCTTTCAAATGTAATTTCAACATACCTATGTCACACAGCTCTAGTCCATGAGGAAAGAAAGCAGATGTCACACAGTGGGACCCACATCTGTGAAATCGTAAGGGAAAGTGTCAACTCAGTGACCATACACTGGGTGAAAATGACAGACAGTAGAGAGGTAGTCGATTTAAATTAGATGTAGCAGGCAGGTTTGTCTCCTTACCTGTGTCTGACTGGAAGTATTGCAGGATCACCGTGTTCCTGTTGTCGATGTCCTCTTCTTCTGCTTCCTCTAGAGCTGTGTGACATAGGTATGTTGAAATTACATTTGAAAGAGCATTTTGGCACTGTAATTGCTAATACACTATTTCGAAATCACAGACACTAGGCCCAACCACACAAGCGGCACCAGTGTTTTATCAACACAAGTGGGGAAACGCTGGTAGGTAAGAATTTTGCAGATTCCTGCAGTTCCCAGATGTTTCCATTACAGAAATACAAGGAACATGTGTGATTTCAGGCAAAATGTGAGGTTTGCAGGGCAATGTGCTTAAGAAAACGTTGTGGAATCCATGCAAGGCACACCACCCTGGATTCCCTTAGTTGTCTAGTTTTCAAAATATCTGTGGTTAGTAGGTTTCCATGGGAGGCTGCCAAGCACGGGCCTGAATCCTGCAGCTACCCCTACTGCTGATCTCTCACGTAGTGCTTTAGTGCCTTTGGTGCCAAGATCTCTTGGCCCATCCACACTAGTGAGGTACCTTTTTTATTGACATATTATAAGATGTGAGGGAATGCAGTGTGGTAGGAAATTTCTGTCTCCTTGCTGATTCCAGAAGTTTTTCTTACAGAAATGTGAATAAAATGTGTGTTTTTAGTCAAAGTTTGAGGTTTGCAGGGCATTGTGGGTTAGAAAATGGTGTGGAATCTAGATGGATCACACCACCATGGACTCCCATGGATGTCTAGATTTGAGAACATTCTGGTAGGTTGAATACCCTATCCATCTCCAGGAGTGGTAGCAAGTCTATTGAGCTTGGGTTGGTGTGAAGCACAGGCCCACGCTAACGAGAGCCTCTTCCTCCTTTGAAAAAAATATATAAATCCAGTCCCTCGTGTAAAGAGTACTTACCCCACCGCCCCTAGAGGACAGAAAGGCTGCTTGTTTTGTTTTTTTCAGTGGGAGCAGGGCCATGCCCATGGTGGACAGCCCCACCCCTACATTTTCTTTTTAAATCCCTGGTATCCAGTGTTTTTTCTACCTCTCAGGGGGTAAAATTGAGATCATTCCAACATTTGCCCTCCTGGGGAGGGGGCTGAAAGACTGATGTCCCATTTAGGCGGGTGAAGGGTATGCCCATGGTGGGCAGCCCCACCTCTATGTTTAAAATATGTTTTGCCTGGTGTTCAGTGGGTTTTATGACATCCAGGGGGGTGGTCAGGGGTAATTACCCTCATCTCCCCCCAGAGGGACAGAAAGGCTGATGCCCCATTTAAATGGAGTGGCAGCATAGCCATGTCCATGGTGGGCAGCCCTCACCCCTATATTGAAAGAAAATCCTTCCCCCTGGCATCTCTTGGGCTTTCTGCCACCTTGCGGGGCAGATGAGGGTTAATTATCCACACCTACCCCTCAGGGGTAAAAAAGATGATGTTCATTTAAATGTGGTGGGGGCATGGCCATGGTGGGCAGCCTCCAACCCTATCTAAAAAAAATATATCCTTAGCATCTAGTAAGCTGTCTGCCTCTTGGGGGGATGGGGCTAATAACCCCCATGATCCTCCTTGGGGGGCAGAAAGTCTGAGCTCCCATTTAAATGGGTTAGGGCATGGCCATGCACATGGTAAACAGCAGTCGAGACATTTGAAAGTGGTGGGGCGTAAGAGTTGGGTATGACTTTTATGTAGCGAGTGAGGCACGCAAGTTTAATGGACAAACGTGGGGTCCAAGGTGAGTCCTCCTCCCAATAAAAAAAAATGAAAAAAGATTGTCAAATGCTGCATTTGAAAGCAAATTAATTTATTGAGAAAACAGGGTTTATAAAGCAGTGGGAACGTATAGTCATGAAATACTAAACACATTAGAAACTGTCCCATATCATACTGCATTAATACTTTCAACAGTTACTTTAAGGTGTAAATTGTACAGCACAACAACTTCATACCCTTTAAAGTGTGTGCTTTCCCAGTGTCTTGCACTTCTGCGGCATCAACTTTGGAAGAAAATGCCCTAACCAGGCTTCAGGAAGCACCCATCACTGCCGGCTGCAATAAACCATACAGAAATATGTGCAGACACAAGTGGGTTGAAAAAAGTGGTGGCTCTCTAAAAGGGAACATGTTAAATACATTCCTGTCATTTCCATAGTGTGCCACCCAGCCTGTATTTTGGTTTCTCGCTGAGATGTTATTGCATCAAGAAATATAACACAAGTGACATATATTTAAAATCTGTCAGTACTATTGGCTTTGTCAATGGTTGTTTACTGTTTAAGATAAATGAGTAGCAACATGATTAGTTATAAATAATTAACATTGGAAATGTTTCAATTCAGACATTGTGAAACTGTGAATTAAATATTTTTGAGGCCTATGGAAGGAGTATGGCTTTCCGTTATGTGTGCTTTACGTTAAATATGAATGCCCTTTTTCTCTTCACATCTCATCCATCTGCACATTTTTAACCTCCTCTCTTTCCTCTTCAGCACCCTCTTTCCCTCTCCCCTGAATGCACTTCTTCGCATCTCCCTCATGCACTCATTCACATTTAAGCACTTTACTTGATTTTGCTTTTGCCTTCTAAATATTTTGACCTGTAGGCACACCTTCACACAAAATTACACTGAATTTAATTTGCAACTGGAATACATGACCGTTGCTCTTTGTGCCCTGCAGATAGACCAACCCACTGTCAGGCACTTTGCTTTGCCTTCAGACTCAGCACCAGTGCTCTTAATGAAAGCCCCTCGTAAAGACCTGGCTTGAGTCAAAGTATGCACTATGCAACAGTAATACAATGCACAGAAACACAGCATGATGAAACAGCTAACTCTCTTGGGGAATGCAATATTAAGTAAAACATGTAAAATAAGTGGAACTAATTGTCTGACACACATTATACACCTTTTAACATTCATTGTTAGCATATCAATCCATGCTTGTGGCATTAATGTTAAGGGCATGAAGATAGTTCCAGTTTTAATGCCATAGAGCAGATAACTGCCTTTACTGCAAGCACGTATTTCTCCCCTTGCACTTGACTCGGATATTTGGATCCATTTCGCAAGGGAGCAAGAACCCTGCTGGTCTTTTGGAACAGTTTTAGGAGGAATAAATACAGCAGCTCCTCTTCTAAAGCCGGGGTCTGGGGTGTCACATGGGGGAGGTTAGCATGACAAGGGGTCCCAATGCAATAAAAATAACACAAGATTGGCATTATTACACCGACCGATACCGAAGACAAGGCACTAAATCACACGTGCTTGCATCCAGTCCTACTGTGTGACAAATGGGAAAAGGGTGGGATCTATGCCTCTTAATGACATATGGCTGCCCTCATGCAGGGAAGAAGACTCTGACTCCTAAAATCATGACACTAAAAGCGTCACCGGACTATAATGGATATTGCCATAGACCACAATGGAAATGAAGGGCTTTAAAGCTGTCAGCCCTGCACCCTGTGTCACAGGGTAGAAAGTTGATTTACTGTCTGGCTTCCTTCTTGTGCTTCAAAGCAAGGCAGCACAGGCAGCCTGGATCAGACAGCCCAGACTTAAATGCATCAATTTGTTTAGAGATACAATTGTATCTTTAAACAAATCAATCTATTTAATATATGAATGTGCAGGAATCTCAGAGAGGCGCAAGCCCTCAGTCCTAAAAGAGAAACCGTCCCTGGTGGCAGCCCAGACTCTGATATTTAAAAAAAAGATTGCTTCTCTTCTGTCTAGTGGGTTTTCTGCCACCGGGGGGAGAGTTAGGGGGTAAGGACCCACATCCACCCTTGGGGGGGGGGGGGAGAAAGACAGCTGCAGTTAAATATGCTGTGGGGAGCACAAGCCCTTGCCTAAGGGACCACTCCCCCATCTCTGGTGGCTAGTAGGTGACCCCTGCTTGGGGATAGTGCTCCAGTGGAAATCCCCAAGAAGGGATCTGCTGGGAAGTGTTAGAATTGGAAAGGGGAGATCCTTCCCTTTGCAAAGATACCTTTCCCACTCCAATCAGTGGTCGGGGTCTTAGATATGCCCCCTGAGTACTGATACAGTGAAAGTAAAATAAGCCCTTTGGCTTTTACCTGCGCTACGCGCGGATCTTCAATAGAGTAAATTTAAAAAAAAAACACTCTGGTGGCTCTTCCTGAGCAGCCCAAGCTTAAAATGAAGGCAAGGACTCCTCTGGTTTATTTAAATCCACCGCACTGGGGAGGTAGTGTAGGTGTCGGCCATTGGCTGACACCAGTATCAATTGGGTTATGTCTGTCTAAATAATCAGCTGGTGATTCACCCTTATTTTGTTTACATTTCGAAATCTTAGTCCTATTGGTTTTCACTGGACAAATATCCATAACCTCATTCAAGAATGTACCCTTCTCTGCTCAGTTCTCTATCATTTCCAAGGTCCACTCTTGACCATGGTGCTTTTTCCTTAGGTCTTTCTCTCACCACATTCAGCACCACCAATCACAATAACTAATTTAAATTTGGTCTGTACACATTAAACACACTTTGCTGTTCTTATTGGAACTGAGTGGCATTTTCCAGAATGTTGGGTAATTGTTTCTTAAAACTCATTAACTCAGAGGGATTCCATGGGATGTGGATCATAACTCGTCTTCCCAATTCAGGTGGTCCCTCAAGGATAGGTGGGTAGAACAGGAAAGGTTCTTATTGTTGCCATTACTTGGATGGAGAGAGGGGGGGTACCTTCCAGACAGCTATTCTGTAGGTTATCTCAAGGTTTCTGAGGTAATAGTGGGAATTTCATTCTTGTCAATCTGTACATCCTGCAACAGAGCATCGGAGCATTCTAGATTGATCCATAGTAGTGGAATCAGTCCCCAACCTGGCTGCTTTAATGTCAGCCAATAACGTGGCAGTGTTCATCAGTGTATTTCCAGTCTGTGCGTCAGCCGCTGGAGGTCAGCCAGATACTGCTCAGTCTCCAGATGTATCAACAGCTGCACTTCCAGCCCAAGCACAGTCATGAGGAACATTTCAAACAAATCCTTCTATGTGTCCTTGCTCTCTTTCTCCTTCTCTTATAGTTCAGTGATCTGGAGGAATAGCTGCAGAGGGCACAAGTCCTAACTCTGTCCAGAAAGTGACAAATTTGATATTGATATTCCAATTTCTTGTGGGTATCTCTCATACCTAGGACTTGGGATTCATGCTTACCTTTGTGTGCCTCCCATGCCAATGTATGAAGAGAGGACATTGTTCAGCATCTATCTTATTTTTAGAATTCTTCTGTTTCTTCGGTAAATTAACTAATCTTTCTATATTGAAGCTACCATGTTCAGGAAAGAACTTCTTCCCTTCCTCATCATTGAGTGCCACCCACTCTTGTAAATTGTTGCACATGAGTTCATTACACTGTTGGTAAGTGGTATGGGCAGGAGTCCCTTTTGGTGGGAGCTCACAGTGTTTAGATTGTCTGGCCACCATCACCGTTCCTTAAAGATCACTCACGCCTGTGTAACAGAGAAAAGACTCAGCAGGTCCCGCACTTGCACCTCTTCCCTTGGAGGGAGCTAGAGAAAGGAATGGAAAATGGGATAGGATTCCTTCAGTTATGCTTTTCTCACTGATCTTGTGGAGGAAGGGAAAATATATTGTGCATTTACACCCAAAGACCTCCTTGCATTCGATGGACCTTCAGTCAATGCCCAAAGGGCTTGGGCTGCTAGATCAGAGGGGCTATTTCTCTCACACATTCATCCTTGTGCTCCACCTGTATTCCTTGCTACCACACTATTTGTAGAGCTGACTCACTCTATCTCATAGGTTCACACTCACTCTCATTTTCTATTCTCTGGACTCCTCCCAGACCTATACACCCAACTGTTTTTTTTTATTTTATTCTCCATTGCCTCCTTCTCGGACAACATTTGTGTGCACATTTTTTAAGAATACATTAATCACAAAATAATATAAGCCATTCAGGCAAGCAAACAAAGCATACGATAAGCACAGTGAGACTTTATCGAACATTTTGGCTCAACCTGAACTCATACTTTGACCAATTCACCAGACCCATCTCTGGGCTGTGCCTGGGGTTGAAACGTAGCGTCCGACCCAGCGCTCCTGTGTCTTCTTCCTGTTGAGGCGATTACCAATGCCAGATGCATCATCTGTTAAAAATAAAATATAACACGTCTGGAACCCCAAAGTCTAACTTTTGTTTTTGCAAAAAGACAAGCAGCACAACAAATAATTAAAAGTCAATTGTTATTTCAACTGACCAGAGCTCATGCTAGAAAAGGTTCAGGTGCAGCCTAATGCTAAATACAAAATCGGTAGGACAATTGATATACGTTGTCTCACACTGCAAGTCTATGGAACCTAATCCTGTGATTCTTCTGATTAGTTTCAGAAAAAAATGAAAATCTGCTTACAGCTAGAAATAGCAAAATCAAGGTTTGCTTTGCAGATATGTACAAGTGTACTACTATGAATAAAATGGCTTCTGGATCTACTAGAACTATGAAACATAGCAAACATACCTTATTTTGTTTTTTGTTTGTTATTTTGCAAATAAGAAGAGACAAAATAATAACATACCTAGATATTGTCTACTATGTAGAAAAGCAATTGTGTTCATCAAAGTGCAACAGAGTCTAGGAGGGTCCATTCAGGAGTGGAACAATGTATTCATTACATAACAGCAGAGGGTATGGGGCTTACATTAGTGAAGGGGGTCGTAGATGAGCTACTTATGGACATTGCTACAGGGTCAGTAAATGAGAATGGGTTATAGGGGGCAAAAAAAGCCGGACCGTTGAGTGGTATAAAAACAGCTCCAGTCAATCCGAGTCCTGGTGTTCCTGTGCTGAATGAAATTGACAGAGTGGTTGCCAAATGTCCTTAGGTCGAGCCTTTGGGAATGTGGCATATATTTTAATGATGGTTGTTGGAAAGTCATCTTTTTGCCCTGTTCACCCCAATTTGTGTTGCTGACTGGTGTTGATGGTAACTGATTCTGACTGTGCCCTGGGTTCTGTTAGCCAGACACAGGCCAGTGCTATGCTAAAACAGACACATGTAAGAGAGTACACTAGGTATTAGTTTACCATTCCAATTGACATGACAGACTCTGTACGCCCCTAGTTTATAATAGGGTAAGGGGGTACAATCTGCCTATAAGTCCATAGTATATAATAGTGAAAGAGATTAGATGCATAGCAGAATTTCTGCACTTGCATGTGGGCACTTCTGTGTGCTTTATTATAACAAGGGGCCAGCTACCGATGAGACCCTAGTATATAATAGGGCATGGAAGTAGAGGCCCAGCAGAATTTCTGTAGGCACTGCTGCGGGTTATCCGTAATTTTTAAATGCAGCCTGAATCTGCAGACTGCATTTAAATAGAAATGGTGTCCCAATTCGCCTTTGGTGCTATGGGCACTTTAAAAGTGATGACTTACCTTATTCTCACATATTAGGTATCCCCAGGGTCTCCCCTAATTGTCCCAGGGGTGGGGGGTCATGTAACTATAAGCAGGGTCCCTTTAAAATATGTTTTATAAACCCTGGTGAGGGAAAAAAATGCTCTTTTCATTTTACCCCCATTGTAGATACTGAGCTCCATAGGCTAACAATAATGCAATATTATATTTTATTGTAAATTTAGGAGGGAAAAGCATAGACAAGTCGTTCAAGAACTTAAAAGATTTGCTTTGATACATCCAGCAATTTTCCAGTGGTGAATTTATCATAACTTAAACAGGTTGTAAGGCTTTTCTTTCTGTAAGCCAAAATCCAGCCTTCTGAATGTCCCCTCTGATTGGTCAGTGCTAACAGGATTAGCAGAGCTGCTTGATTAAATGATAAGAGGCTGCCCAGGGGTCAGGCTATTTGGTGAAGGGCGGATCTGCGTCTACACAGGAATGCCCGAGCAGAGGGAGGGGTAATAAAACATACTGCCTCAAAGGAGAGCAGGACAGGCAGGAAATGCCAGATCACCTAACCCCCACCTTCTGGACCCCTCAGCCAGATACTAGGCTTAAGGAAGGAATTTGCAGATGTTAGGAGAAGGAGAGCTATGGAAATAAGTAACACAGGGGGTTGGTATAGCCAGCTTTGACTTCTATGCTGGAATTTCAGCCATCATGGATTTTGGAAGAATGGTGCTTTCTGGGACACACTTTGGAGGAAGTGGTCATGCATCTGGAGGTCACCATGCATTCTATTGATCAGGGGTGCCCTCTTCCTGATGTCCAGGAGCAGGGAATAAATATGTGAGAGGTACACAGCCTCTCAGACTTGCTGCCTGAAACTACAAGAGGAAGAAGGACAGCCCTGCTGGAATCTGGATCTGCACCTTTGGCCTGCATTTCTGAGTGAACTGTGCCTGATACACAATCTGGCACTGCAGCCCTGGGAATAGGGCCTTGATTCAAGAAGGACTCAGAAGTGGACTCCCTGCAGCTACAGGTTAACAGAGCTTCACCTGCATCATCTCCATCAACAGTCTCAAGCCTGGAGTGCATCCAATGGACTTTTATGGATTTGGCCAGGTGCATTGTGGGAATTGTAGTCCAACTTTCCAAGGACCATCCATGAGATTCCAGACCCTTGAATTTATATTTTGGACCCTTTGAACCTGCAAGAAGAACTTCAGGAAATACCTCCTGAAGTTCTTAGCAGTTTGGAGAATTTGGTAAAGTTGGCGCTTTGTGTTTCTATGCACTAGAAAATATTTGTTCTTTACAAAACCTCTGGTTCCGTACATTGGATTTTTGCAATTTTTCATATCTATGTACTCATAAAAATATAACCTATTTTTATAAATTGGTGTGGGATTTTTATTGTATGTTGTGTCTCACTTATTTACTGTATTGGTGCTTTTGAATGCTTTACACTCTTGCCTCCTAACTTAGGCCTGCCTGCTCCATTACAGCTACCAAGAGTTGAGCAAGGGACTAATTTACTGAGACCGTTACTGAACCTAGATTTGGTTAATGGCCTTATTTCCAGGGGTAGGTTCATACTTACCACTACCAATAACCCAGTTTCCAACAATGGTGTTACAATATGTCATGCTTTTCAGCCAGTCTGATGATGATATCTCCTGCCCCAGTGCAAGGTGATCTTGCATGTCGCCAAGATAGTGCTATTGCAATGCATCTGCAGATCCCACGTGGTAAGTGGTGCACTTAGGGCACTTAGAGGGCCTCGAGGGGTCTATCTTAGCTAGGGCACTGGGAGTGGTAAAATCCCGCCATAGGAACTTGTAGTGGAGGAGTTTGTGATTGGGGGATATTAACTTGGTTTGCTTCAACAGTAAGACCAAATGTTGTCACTTAAGGGGCAGCCCAACATGTGTTCCTAGGTCTCTCTAAGTTTCCCATCATGAGCTAGTGCAGCTTAAACAACAATTACCCCCGTCAGAATCAGTGTCACAAATGTCAAAGGGGTGGATTCCTGGAGTGCTAGTGGACATGACGGAACCTGAGTACATTGCACACTATGGACACATCACAAAATGAAGTTGTACATAGGGGTGGCATCTACGAACCAGGCATTGTCTATATGCAAAAGAGTGTGCCCATCTGGGAAGAGGTCTCTGAATGCATGTAAGGTGAGCTGTGACAGTATGCCCTGTACTATCTTCTCTTGCATATGAGGGAGCCATTGATGATCAGAAAGATGCAGAACAGGGGAGTAGAGAAGCCCCCCCAGCATCGGGCAAGCTTCCTCCATCCCCAGCGCATAATGGAGAGTGTCTATATGTTAGTGGGGTTAATGGGGATCCCCCGTGGGAGTATGGAGTGGAGTGGGATTGATCCTGCTTGGTCGCGTTCAGGTTTGGCATATGGCGGCCGTGCATTGCTGTGGTACCAGTAGTATGCGAAGTGGCACTGTGCTGCGGAGTAGTAAAGGAGGAAGTGGGATACACCGAGCCCCCTGCGACTGTAAGGATGCACTAAGGAATCCCAGTTAACCTGATGTCTATGACCTGCCCAAATCAGACGCAGTAGCAGGCTACACAGTGTGGAGAAAAATTCATTGGTGTGGGGGATGGGAATGTTAAAGAAAAAAATATAGGAAGCCAAGCAGCTCTACCATTTTGAAGTTAGCAACCTGGCCTACTAAGGCCAGTGGAGTCTCATCTAACTGTCGATTTGTGTTGTTAGCTTTTCTAAAGCTGGGCCATAATTTAACCAGATGCTCTTTGTCTCAATGTAGCATGATGGCCAGATGGTTATGTGTGCCATCACACCACCTTAAGGGAAACTCGCAAGCAAATGTTGACGTGGCATCAGTTAAGGGAAAGAGCTCAGATTTTCTCCAATTGATGGTGAGTCCTGAGAATTCACTAAAGCGGGCAATCTCTCGGATTATGGGGGACAGGTTGTTCACCAGATGCTGGACAAATAGGAGGATGTATGCAAATAAAGAGAGAAGCAGGAGTCCTGGATTGAATTGTAGCACACAGTAATAGTGCTTTTCCTGGAGATGCCGGACCAGGGGGACAATGGCTATTATGAAGAGCAGAGCGGACAGGGGGCTTGTGATAACAAAGTAATCCATAAGGGAACCGCTAGCCATAATGCATGCCATTGGTGGGAGTACAGTAATTTGACAAGCTCAATGAACCCACTGGGGATTTCCAATTTGTGGAATGTCTCCAGCAGAAAGGGCCAGTCCAGGGAATCAAACCCTTTCTCTGTGACCAGAAATGCGACTGTTGCACACACCGCTGGGTAGATTCTGTTCAGCACTGAGGACACTGTACGCAGATTCAGAGAGGCAGAGCGACGATGAACGGACCCCAACTGCAGAGGTGAGATAATCTGATCCAGTAACAGAGACAGCTAGGAAGCCAAGACTTTAACCAGTATCTTATTATCAAACTTTAGCAGCAATAGGGGCCGGTAGGAGGTGCAGAACTTTAGGTCCTTACCGGGTTTCAAGAACAGTGTGATCACTGCATTGCGCAACGTCAGAGGGAGGACCCCCACCTCCAGGGATTTAGCATATATTTCTAGAAGATGGGGCAGCAGCAAGTGTTTATAGGCCTTATATAAAGGTTTCCTTTAGACCATCCAGTCTAGGGGCCTTGGACCCATGGAGAGAATTTTCACCAGAGATTGGCTCACTGAGAAAGAGCTGTTGGGCCTCCCTAAGCTACACCATAAACTATTTCAGCCAGGTATGCCACTCAATCAGCATCCTCGCTGTAGAGGTGCGCAGGGTAAAGGTGTGTATAATAAGTAAGGAGTTCCTTCAGGAAGTCTGCATTATCAGTTACCCTGGAAACGTCAGACCTTCAGAGATATGGAATGTATGCACTCCCTCTAGGGGAGTGTAGTAAGCGAGCCAGGGTCTGACCCAGACGCTCACCTTCTCCATACCTATAGGCTCCAGCTTGCTTTCCCAGGAAAGTGACCGCCTTCTCAGCCACCCCCTGAAACTGTCCCATTGATGGTACGCAATGTAGCAGTTGCGTGTCATGGAGCCGCTGGGTGTCAGCATTGTCAATGTCAAGCAGTTCATTCTCTATTCGAGTTAAACCACTGTGTATGTTGTGGAGAACCCCTGAGTGTTCTGCTATGAGTATCCCTCATAAGTAAGTCTTAAAAGTCTCCCTGAGGGTGGCTTGTGTGGGGACCAAGCCTTTGTTCAATTCAATGTAGTTCACTATGGTTGTGTGGGGCTCAGACCAGAATACATCATCCAGCAGGATATTAAGTGGGAATTGCCATCTATGTTTGACACCACCCTTATACAGGATCACCAGCACCTTTTGGGCTGGTGAGTGATCTGATAGGGTGCAGGGGAGATGGGCCACGCTGTCTAATGAGGGGGTAACAGTGGCTGGGAGTAGCCAATAATCTATGGGGGACCATGTATTATGGGGGGCAGAGTAGAATGTGTGGGGTGTCGGCGTGAATCAAGCACTAGGCATCTCTAAGTATGTGTGAATTACAGAGTTCATGAAGCACTTACAAGAAGCATGGCTTACTGCAAGGTGCTGTGGCTGTTAAGTTGAGAAGGGGATCTAGTGTCAGATTAAGATCGCCTCCTGGTATGATATGGTCCATATTGACAAGCCCTGTCAGGGATAGTAACTCTTAAAATAATTCTGAAGAGTCCATATTCTGGATGTAGGCATTGAGTAACAACATGTCATGGCCTGCCAAGGTCCCTGCAACGGTAACATATCTACCCTTATTGTCAGTGAAGTGTGCTGTGGGGTGGAAGGGGATGAATCATGAGTAGCAGTTGTAGTTTGAAAAATAACAGTGGGGACCCCAAGAAGAGGCAAAGGTATGGGCCTGACTTGGGGGAAGGGGGTCTCCTGCAAAATGGTGATTTTCATGCCATAACAATTGAATTATTGTAGTACCTACTTGGCCTTGCGCAGGTCATTGATACCCCTAATATTCAAGGAGAGGAATGGTAACTCAACTACATTGCCCCATCAATCATGTGTAGCCTTCAGGTAGAGACTTGTAGGGTAATGTGGTGCCACCTAAATTGACGAATGGGACCCTCCTGTAAAATGAGTAGATGAACCTCAACAAAACCCTTAAAAACACATTCTCCAAATCCCCACCCTCACTGGTCATAGGGATGCCCAACGTATCCCTGAACTTGTGGATAAAAATACAAAAAACATCTACTACAACAGTCTTTAGGTGTATACCGCACTACAGTCTTCAGTCTTTAGTGCGGTATACACTTAGGGGGTGAAACAACACTAAGGAAGCTGTGCCCCATCGATGAAGTAAGAGTGGAGCAAGATAGATGGGGAAGGGGTCAGAAGTCATAGCTGGAGCAGGGCTAGTAATGTGTCTGATATTGAAGTGGTGTTACATTGCTGCAGGTGGAGGAGTCAGAATGGTCAAAAGAAAGGGGAGCTGATTTGTACATAGCTCCATGGGGGACCAGTTAGTCTGGCAAAGTGGGGCCATCATCAGCTGTGGTGTGTGGGGGATTTGGCGAGTGGTTCTGCATGTCCCAGCAAGGGGGTGACTTCCCCCCTACGTTGTTTATAGAAGGCTAGGACATCTTCAGGGATGTCTAAGATGTGGGCTACGCCATCAATTTCCATCACAGACAGGCTGGGTATAACATGTCATAGCTGAGTCCCAGTTTTTTCAGCATTGTCTTGGCCTCTGTACATTTGCAGTGAACATCCTATACCAACATGGTGAAGTCAGGTTTGAAAGCAAAGGTTGGAGCCTTGCTATTGCACCTGTCCTATCTCTTGTGCCAGCGAAAGAGATTTGGCAAGTCACAAAAGTTCAGCGATAAGCGAGGTGAGCGATAATTGAGCAGAGACATGCACTAGGGGAGGGCCGGAGGGACCAAGGAGCAGTGGGTGTGCTCCACCACACAGCTTGGTGTAATGTGTTGGCGGCCGAAAAGTTCTGAGAGGAGGCGCTTGACAAAAAGGTTCATACGTCTCGTATCTGTAGACTGTTCAATCCCCTAGAATGTGCAGGTTGTTGCTGTGGGACCGAGCCTCCAAGTCTTCATTCTTAATGGCAACAGTCTTGAGGAATCATTTAAGTGTTTCAAACCATTTAGCTAGAGTTGTCTTCTATGGATGAAATACGTTATCTGCACCATCCAGTCAGGTATTTTGGCGGTCCCGGTGCTCTCCCAAGCGGTCAAGTCTGTTTGCAAGAGTGTCAAACTGAACCCCGGACGGAGCTCCACCATACTGACTGCTGTACCCATTAGATGCTTCTGATCTGCGGGGCCCGCAGCCTCTATCTCCATGTCATCCATTCCACCTGACCGTCTAGTCACCCTGGAACACTCAAAGGGCAGCTGCCACTGCTTTGGGTCCATGCACCCCATGTTGCGTGGATTCACAAAATGTGCAGGGCCCCGTGCAGTGATGGAACTGCAAACGAGGTGGTGCTAGTATCTGTGTGGGCTGCGTCACCCAGAGGCCTGTGCAGCACCAGGGATAATCAGTGTCGTCCCTCTCTTGACATGCAAAGCCAAGTGCTGGGCTGCCTGGGAGGGGCAAAGTGGTGAATCCGCCCCTCCGTTATGTCAGGTGTCCACTTCACCAAGCCGACAGGTGAGTAGCAGTGGTTTATGCATCCCAGATGATTCAGGGCAGAGTGTGTGCGTAGGAAGCCAGGAGTCCCCCAAATTCTATAATATGAATGTCCAGGGTGTCGCCAGCCCCCAGAGTGAGTAAGGCTGCCGGGGATCCAGGAGTGTGCAAGGCGCCAGAGATGGGTGCAAGATGAGGTGGTAGGTGAGGTCACCAACCCTGCCTGCACCTTACAGGAAATTGTGTTGGTCTATTTTTCACCCCTGCAGCTGCTATCATTATGCCTGGTATGCTGAGGGCCTTTGCCGGGCTGTATGGATTCTCTTGGGGCCTCACAGCCACGTACACTGGGGAGATTTGTTGTCCCCCGGGGAGTAGAGCAGATGAAGGTCTGAACTCTTACCAGTACCAGGAGGAGAGTCTTGCAGGTATCTAGAGTAATGACGCAGGTGCGTTCTCAGCAGTGCACTTCTTCCTCCTCATGCAGGCTGAGCAGAGCTAGTGGAGCAGCTCCTTGGGTGGTCCAGTGTTCAGGCCCAGCACAGCTATGACCAAAAGGGCCAGACATCAGAGCAGCTGTCGATTGCATCTCAAGGAGGAGGGGGCCAGTGAAGCATGATGGAGAGGCAAAGGTGACCCAGCGAGTGTCTATAGCCCCTGGCCTCAGGCTTATTCATGACCCCTGTCACTGCTGGGCCTCTGACGCGAGGACTGGGCCACCTGCATCATGCCTCAATGTGGGACTGTTGGTATGTCGATGGGGGCCCAGCACAAAGTTCAGATCTCCCCCACCCTAGGCACATCATCTCGGGTTCCTGGTGGCCATTAATGCCATGATGGGCCCAGTACCCCAGCTTTCTGGGGCTATAGGCTATGGAGCTTCACTGCTGAGCAGCGATCTTGGTTGTCGGTGTGGCCATGCCCCCAAAGCAAGCATACTTGTCGCCAAAGGATTCTTCAAATCAATAAGTGGCATTTTCCAGAATGCCACTTATTTAAAACTCATCCAAGGGATGTGGATCATAATTCTTCTTCCCACTTTGTGTGGTCCCTCAAGGATAGATGGGTAGAAGAGGAAAGGTTTTTATAGTTGTCATCACTTGTCTGTTCGGAGAGCATCAGTCTTAAGCAAGCTCAACATCCATGCGCCATCCCCGGAACCGACTCCGGGATCACCACAGTCATCCATGCTCTTCAAAGGAGGTAATGATCCTTCATCTGCTGGCACCGCTCCATCCCATTCTTTACAAAACCTTGTTGTTTTTTAAATTACCACCCTAAGTGCACTGGGTATGCCCAGACGTGGGTCCCGGGCTCACTGTGCCACTGGATTCAAGCTAGCCTGGCTGATATGGGGGGATTCTTCGAAACTGGCCCCAGGATGTTTGCTTCAGCTCCAGGAGGACCTGGCCTGGCAGTTTGGGCTGGACTGCTCCCATGGGGACCAGGGTCAAGGCGGATTTGCATATGGTTAGATCCAAACTGGGGTGGCATGGTGGGCAAAAAATCAAGGGATTGGGATGTGGCCCAAGCAATTGCCGGTGGCTGAGATTAATTCAAGTATTCCATTCATCCACCACCTTGCAGTTTTTGCATTTACTGTGGTAAGTGTGCTGGGTATGCGCAAACGTGTGTCCCGGGTTCACTATGCCACTGGACTCAAACTAGCCGGGCTGATGAGGGATGATACCCCAAACTGGTCCTAGGATGCGTGTTTTTGTTCTAGAGGGCACATGGCCTGGCAGTTAGGGCTGGAGCGTTCCCATGCAGAATGGGGTCAAGACTAATTGCATATGTCTGAGTTCAAACTGGGGTGGCATGGTGAGCAAAAAAAAGTTGGATTGGGATGCAGCCCGAGCAATTGCCAGTGGTTGAGATTAATTCAAGCATTACATCCATCACCATGTTGTTTTTGAGTACTATGATTCAGCATGCTAAAATCAAACATTAGAACACACATATGTTTATATTCACCTTCAACTATATGATTTAGATGCTCCACTTTACATTAGTAACATTAAGACACACAATATATGTACTATCGATTGCATTGTCATGTCAATTCTGTACGCATGATGTTGCAACCAAAATTATGTGTCACCAATCCCCTCTCTGATGACAAATTAAGTCATCCCAATAATGATAAAGTCCTTTAATGAGATAGATCAAAAACTTGTAGTTTTTATGAATTTCAATCTAGACTACTCCCAAAACTTCATGTCATCATAATATTTACACTGATTCTCTTCCAGCTCCACATTCAATCTATTTCTCTTCATTGCCTGTTTATATTTCATCCTCTGGAGAATTCTGAACCCCACAACTATAACTATTGCACAAACTGCAACAACCCAACCAACAAAATTTTCAGAACAAAACCCACAATTCCATTTTATACATTTTCAAACCATCTGCCTACAGCAGCACACCCATCTCCAAAAGCTTCCCATGCACCTGTTGATTCCAGTTCTTTCAAATCTTTTGTCAAGCCAGTAATGTCCTGAATGTATTTCTCTAAATCCTTACTTTTGTCTGGGATGTGAATACAGCATCGCTGAACTTTTAGCATCCAGCAGACTCCACCCACTTTTGAGAGAAGAAGGCCCAACATACATCTGTTCTGCAAAACCATAGATCTTTTCACTACCATCACAGTATTTATAACCAATAAGAATCTTGCTAAACTCGTTGTCAGTTTATCCACTAATGTAGACATATGTCTAATGTTCAAATCATTCAGAATCACACCTACAGATGGAATCAATACACCAAACATATCTCCCACCAGTTCTCCAACATTAACACCTTGCTTAGTTCTAGGTTTTGTTTCCCATAAAGGATCTTCAAAATGTTCCACATGATAAATCTTCAGAAACACTGTACCCAAATAGCATGTCCCATACCATCCCCTAGGCAACTTGAAATAAGCATAATTTCCATAAATAATGTATCCTCAAGGAATCACAGGATCCTTTCCATCTAAAAATAATTCTCAATTTCCTTGAACTTAAAATGTGTGTTCACATTTACGCTTTCCCACAAATAATGGATCCAAATAACTTTGGTCAATGTGTATACATAACATACCCATGTGCTGCCAATCTAAAGTTAATAGTTGTCGATTTCCCTTTACTCAATGTTCAATTTCTTCTCTATTCCACCTGTGCTGTTTCTTAAGATCTTCATCTGTTTCAAACTTAGGGCCTAATTTAGATCTTGGCGGAGGGAATACTCCATCACAAATGTGACTGATATCCCATCCACCATATTACTATCCCCATAGGGTATAATGGGATCGTAATATGGCGGACAGGATATCCGTCAAATTTGCAATGGAGTAAACCCCTGTGCCAGGATCTAAATCAGGCCCTTAGACACCATTTCCCTCTTTTTGTCCTCGATTAGATTTAAAAATGTCTTCTCTACTTCTGTCATTTCACAGGTTAAATTATATCTATGTGCGTAGGGAGTGTCTAGTGTTGTAACGGATACAAAATACTTACCTGCTATTGCTGTGCCTTTAAAACAAGGATTCTTATACAAATGTTTAAAAAAGGAACTTCTGGAAGAAGTAAGGGCCTGATTTAGATCTTGGCGGATCTGGTCCCGGCATTGCTTTTCTGTTGGATAATCTGTCTGCTGACTAGGTGGTCCGCCCACTTTATTTAGATGCTGGCGAGCCCATAGATGAAAGTCCGTTGGCAAACTGCTATCACCACCAGAATTTTTTACCTGTGTCGATGACGCCATAGGCAAAAGCCGCTGGTGTCGGGACCACATAATTTTTACCTCCGGGTCAATCAAGATGTGCTTTCCCATTGACTTAACTGTGGCGGCTAAGCCTCCACACCTGAGCTGGGCGAATCGAAGGCATATAAGGTTGAAACAAGTCTTTTCTTTACTGCTGCTACTGGACCAAGATGAAAATCAACCCAGTCATCACTGGAACCGAAGGTAAGCGAGTATTTTACTTGTTACCATCAGACTTGTTGGTGTACATTAGCTCTTTACTCATGCATTTTTTATAATGACTCACATGCAATAGTATAATAAGCTCCAATGCCTATGTGTGTAATGTGGTAGTGTTTACATTTATAGAAGCATACCTGTATATTTTATTTACATTTACCCATTTGGTTCAAGATGCCTTCATGCTAAAGTCACATAAATCCCAAATTCAAAATGTGCCCATACAGGTGTGGTTAATCATTTTCCATAAGCTACTAAACAAGATACATATGCATTACACATTATCTGAACATCATAAATCTAATAAAATGTAGTAATTGCACTGCACAATGCAACAACTGGGTTTACAAGAAATATACAGTCAATGTCACTGTAAGCTTACAACATTTCCTATATGTATTAATGTCACATTTCCCCTTGTCTAGTGCATTTACTGTTAATCATTAAACATCATTTAACTTTAATGTGTTGTTAATGTGTAATGCATATGTGTTTATTATTTACACTTATCATTTTTAAATAAACTCACCTGTATTAACAAGTTACAAAAATATAAACATGTCTAGTTTTGGTGTAAGTGTCCATTATCAAGACCAATGCTTACATCAAAATGAACATGCCTATTACAAATGTTCATCAATACTATATGCACTATGCAAATATGTAAAAAATAAAACCTGTTTTGTTCACTGTCATAAATTCAATTAAATTCATGTTACTCACATTTTTAAAAAGAACTTTGTCATCAATCAATTACTTTTAAGTAAATATGTCAAGACAAACTTTGTGAAAAGAAAATTTGTAATTCTTTAATGAGAGATGCCTCTCCAAAAATTATCAACAAAAACAAAATTTCAATGTCCAGTGACACAGGATGCACTGCATCAATATGTGGTCTGTTTGCTCAACAATGTGCCTGTTAATGACTGTGCCAAGGGACAACCTCCTCTGGAAGGGCATCTGTTGGGCACAATGCGGGCACTTCAAGGATCCTTTTTGGGAGGGGTGGGTTTGGGTTTCACAGGGGTCAGGGGAAGTTTAGTAGTGAATTCTAGTAGAGGACACTGGGTGGAGGGGTTCGATGGGTGTTGTTTTGCGTGTAGGTGTGTGTGGGTGTGACTGTGTGTGTTTGGATGAGTGTGCTGTTGAGGTGGATGTTGTGGTTGTGGTGCTTTTGGGTGTGCTGGTGGTTGTGGATGTGCTGGTCATTGTGGTGATTGTAGGTGTTTTTGTGTTTTTTTGGTGGCATGGTTGTGCTGGTGGTGAGTGTTTTGAGTGTGGTGGTGGGTATGGTGGTTGTGGTGCCTGTGGGCTTAGTGTCAGTAGTGTGTGTGTGTATGTTGAATGTGTGTATGTTTAAGTTCCTTTGTGTGTTTGTGTTTCTGTGTAGGTGTTACTGTGCTGCTTGTGTATATTGCAGTGAGAACGTGCAAATACGTGAGTATGCTTGGGATTGGGGTGGAAGTTGGAATTTGGGGTAAAGAAGGGACCAGAATGGGGGCCCAAGGTTGGGCCAGTTGGGGGGTTGTGGTCAGTGCAGAGGCTATTTTCTCAAGCTGTCTCTGCATGCCAGACATTGAACTATGAAAGGATCCAGAAATGCAACCATCGTTTGCATTTGGGAAGGAAGCCCCTGGATGCCATTCACAATTGCTGTCTTTCTTACAGCGATGCTGTGTAAGGGGTTAATAGTCTCTTCACTGAGTGCAGCTGGGTGACAGGAGCAGGGGAGAGGTGCCTGCGGCAAAGGAGACCCCAGCCCTTTTAGGGGTGTGGGTTTGGCCAACTGGGGGGGAGTTAGAGGGATGGTGGGGATGGCAATCTGGGTGGTGAACAAGGATGAAGATGGTAAAGGTCCTGTGTGGTCTGCCACCACTAGGGACTGGTCACTTGTGGAGGCATCCAAAGAATATGTTGAGCTGGTGGCCTCTGTACCAGTCCCTCACCCTCCATGCCACTGAGTCCATCCGTGCCCAATGTTTCCCCACCCGACACAGTGGTCAGCTGCTTTCCTGCCTTTCTGGCCAATATCTCCTTCGCCCGCTCCTGAAGATGTTGAAAAGACAAATGCAACATTTTTATTATATCTATGCAAATGAAAATGATCATGAGGTTCTTTGAGAAAACATTTCCTAAATTTAATATTTCACCTGCTTCATGGGTTTAAAACTTAGGTATACTTTACCATTACCCCATACATGTAGAGAACATGTTATGGCCCCATTTGCTCACAGTTTTTTTGATTACCATCATTACTCCCATTTCATTTTTGATCATTTCTCTTAAACACTTCAAATTTCTCATGGTACCGATTGATACTTTTGAACAGTGAACTCATGTCACAAAAATAAATATGTAGCTATATTTTGTACCATGTATATCATCTATCTGCAAAAGCCCCTTTCAATAACTCCTTTGCTTCAATGTTGAATTATCATCTAGACATAACAAAGGGCACAACAAGTTGTTCTGGGTATTTGCTATTCTGTCACCAATTTGTACACATTCCTGTCTGTTTCATTTAATAATGTTTGCCTACCAAATTCATTTTTGTAGAAACAACTTGGCTTACTCACACTTTTGAAAGAGTAAGGCTTCATGCCAATCAGCAACTGGTAACGTGAACTGACTTGAAATTTGAAGTGTAAACATATCTTTAAAATGTTTTTTCTTAAAAACGTTGCCATTGTTCTTGTGTTCCTAGACATTTTGGATCACATGCTCACATTGTTTGTTCATTATACCAACTCACCAATGTGAAGTTTGGAACATCCACTGTATCATTTGGAACATCCACTGTATTATAAGTGCATTGCATGCTATGTCACCTTTAAGAGGCCCAATATAACCTCCTCACAATTGTGATGGTATATCACACCTGACACAATCATAAATTGTGGCCTGTTTGGTACAACAGTCCCCCATAACATAGACAAAATCCAGGTACCTATTTTTTCTTAGGCAGGCATGTGACTGCTTAAAACGTCCTTTGGTAGTGATAAGGAATCTACTGGTAACAACTACCACAAATAAGTATACAAAACACATTATCATACAGCGTGTGCAAAACTTACATGTCCCAGAACTCTTCTTGTGCGTTGGATGTGTGTCAGCATTTATGTTGATGCCAGAAATTATTGCTTTAACAAAACAAAAAGTTAACTAACAATAAGAACTAAAAAGAAAACCCTTGATGCTGCTGTTGGGCTCTCAACTACTCATCATGGTCATGATAGGCCACCGCAACTATACAGGCTAGTAGAGGGGTCAGGGCATGGTGCACGACCTTCCCATGTTTAGAGGACTGGCTGAGGTAGACTTAAGATGACTTTCGGGTCCAGCTTCTTAGGTCCTCCTACCTCTTCCTGCAGTGAATGCTGTGCGGCTTGCAGACCCCCAGGGTCCACACCTTTTTGGCGATGGTCTTTCATATGGTCTTTTTTGATGGACTTAGACCTGTATGGTTATGAAAAAAGAAAGATAAAAAAAATGTTGTGAAGTTTTGTTTGTTTGTATTGATACAACACAATTTTGCAAAAACTATCACAAGCATTTCTAAAAGGTTAATAGAACATATTTGTTTAATTTAATTTTTTCTTGAAACTACAAATTATTAGTGACCGGTTGAGTACCCTCATCACTTTTCATGTCTTTGTTTTACAAATCCAGGCCTTTAACATCATCTAGGCCAGGGGTCTGAAATGTTTCCTGTAGTGAGAGCTACTTTTGATTAGTGCAAATATTGGTAGCTTCTGAAAGCTAAATAACATGCACCTTGTTTCCACACACAGCTGCATTAGCCTAATGCCTAATGTCGATAGAGCCAGATACTATGCTTTGAACCATATACTATGATTAACCGACCGAGCACACCCACAACTTAGGAATCGTTCTCGACTGCTCCTTATCCATGACCCGACAGGTAAACTCTGTCACCTCCTTCTGTTGGCACACACTCCGGAAACTTCGGAAGATCTTCAGATGGATCCCAGCAGACTGTTGCAGGACAGTGACCTACGCCTTAGTCACGAGTAAGCTCGACTACGGCAACACCCTCTACGCCGGCATATCAACTAGGGACAACAACAAAATTTAACTCATTCAGAATGCCGCTGCCAGACTCATTCTGGACCTCCCTCGCCGAAAACACATCTCACAACACCTGAGGACCCTCCACTGGCTATCAGTCAAGAAATTAATCCCCTTCAAGCTTCTTACTCACATGTACAAGGCCAAACACAACGCAGGACCAGCCTACCTGAACCACCGTGTCTCCTTCCACACCCCCGGCTGATCCCTCCTCTCCACCCAGATGGCCCTGGCCACCATCCCTTGTATCCCCAAAACCACCGCTGGAGGAGGATCTTTCACCTACACTGCATCAAACAGCTGGAACAACCTCCCCCTGCACCTCAGACAAAGCCTGTTGCTCACTAGCTCCAGGAAGAACCTCAAAATGTGGCTCTTCGGATGAGGCCCCTCACCTTCCCCCCAGCGCCTTGAGACCCTCATGGGTGACGAGCCATGCTTTACAAATACCGATTGATTGATTGACTAAGGGCACAATGAAAGGGCTGCCATGTGTGTCAGTGTAAGCACGGTCTTTGGTATGAACATGTGTGTGTAGGAATGGGAAATACTTTTCTGGGTGACTGGGAGCCTGTGTCATATGTACTCGTAACACAGGACATACCTTTCACCATATGTGGCACCGTTACATCTATGTCACAAACAGTCACTTATTATTTTACACATGGTAGAAATTTAAAGTAAGAAAATAATTCTGCAGACACATTCATAACATGAATTCATTTTCTGCACTTTACATTTCTCAAATTTGAACATATGGCTGTAATTTGTAGACAGGCACAGTGTCTCCTGGACACGGAGAGCGAGAGGCATTCAGTCTGTAAATGATAAACTTAGAAATATGAGTAAACTGAAATGAAGAGTTACCTAAATCATCAAGGTAAATTTCAGTTTTAATTTACAGACATGTAAAACCATTGATAAACAACATTTTGTACACAGCCCAAATATTGAGTTGACTTTACTCCAAACTCAAAACCTCACTCAGGAACTAAAATGTACGTTTTAGCCTGTGTTTCCTAAAACAAAAATTAATAGAGAAATACATTTTCATTTAAAACATGTACCTGTTCCTCTGGTGAGCAATAGAGCTGGCTGCACAGGGACAGGAATTCAGTAGTCAGCATATCCAACTCCTCAGCTGTGAAGTTAGGGGCCCTGTCACCTGTTCTTCCTGGCATCCTGATTCCCAGAGGTCGGAAACAAAAGCATATGTTGAGAAGGTGTTGTGGCTGCAGTGTTGGGAGGCAACTGTGCTTTTTTCGATACGCCTTGCACATCGGCATGACATGCGCGATCGTCAACGTATATGGACACATCCATTGGCTTTCATACATAGCAGTCACACACGTTAGCCTATGGCTGTGTCCATCGTGGAGTTCACACCCACTACACGGGCAACCTCCACCAATGGCCATCAGATTGAAAATATCCTGTGCGCCATGGTGGCTAGTTTATTTACATATACAAAATGCGAATGTTAATGTTTTTAAAAAAATTAAAACAGGATAATGTAATGCATTACAATAGTTAAATGTGATATTGGCGCAGTGCATTTTATACTTCCATTGATGGAATTTTTGAGAAAAAAACTTTAAAAAATAATGTGTTAATAATACATTTTAAATGTATTATTTATACATTATTTCAAAAAAATCTCAGACATGTTAAAAATGGTTTTATTAATTTCCAACATCACTTAAAAAGTGTTATGTACAGATATCTCACACAAACATGTTATTTTATTAAGATATGAGATGTGTGTTGATTATCAAAGAAGTGTATGCACATTTAATGAGATATTTCTATTTTTTCTTAAATGCAGATATAAGAACTGAGGGAGAGGTGGAAGACTACAGTCTCAAGTGTTTAGACCATTTCCAGACCTTGCCACAATGGAGGAACGGAATATTACCAAAAGATTCAGATTGACTAGGCAAACTATTCTTGATTTAAGTCATCAACTGGAGCCAGACCTTCTGCCTTACAATTGGAATCCCACAGCAATAACATTATAATAGTCAAAATCATGACAGTACCACATTTTGTGGCCACAGGATCCTTCCAATACACATTTCTACTAATTGTGGTAGACCTGTTCTCTGTTGTGTGGTGGAACGAAGGCAATATGGCCCATATTTATAACAAATGGTGCACAACTGCACTAACGCAGTTGTGCGTCATTTTTTTTTAATGCCAGCTAACGGCATTACTTAAAGCCACCCATGCGCCATATTTCTGAAATGATGCACAATGGTGCTAAGGAATGGCTAGCGTAAAGAAAAAAGACGCTATCCCGTGGTGGATGGAGTTAGGTGAAATGGTGCTAGTGGGTCAGAAATGACATTAGGTTGGTTAGCAGCAAAATGTCTGCCGCTAATCAGTCTAGCATCATTTTTTGACACTCAAGTAGCCAAAAAATGACTCCTGTCTAAGTATAGACAGGAGTCATTACCACCACCCCAATGCCCACCACAGTGGGCCAGTGTCCCCTGGGCAAGCCCTACAAATCCAGTGCCAGGCAGGGGGCCCCATGTAAGGGGCTCCCAATGGCACACACACACATACACACAAACTTACCTGCGACTTACCTGGGATGGGCTCCCTCCTACTGTAGTGTCCCTGTGGTGTGGGTGGTGGTGATGCTGGGTTTGGAGTGGGCATCTTTGTGCCCATTCCATGGTGTTTCCCCATGGAAATTTGCCTACCCACACTTTAACGCCTGGTCTGACCAGGCTTTAAATAATGGTGCTAAGAGGGCTTAGCGCCATTATTTTGATCCGCCTCCCACCCTCGCGTCATTTCTGCGCCGGAGTTAAATATGGCGTTGGAGGGCTAGCATCATTTTTAGGACGGAAACGCTTACATTCCATCTCATTGACAAAAGATGGGTTGGCGAATCCTAAAAATGGCGCTAACTCAAATATGCTAGATGGGTCTAGCGTCGAAATATAAATATGAAGTTAAGTTAGTGCCTCTTTAGCGCCAAAATAAATGGCACTGAGGAGACACAAAGTTTCCATAAATAAGGGCCTATGTGTGCCAATAATTGCTCCAACCACATGTAGTATGTCACCCAAAGCATAAAAACCTCCCTTCACATTGGCAAAATCCTCATTTTGGGGAAACTGGATGAAGTTGTTGATATGTCTCATCATTGTAGAAAGACGTTTTTGTAGCACACCACTTAAGATTGGTCATAACATTCCACCAGATACTGCCACAGTGTATTGGAATGATCCTGTGGCCACAAAATATAGTAGTGCCATGATTTTGACTATTGGTTTAATTGATGTGGGATTCCTATTGGGAGGCATGATGTCTGGCTCCAGCTGATGACATGAATCAATGATAGTTTGCCTATTGAATCTGTTTTTTAGGATTATATCCTGTTCTTCCATGGTGTAAATGGCTGTAACTATAAAAAGAACAATGGCACAGACTATTTGGGTTATGCATGGTTTGTATTTTTTTGGGTAAATTTAACAAACAATTCTTTCTTACAAAAGTATGAAATTCATACATTTAGATTTGTAGTGTTTGTTATATTTTAGATTTTTGGAAATGTGGGAAACATGGCCTAAATGTAACATTTATTTGGGCAGTTTGAAAAAAATGGTAGAAGGAAGGAATACAAATGTACATACCACAAGAAATACACCAGTCTTTGACTTTGTGTTTTCAGAATTTATTTTACAAACGCAAATAAACTAAAGCAGGATGAAAATAAAAAAAAGTAGGAAAAACTAAAGAAAAACAGTGGTAAAAACAAAAATAAAACAGTCAATTATGGTGAATGAAACTATTATTGTAGAGGAGAAATCATTTGAGGTGAAATGTACAAAACACAACTGGCATCAAAAAGGTAAATGTGTCCAGAAAATAGTCCACAGAGTGAATGGTATTCACATACTGGAGGAAATTAGGTTCTGAATCCCTTGCAGTGATGGAGGAGGTCTTGTCATCCTCTCCTGGTGGTCCTGATAAATGTCCCCTCCAGGGGCAGAGGGGGAATGGGGGAGAGGATCCAGAGTTGCAGGGACTACGGTAGTTGCAGGTTGTAAGTTGTAAGTAATAATTTATTGTACAGATAATAAAATCCAATACAAATAAACAAGACAAAAGGAAAAAAAGAAAAAAACAAACAATCAAAAACAAATGCCCTCAAGAACTGAGTTCAAAGTAAAAGCACACCATAAATTGAGCATGCAACATATTAAAAACATTATGAAACAATACAGTACAATACCAGCCACCTGACCCAAAGCCCCAATAAACATAAGCTAATACACATGGGCACAGCCCTAAAGTGCATGGTGCATAAAATAATAATTTCACTGAACATCATCAAATACCGAAAAAGTTCCTCGTCCTAACCAATAACTGGCAAAATGGCAGGAGCATGGAAAAATATCCAACTAAGCGTGTTCATTGCTCGCAGTAACATTAACATTAGATCGTGCAAATGTAATAAATTTGGTCAGTAACACATTTAACATTGGATTGCCTGGTTCCAGAGACTGAATAATTGCTTGTCGGCAAGAGCGGATTCCTAATTGATTCCATTTGCTCCGGAGCAAAAGTCTACGCTCCTTTGATAAAGCTGGACATAGGTAGACCACATGGTCAATGGTTTTCTCGGCATCACTACATCCTCTGCATATCACACTGTCCCCAGGGGATAGCTGCCATTCAGGCAAATGTTTAAAAAAATCCCAATCACCCATATGAGCAGGAGAAGAAACTGGAGGACATATCTGGTTTAAAAGAGCCAATTACTGCCCAGGCATGCTTCCGATGGGCAAGAAGAGAACAGTCTGAGTGATAAGAGTACAATTGAATAAGCCTTTTAATCTCTGATTTAAACAAGGAATAGGGGGGATTGCTTTCCCAGAGATCGACGGCATCCAATCGCCGTTTACAGTCAACCAAAAATTGGGAATAAGTGCACTTCGATTTCAGCTCACTAATTTCTTGCCACAGGACTGCCTCCAGATGGCCAACTGAGGCCTGACGCAGTTTATGACACAACTTCAGGAAAGCACCAGCATCAACTGCCACCAGATCCGGAAGCCCAAACTCCAACCGTACCTGCGCCGGTGAAGCCAGGTGCGGAACATGAAAAACTCTTTTATAGATTTTGTTAACCAACCTATTAAATAGGCAGGAGCCTTTGCCCAACAGAATTTCTTGACCATAGACCAACATGGGGGCGATCTTTGCTTTCATGACTTTCATTAAGGGAATGAGGGTCGGCCCCTTTAACACTTTAGCTAATTTGGAAAAGGCCACCGGCAAAGCCACAGCTTTAAGTTCAATTGCCTTCTTGTGGATAACAAAGCTGCCCCTCGAATCAAAATGTACCCCTAAATATTTGTGAGATCGGTCTGAAACAAGTTTGCGATTCTTATGGTACCAGCTAAAGCCCAAATGTTTTTTCATCCCAAAGGGAACCACTTTTGTTTTACACAAGTTAACTTCTAATTGGTTAGCGGAAGTCTACCTTGCAAGTTGGGTAAGTAACCGTTGAAGGCCGATCTTAGTACAACTGAACAAAGCAAGATCGTCGGCGTAAAGCAAGTGACTGAGCCTAAGGCCACCGATCTTAGGGGGATGAGAATTGACGGCGTCAAGAGATGTTGACATATCAGCAATAAACAAATTGAAAAGAAGAGTAGCGAGTACACAGCCCTGTTTCACACCATGAGTGGTCGAAATATTCCTAGAAAGGGAGCACCCATGGCCAAGCTTACTGCGGACCCAGGTGTTAGTGTGGAGTTCTATAATAGCACCCAAAAGTACTGGAAGGATGCCCCAGCTTTGTAATTTGGCCCATAGAGCACTCCGGGGGATCCGATCGAATGCTGCCTTGAAATCTACAAAACAGCAATTCAGCATCAAGCCTGATGAAACCACCCTATCAATCAAAATAGAAAGGGCTAATAAATTGGTTGAGGTACCTGAGCCATGTGAGAACCCTGTTTAAACTATGGGGATTAATGCCTTCGATTCAGCCCAAGCTCGAAAATCCTGCAACAAAAGGCTGGAATAAAACTTAGCCTCATTGTCCAGCAGGGCTATCATCCTAATACTAGCAGGACCAGACCTTGAACCATTTTTATATAAAGGGTGGAGGATGGCACCGCACCAGGACTCAGGTATTGTTGAGATTAGGAAACAGTGTTTGAACAAATACGCGAAATGATTAGCCCAAAAGAGAGGATCCTTTTTAAATAATGCCTGTGGAAGACCACTGGGTCCGGGGGCTCCAAATTGCTTAGCCCTCGAGGTGATGTGGGGAAGGCGTGATTGGAAGGACTTCCTTACTTCCTGCATGGGAATTAGAGACCCTATAGATGAAGAACATGTTTTAAACAAAGCAGGAGTAGATCTGTGGGCACCCTCATCCAATGGTTTCCCCATCCTGCTCACTATCAGAAAAATGGTTGGTCAAATAAGACGCCCATGCTCCTTCTGAAATGTCAACAATGCCTGTGCCCCTTTGATTACTGGTTAGGTTATTAATAAGGGACCAAAGTTTAGTGGAGTTTGAATCTTTACTTGCGCTTAGAAGTTTAGTCCAAAACTGACCGAAATAGGTCTGATGGTCGTCATAAACAGCCTTCCTATAATCCTTCCTTAATTGTTTATATTCAATGAATGAACGGTCAGAATTGGGACTTTTCCTGATTGCCCTTGCTAGCCTATTCCGTGCTTTCTGGTGAAACTTTAACAATAGGAGGCAAGAAAGTTTAACCCATGACTCAATAGGGAACACACAACCCAAACTCTCAGAGTTAAAAAAATTGATGCATTCAATCAATATTGTGCCACCAATAGAAGCATTCCATTTTATGCGCTTTAGTGATTCGAAACAAACGCCACCACCCACAGCCAGCATGACATCATGAACAGGAAATCTTGATTTAATAAATACAATTTGTGGACAATGGTCACTCTCACTCCGAGGGGAAATCTGAAACTTTTCAATGAGAGGAAACAGTTCAGAATTACAGATGGTATAATCTAAATAGGAGAAAGTTCGACCATCGGACCTTGTCCACCGTGGGGGGGCATCATCACATAAGCGACCATTCAAAACTTTAAAGCCCGTACTATTAAGATACATGACTAAGTACTCTCCCAAAGGGCAGTGCAGACAACCTTGGGGCCTTAATTGTTCAGGAATTACCTGGCGGTTAACATAGTCTGGACCCTCAAGAGCCTCTATTGTATCCTGAAACAGGTTTGTGTTAAAATCACTGGTTATAAGATAACTAGCACATGGGTAAACCCCAAATAGATTGGCTACAATCTGCATCAATCGCAACAACCTACCCCTTTTTTCCTTGGTTCCAGGGACAATGTAAACATTAATTATTATAATGGACTGCTGCGCAATCCCATTCCTTATAACAATTCCCTGGATCCAATTATCCTCCCAAGCCAGAGGTAGTATACTCCCATTTAATTTAACGGTCACATAAAAGGCCGGCCACCTGTGGCACGGCCATTCTTGCTCGTTCTGTGACCAGATTTCCATATTTCTAAGTACCCTGGCAGTGGACAGCTATGCTCATCCCAGGTTTTCTGAAGGGCAATTACATCATGACTGTTAAAAAATGTTAAATGGTCGGCCGAAGCAAACTTATGCGCAACCCCATTAATGTTCCATGAACATAGGGACAGATGTCCAGAAGTTGGAACAAAACCACCCACCTGTGGGGTCAATGGGGGTGACCATGCAAAAGAGTGGAAGGCAGCCATTCCCAGTTAGAAGACCCCTTAGTCAGTAGGGAGAATGCCATTAAAAGTAGAGGAGCCACTTAGGGCTCTTTTCAAGATTGAAAATGGTTTCAAAACTGTAGGAGCCGTTAAACTTTGAGATACTGATAATAACACTGGGTATCCAGACTCCTTGAAGGGAGTTATTATAATACCCCAGGAGCAAAATAAATCTCTCCTATGGAGAATAGACTGAGCTATTGTAGCAGAAATTATTGTAACCAGAGAAGAGTCACTTGAGTAAGGCCCCCCAGAGTCTAAAAATTCAATGGACACAATGTCCTTAGAACCAATGTAATTAAGATCCGAAATGGCATTAAGAAGTCTTAAAATGTCCCCCATTCAATATATCAAGGGGACCCCTGGAGCGATAATCTGGAGTAAATACAAGTTTTGGAGTTAAACGATCCACAGGGGTCATGGAGCGGTACATGGAAACTGGAGGCTGTAACTGTTCATCTGCATTCAATAAGCCTGTAGGGACCCCCGGGACCTGATTTTCAGCGGAAGTGGTCCGAGGGCTTGATGGCAGGATTGCAGAAGAACTGCTTCTATTAACAGGCGGCAAAAAAGAGTTAGAAGAACCGAGGTCCAGAGCATCGCCGTTCATATTCCCATGGGCGATTTTGGATACAAACAGTGTGGTAGCAGGGCAAGCAGAACCTCCGCTACCCCAATGTGGGGCTGCCGAAACCAACGCACTGCAAGGATTGCCTTTCTCACGTGAAAAGGGGAGAGTCAGTCTCCTGTACAGTTGTTCCCACCAAGGGGGCGTTAATAGGCACAAGCTGGAGGGAATTAGGGGGTAAAACCTCCCTAGGTGCACCTTGAAACTGCAAAGGGAGCTGCACCTCAGGATGCGCCGACAATCGACGTCAGTCAAGGGTCTTTGAGATAGTTGGCTCCGCTTGCTGTTCCGTTGTTTGCGGAGTCTTTTTTTTCCCTCTTGCTCAACGGAGGATGAGCCACAGGGTCGACTCCTGAGGACATTGATTGAACTAAAGCAGGTTGTACAAGGGTGCAAGATGGATGAGAAGAAGCAGGCACCACGAGCTCAGGTGCGGAGGATGGAGGAGACGTAGAGGCGCCCTTGGCCGCGATGACCAGCTCCAGAGCTCCTATGACAGCTGACCGGGGAGAGTTGATTGAATTTACACTCATGACTGGACAAAGTTTGTCTAATATTTTCGGTTCGGTGGAGCCCCGCACCAAATCAATAGGATTCGACAGGAGTGTCGATGGCACAGGAGGTGAAGATAGTCTTTTAATTTCACATACAACTGAACTTAAAAAGGTAGGGAGAGATGACAAACTTTCGATGATTGGGGAACAGCAACATGTCGGTTAAACATAATTGGCACTTGTCTGTGCTCTGGAAATAAGCTGATTGAGGTTCTCAATTTTTTTATCAATACCAGCTACATAAGTAGCCAATGTGTTCAGCAGATCATCTTGGACGTCCAGTTTATCAGAATGGTAATTCAAAGCCAGCACAGTTGATTGAAGGGTATGCAGAAGCTGAGGCCAGGCAGAACTGGTTTCCGTGAGCGTAGAGGGGGGCCACATGATTAGACTCCTTAACAACACCGCTCAAAGAATCAGATAAAAGGCCCGAGAGATCGAGGAGAGATTGATCGTTGAGTTCGCCTTTGATGAACTCGGTTTGGGAACTGTGAGCGACCCCACTTGAGGACCTTAATGGTAATATTGGATGGATACTGCCTGTTGAATTCCGGATCCATTGGGCTGCCGGGGGGCTGGATAGCAAGAAGATGTCCTGGTCCTGCAGAGAATCGTGGCAATCTGCAGCCTGCCCATCCGGCCCAGCCAGCTGGTGAAAAGCTGCTGGAGATGCCACTAAGAAGGATGCCCCCTCCCCTGGATTTAAGGAATGATCCCTGGAGATAATAGTTGGAAGGGGTTCGTGTTTTAAAGGTGGATGCAGGTGTTTCTTCTTGTGACAGGACCTACCTTTCTGTGGCTAAGGCAGGTGTAGATATTGTGTGGCCATAGAAAGGGGTAGACGTTGCTGGGAAAGCCTGGAACATATGGTGGTAAATATCAAACAGCACCCCAGTCAGGGAGCTCAAATTAGAGTTAAGATTTTGCATTCCTACTTTGGGCTCCCTCTGCAACTGCTCCATGTCGTGGTGTGCTGTAAGGTCCTGGTCCATCATGTCATGGGACTGATGTAGGGATTCCAAATAGGAATCAATGGTGGCCTGTGTGACAGTGAACCCAGTGGCCTCACTTTGCTGACCCACATATTGCCTTCCCTGAACCTTACCCCCACTCCCCAGTGCCCTTGACCCGGGGAGCCCTGTCCCATTGGGTCCTGGCTGAACTGGAGGTGATGGTGGTGGTTTTGACTCAACAGTAGCCAGGACTAGGGGGCACAAGATTGGGGTGATATTGCTTTGGACACAGAAAGTGGAAGTGTCCATTGGCTGAGTTGTAACAGCTGGGGTGGGAGGTATAGGTGTGGGCCGAGGAGGGCTCACTGGAGCTGTCTGCACAGACAGACTAGATTAACCAGCCAGCTTCTCATCATGCAGATTTTCAGGAGTGGAGTGCTCACTGAAGGCTTGATCCTAGTCTGGAGTGGAGGTATCCTCAATGGCAGATAGTTGTTCATGTGAATATAAGTGAGGGGTGTTTATGCAGGAAAGGAATAGCTCAAAAACCCAATAGACAAAGTGTTATATCAGAAACATCAACAAAGCGGTGCTCTTGCAGGGGAAAACACCCTCGTCCCCACGAAAAACCTGATCAGTCAATGACTGACAGAAGCCAAACAATATTCAAGGCAAACGCTAAAGTATATAGTACATCTCAGTCTGACCTTTCTTTACAAATATTGTAAGAATGTATACTAAAATAGGTACCATTATCCACATCAGCACATCGTAATTCAGTATAATATCATAAAGTACTCATTTGATTCTTATATATAATGTAAACAAAACTTTAAAGCAGTAAATCAAAGATTCAGTCCTCTTATGTTTGCTGTATGACGATTTAATTTCTGAGTATTTTCCAGCTGAACAAGATTACAGTCCTTTTGTATCCATCAGTTGATGCTTTAAATTTTGACACATCCTTTTAGTTTTAACACAGCCAACACATGTTTCGTCTTGGGGTGTAACCCATCGACTTCATCAGGGCTAAAATCATCATCAACGAAAGACAATTTAATTTCAATATTCATGAATCAGGAGTATATTGTTTTAGTATTCCGCCACCAAACACCCAGAGTATGTAAACCTAAGTATTTGCATGAGCCATTGTATGTAATCTTAATCATGTGACAACAATATCAGTGTGTACCTTTTGATACTAACTTATCAGAGTGCCCCTCCATGAGAATTTGACAGAAAGTAATTTATATAGTATCTGTGTATCATGGCTTGTCCAAAATATTTAAAATACTTAAACTTAAATTCCCCTTTGAACAATGTATCCACACATGCAAATACAAGTGCGTTCCAAGTGCGGTAAGTACAAATAATAGGAGTATTGGACAAAAGTTGTACCTGAAACATAGCAAGTTAAACAACAACTTAAAAATCCATCTCCATTAATTGTATAGCGTATGCAACCGCCTTTATCGGTAACTGTCAAGACAAAAAGGACATTTTCAAATCCATGGCGTTAACCACGTGTTGCCAATGACACACTAGAGAAACCAAGTCTATCTTACTAAAAGCAAAACAGTCCATGATATCTATCTTCAAGCAACATCATTGTATTTCTGAATATGTTTATTTATCTCACCTGAAGAATATTACAGGAATCCGGCGTTTGTGTTATTGCAGAGCAACGTGCCGCAAGTATGCAGACCGCTGCATGCTTGCAGAGCCTCCCCTCATGTCTAATCGGAGAACCTTTAGTACCTGCGATCTTACAACTGTTTAGCATTCCTCAGCTTCAGTAGTAATGCAAAACAAACGTGTCACGAGCATGCTACTACTTGTTCACTTACGAGCACTTCCTATTACCTGCATAACAATCGAAAAAACATACTTAAATAACAACAATACTAGTAAGTCAAGTCAAGTTTATTATGTTACGGAACTCCAATGGAGTTCCACATGGAATGATACATAATTGTATTACATAATTGTATTAAAATGAGAAACATATTGATAGTAAACAAATTAAACTTTGATAAACAAGTTGATTAAGCTAATACAAAGTTAAAAGACATTTAAAATAGTTAAAAACTCTAGCACAAAACATTTCATTAGGTGGAATGAGCAAGGCTTGTAATAGATTTGAAGCAGTGCAAAATGAAAAGTTAAGATAAATAGTGCGCAATAGGGCCGGGCAGGTTAAAACAACATGTTTCAAATCCCGAACACCATTATGGCATAGATTACAAATAGAGGAGGAGCCAAACTATTTTGATGGTAATGTTATTAGGGGGAGCTGCCCCTGTCGCAGCAGGAGCCAGAATCTTCTCACCCCATGAGGCAGGTTCCAGATAAGAAAGGCCTGTGTGACCCTTGGTCTTAAGGAATCTGATATTATATGAAAACTCTGCCTGTGTGCACAGGCCCAGCTGTCCTGGCAGAAACTCACCGCCCGAGTTGCTTTCCTAAGTGTGGATTTAAGTTATGCTGGAGAGAAACTAAAAATTGCAGAAGGATCTAATTGTAGATGATCCATAGCACATAAAAAGTTCCTGCAGATGGTATATTTTACTTTATGACCAGCTAATATTTCTTTAGAAGTGACCGCAAAGAGTCGTCACTGCACATCATCAGATTAAACATCCAACGAATTACCGCAGTCAGGCCGTGAATAAAAGAGCTGCGCAGGCCCAACTTAATAATGGTACTGAAAAGGCGGGATTTACAGTTAAAATATTCCTTAAGACACGTCCCTCGAGTTTATCGAGAAAGATCCACTTTGATACCGCAATATGCTTTATACCATACAATAGAGATGGAGGTATCTTCGCCCGATAAACCTCTAAGAGATTTTAAAAAATGCCTCCTGCCTGTTGCCCTATATAAGGCGTTCAGACCGTTAGCTTGAGATTGGGCCTTCCTATGGTTGTGCTCAATATGTTCTCTATCTTTAAGGTTCCCACAGACAATTTTACCCAAAAGTGTGTAAGAGGTTACTCTTTCGAGGGGTGGAGCTCCCAAAGTCCAACGAAAATTGCTGGACTTGAATCTTTTATTCCTGTGAAAACACAGAATTTTGCTTTTTGAGCAATTTATCTTTAAAAAGTGAGCTTCAGTGTATTGTTCGAGGGATTGTAATTGTTATTAAGACCCTTTGGGGTGCGGTCTAAAATGATTATGTCATCTGCATAAAGTAGGCAGCACAGCGATCTACCTCCTAATTTAAGGGAAAAACACTCATATTGAGTTAAATGTGCGTGTAAATCTGAGAGATACAGGGAAAATAACAATGGAGCCAACATACATCCTTGTTTTAGCCCATTTTTGGTTGAAATGACATGAGATAGACCTTGTTCACCCCCTAGCAAAACTCTGCACCAGGAAGAAGAGTGAAGGGCTACCACAAGGTCAAAGAGAATGCCAGGAATGCCTAGTCTTAGGAGCTTCTTCTATAACAAGACACAATCTACCTTATTGAATGCTATAGAGAAATCTATAAAGGCTGCATAGATCACTTCCCCCAGCAGAGAAACATATTTTTCATCAATTACTTGCAAAACAGAGATATTGTCAATTGTGCCATGATTTCTCCGGAAGCCAGAAAGCTCTAGGGGGATAATTTTATATCTTTCTGTCCAATCATTAATCTGTGACAGCAAAAATTTGGTAAAGATTTTTCCGACCACATCCAAAAGTGCAATCTGGCGGTAGTTCTTAGGGCAATGACACTACCCTTCCAGGATTGAGGGACATTCCTGACTTCGTGGCAATGTTGATACACCGAAAATAAAATCCTACACTAGGAGGATATATCTTGTTTTATTATCAGTATTGCAATAAAACAAGATATATCTTCCTGGTGTAGGACTTAAATAACAAAAATACTAGTACCCTCCATCTTAAAGTTGATAGTATTCCTCAAGCCACAATCAAAACAGTGTAGACCAACTACCTAACCATCATATTTGGGTCCAAGATTCACACTAGAAAATGTGATAACATGGCAGTACTCTCAAATTACCAATAGTCTAATAACGTGGCACTCGCAAAAATTGCTAACATATTTGATACACTGGCGAAAGGGCCATGCCTTGTTATTACTCATAAGGTGATGAGCATTAATAGTTTTGTTGGTAACGGATTAGTAATTGCAATCTGATATTGCTTAATATCGAACATGGTGAACTGGAACCCAGCACTTTCTCCAGTGTATCAAATATATTAGCGATTTTTGTGAGTGCCACATTATTAGATTATTGGTAATTTGAGAGCACAGTCATGTTATCACATATTCTAGTGTGAATCTTGGACCCAAATATGATGGTTAGGTAGTTGATCTATACTGTTTTGATTGTGGCTTGAGGAATACTATCAACTTTAAGATGGCGGTTACTAGTATTTTTATTTAAGTCCGTTTTAGATTGTTATGCAGGTAATAGGAGGAGCTCGTAAGTGAGCAAGTAGTAGCGTACTCATTGTACGTTTGTTTTGTGTTACTACTTAAGCTGTGGAATGCTTAACAGTTGTAAAATGGCGGGTAGTAAAGGTTGGTTTCTATGAAGACATAAGGGGAGGCTCTGCAAGCGTGCAGCAGTCTGCGCACTTGCGGCACGCTGCTCTGCAATAACATGAATGCCGGATTCCTGTAATATTCTTCAGGTGAGATAAATAAACATATTCAGAAATACAATGATGTCACTTAAAAATAGATATCATGGACTGTTTTGCTTTAAGTAAGATAGACTTAGTTTTTCTAGTGTGTCATTGGCAACACGTGGTTAACACCATGGATTTGAAACATGTCCTTTTTGTCTTGACAGTTACCGATATAGGAGGTTGCATACGCTATATATTTAATGGAGATGGATTTTTAAATTGTTGCTTAACTTGCTACGTTTCAGGTAGAACTTTTGTCCAATACTCTTATTATTTGTACGTACCGCACTTGTATCGCACCCAAATCTGCGACAGCCCAACACAAAACCTTGACCTTAGATCTAGTCATTGCGAAGGCCAACTCAATCTAACTTGAATCTATCATCACCTGCGACTGGACTGACTACTGCTGCATCACCTTCCTCATCATTGAACTGCTGAGTGCTTACAAGAATCAATTAAAGAAAGCTAGACACCGGAAAAGTAGCATACAGAACATGAACAGTACCAAACTGACATCCCTCAACAATAGCAATCTGCCTTCCCTTTCAGACATGTTGAATGTACATGACCTTACAGACCACAACATCTCCATGACGAGCATTCTAAAAGAATTTCCACCAAAGACTCTAAGCCATGGTTTAATAATATTCTAAATAAAGATGGACACAAGTTAAGACTAGCGGAGCAAATGTAGAGAATTTTCCCATCTCTTGAACACCTTCAGCACCTGAGATAATTGAGGGACATTTACAACAAACACATCAGAGATTTGAAAGCTAATTTCTTTTGAAACCAACCAGACAAAGCCAGAAACCACTCCAAAAAATGTTAGAAATCATTAAACTACAATTTAACAAACAACAAAATCCTTCCACTGTCGAATCGAACACCCTGCCAAATGAGAAGACTTTGCCCCTATTTCCTGGAAAAGACAAAAAAGATTGATCATGATCCCTTAACAGCAATGAAACATCTTCCAATCATACCTCTTTTCAACCCCCCTCCTTCTGTGAGCGATGGACCTCCACATCTCCAGGTGCATACCCTCAAAAACAGCGGTTTCTGGAATACATTCAAAACCTTTGAGGAGAGTGATATTTTTAAAATTCTAATAACACTGAAACCTTCAAACCACTTCTGTGACACTCTACCTCCTAACTTCTCCAGCAAAATCAAAACAGCTGAACTCTCACACTGGACCAAGATAGTAAATACGTCATTACTTCGAGGCACTCTGCCAGACTGCCTAAGATCTGGAAAGGTAACCCCTATTGTGAAAAAACCCACAGCAGATCATCCTAACCTCAATAACTTCCATCCAATCTCCGACATACCAACTGTAGCAAAGCTCCTTGAGAAATGTGTCCTGATACAACTCTGCAACCACCTAGAACAATTCCAACAGCTAGAACAATTCCAAGCCAGCTTCCGTCAAAGTCACAGCACGGAATCAGCTCTTACACACATATCTGATGACCAGCTAAAAATGCTAGACCACTACGAATCTTGTCTTCTAATCCTCTTAGACCTCTCCTCTGCTTTCAATATCATCACACATGACTATCTCCTTGACCTACTGGAATGAAGAATGGGATCTCTGGATCAGTTCTACAATGGTTGACCTTGTTACTCCACAACAAAACCCAGAAGATTAAGGTCAACCAGTCCCTATTCAATTCCTTTGTGGTCACATTACAGGTACCTTAGGGGTCCACAATCTCTCCCACACTATTTAACCCATACATGGAACCTCTAATAGATAGTCTAAAATCTTCTAACACTCAGTATCTCATGTATGCAGATAACACACAATTATACCTAAAAATCTCCTCCCTTGAAGATATTTGTTCTCTTAACATAATGCTGCCAAAAACCCAAAACTGGTTAACCCGCAACCACCTCAAACTTAATACTCTAAAAACGGAATTCCTCTTAATCGCCTCCCACCCAAGCAATCACTCAATATCGAAGAATGGTTGAAGCAGCTAACAACTCTTAATTGCCTTCCACACGTTATAGACTCCACAAGATCACTGGGAATAATTCCCCACAAGAATCTAAACATCCAAGAACACATCAGCTCAGCCACCAAAGAAGCAAACTGTCAAATGAGCATACTAAGATAAATGAAACCCTTCCCTTCCCATGACGACTTCAAATCAGCTGTTCAAGCTCTGATGATCTCAAGATTGGACTGTGGAAGCTCAATCCTTTGCAGCCTCCCCAGTTCTAAGCTGGCGCCTTTAAGGGCTTCCCTGAACTCTCCTGCAGGACTCATCACAACATCCAAAGGAAACAACCACATCACTCCTGATCTGAAACATCTAAAATGGCTCCCATACAAAGCAAGGATATGTCTAAAAATCGCCTGCATGACCCATAAAGCCCTTTACTTCAAATCATTAAGGTATCTGGTAGAAACAATGTAGCTCTCTGGTGGCTGCAGATCTTCTAGAAGCACCAGCACCTTAATGCTGAAACCTCAGAAATTCCATAAAAAGAAGAACTTCTTTGGAGCTTTTTCAGGAATTGCCCTGAGACTCTGGAAATCCCTACTCCCTGAAATGTGACTAATCCCATCATCTTTATTGTTTAAAAAATAAGTCATATGCTTATGCTGAATACATTTCAGCTCTAGAACACTTGCTCTTCTTTATGGATACTGATATGACTCAATGGTTACCTCCATTGTTTTAATTCTCTTGCTCTGACCTTTTTTTAACTACCTTTGTCCTTCTACTTTCTGCTACACCCTGTAATGTGCATAACTATGTTAACTGTATAAATTACCTGTTTCTTCTACTTGACAATTGTAAAGTGCTCTGATACCCTTAAGGGTCATATTTACACTATATAAAACTTTATAACTTAAATAAATAAATAAATAAATTCATAGTGTCAATGTACTCATAAAGCAATCTAAAATATATATTTCCAAATTAAACTCCTCTAGAATCATCTGTGTGCAAAGCCTTATCATCTAATGTGTGCAAGCCACTATCTATATGATTCATTTACCGCAGAAGATGTAGTAGAAAAAGATCCTACCAATAAAGCAATTCATATTATGAGAAAACAATCAAAACTGGACCTAATGAATATTTGCATCTATAGGTTTTGTTAGTTACCATAACTTCTCTAAAATCATATCATAAACAGCAATAATGGTTTGCTTGAATCTCACTTGTACAAAGCGGCAAAATGCAATCCATGTCATAAATGACAACAGATTATTTTACAAGATCTTCATGAGCCTTCCTTAGCCCTACTGCTTGTTCTTCTAAAGGACAACCCTACGCTCTTTCACCTATGCCTTGGGCCTTTATACTCTTCCTAATTCCCTATCAAAGTCAATGCAAATGTATCTAATAATGCACAGTTCAAATTCACTAATAATCACTTCCAAAGTGAAATGTTTCAGTCTATTCAACAGCACAGAAAACTCAAAGTAGAATTTGAGCGCAGCGTTAAGTTCTAGGAGGTTCAGTTGGATCTGCAGCTTTATCCTAGAACTCCCAAACCTTTCTCCCTATCATCAGCAGCAAAATATGTCCATTCAGGTGAAGAGTACCTCCGACAGGGAACTCTAATTCTTTAAGACTCCTTTGTCTTCACTTTCAATAAGACCAGAATTGTCAGTGTCCTCTGGAATTGTTTGAAGCGACACACTCCTTGGGTAGATTTAGTTTCTCTCTTTCTTACATTTGGGCCAAAGATCTCCAGCTTTCACATGTTTTCTCACAGCACTATGGGCCTGATTACAACTTTGGAGGAAGGTCTTAATCCGTCCCAAATGTGACGGATATACCACCAGCCGTATTACGAGTCCATTATATCCTATGGAACTGGTAATACGGCTGGTGGTATATATCTGTCACATTTGGGACGGATTAACACCTCCTCCAAAGTTGTAATCAGGCCCTATGTCTTTCTTCAGGGTCTGAATCTGAATTTGACTCATTCACTGTTACAGGACGAGTCTCTTCTGCTTCAGTTTCAATGGTGGATCTCTCCAGAACCCCCTCAGGGGTACTTCTGGGACAGGTGCTACCACATCAAGGGGGCACTCAACTCTGCAAGTTTAGGAAGCATAAGTCCAGTTAGGGAGACCTCCACATTTAACAGCTGTAGCTGTCACCAAAATGACTTGATATGGCCCACACCAACCAGGCTCCAAGCACATCTTCCCTATGTGTTTCTTCACCAAAATCCAGTGGCTGGGGCTGAGGTCATGGCACTGCTCATGATGTGGCAGGGCAGTGGCTGCTCCTACCTGATGAGACACAGAACGCACCATGTCAGCTAGCCCTTTGCAGTTATCAAGGATTGTATCATCTGTAATGTTCACAAGTGCATTCACAGGTATAGCTGGCAATCTCATAGCTCTGCCAGTGATTATCTCATGGGGGGATAGTCCTGTTGTTCAGTGCACAGTGAAGACTTATCAACACAAGGGCAAAGCATCAGGTCATTTCCAAGATGCTTAAGCACACACTTTCACCAATCTGGATTTCATTGGCCCATTAACCTGTTCGACAATACCTGAAGCCTCAGGTCCATAGCTGCAATATAGTCTCTGTTCCATTTGCAATGCTGCACACAACAACCTTATTATGAAAATGAGTCACTTGGTCTGATTCTAGAGAAGCCAAAGCTAGGAATGAGTTCTCTTAATAACAATATTGCTACAGTGAGGCTGTCATTTCTTCTGGGTGGGCAAGCTTCAACCCAACACAAGAAGATGCACATGACCACTAGGACATATCTCATCCCTTCACACAGGGATTTTTATAAAGTCCAACTGCTTCCTGTTAAAGATACCTCATTATCTTAGTATGTGACTTAGTGTTACTACAGGTCTCTTTCCATCATTGTTCTGCTGGAACACAACACATCTGTGGCACAGCGCTTCAACCATTAATCTGACTTTGGGATTAAACCACTTTTGTCTAAACAAGAATCTCTTCTGACATGAGCTGGACAGTGGAAATGCCAAGCCACTGGAGGCAACAAACTATTTGGCAACGCAGGTCTACCATCCATTGAAACCCAAGTATTTTCCTCTCTCTTGATGCAACCTTCTCTGACCCAACCCTGCTGCTCTTCCTCTGACACCTTTTCCTGAAGACTCTTTACCTCTTCCCATGTGTCTGCAGTTGTTAACAAAAGGTTGCAATTGATCTAATCCATTTCTTCATGCGCCCTCATCAGCATATCAGTTGCTCTAAGTTACACGATTGTCTCCACTAAGGTGTGCAGGCCACTTGACCACTGCAACATCTTCACTTTCCCCACTTGTTCACCATTCTGAATAGGTGATCCTGAAGTGGTTGTAAAACCCCCCCTGGGACCATAACACCAAAGCCATACTGACTATCAGTAAAAATCATCACATTCAGGAGGTCTGAAACACAGCAGGCTTCAGTAAGAGCTTTCAATTCAGCCTCTTGTGCAGAAAATATTCCTGGAAGCTAGGAAGTTTAAACAACTCCTGAAATTGTGCAGACTGCAAAGGCAGCTCTCAAACGTCCTCTATTGTCTCATAAACAGGAGCTATCGATGTATAGCACAAAATCAGACTCAGTTAGTGGCACATCTTGTATACCTGGTCTTGGTGCATAATTCAGTGATATAGAGACAGTCACGCTCCACTTCACAATCATAATTTTCATTGTCTGGTGCAGGCAACAATGTAGCAGGATTCAGAACGGCACAGGGATTGAGAATCACAACTTCAGCCGCAACTATGGTTTGTTAATACTCAGTGAGGTGGCTACTTGTCAAATGCTTGGTTCTAGTCATTGTCAACAAAAACTCAATAGAATGAGGACCATAAACTGTCAGTGGGTGACACATAACTATGTATTCACACTCCTCTATGCTGACACTAAAGTCCACCACCGCTTTAAGGCAACCTGGTAGCGTGGATGGTACAGGATCAAGAGTAGCAGAGAAGTAGGTCACAGGCCTTCTGCCATTTCTGTGTAACTGTGTAAGTACTGAGCGAGCGCAGCCCTCTCACTGCAGAAAAGTGCAAATTACTTATTGTAAGTTGACATTCCCATTGCTGGGACACATCAGACTTTCTCTCAGCTCTAGGAAGGCAATCAAGCAATTGTTATCCCAAGGAACGGGATCGGACACATCTTTGTGTGTCAGCCTCTGTAAAGGCTTGGTCACTAGGAAAAAGTTGGGTATCCACTGGTGACAGTAGCCCACCATTTACAAAATCATCCTGACTTCTCTCTGGGTAGTTGGAGGATTCATTTTCAGATTTGCCGAAATCCTCTCTTGTGAAACTTTCCTTGTTCCTTTGTCAATGTGAAGTCCAAGATACCGAACCTCTTTCTGACAGTACTGCAACTTATGTGGGGACACTTTGTCCCTCATTATGACCCTGGCGGTCTCCTGACCACCAGGGCCATGGTGGCGGTATCACGGCTGACGGGCTGGTGGTGAAGAATGCCACATTATGAGTGTGGCAGGTTGGCCTCGGACCGCCAGGGTGGTTGGATCTGCCGGGCCAGAGATGAGAATCTCCAACCCGGCGGTCCAATGAAGACCGCCGGCGGTATTATGAGCTGGCTTTCCACCAGGGTATCCTCGGTGGTAGCACTGCCACAAAAACCCTAGTGGAAAGGCTACCAGTGACAGGGAATTTCTTCCCTGTCACCAGCAGATGACTCACCCACCCCCCAGCAAGCACAATACCCCCCTCCATACCAGAACCCTGTCCACCCTTCAGGTACAGCACCTCCCTCCCCCCACCCACCACCCCTGCTTCTGGTACAGCACCCCCTCCCCCTACCTCCCACCCTTTCCCTGCATACATGCACACAGACACCCACACATACCCCGCATACACTCATTCACCAACAATGACATACACTCCATTCACTCACATGCATCCATACACGCATTTACTTCAACATTCCTACACGCATTCAACCACGCACATATACACACCCATACCCACACGCATACACACACACATACAAACACCCATAAACACACCCATACCCACACGCATACACACATGCATACACAGCTCCCATACACACACCCATACCCACACGCATACACCCACCCATACAAACACCCATACACACACCTATGCCCACACGCATTTACACAAGCATACAAAACACCTAGATATTCAGCATTTGGCTTCCCTGTAATTCGAATGGGTTCAACACCTTTGATCAAATTGATGTCCTTTCCTAAAAAATCCCAAACCTCAGACCTGACTGCATCTTTAAGGTCTGGCAGCAAGTCATCAATGGTCATCATGGTAAACAATGTAACATAAAAACCATCACTCGTCAGCTTGAAGGCAACATCCTCATTGTGAGTCTGAATTTTGACACCTTTCAGTGTACAATAGATGACATAGTTGAGCTTGCAAAGGAGGTATCTCCCCAAGAGACTCACTGGATTAGGCTCACATACCACAAATTGGCGATTCTCCTCAATAGACACTATTTTCACAGGTACATCTGTCGTTTCTGGGGTTGTTTTTTGTTTATTCGCAACTTCTATAACTTGAATCATTTTATCTAAGAGGGGCAGGTCTGGGACTTCTACTGTTTTCAGAGTCAAATGGGTTGCACCAATATCAACCAAGAGTGACATATCAAGCCTGTAAATCTTTATTCGATCAATACCTTTGGGGGACAGCACTGAATTTAAAAATGTCATCACCTGCTGATACTTTTTCATCACCAACGGTGAAGGACCTTTGGTCACTGGGTACCTCATCAGTTCTTCTTCAGGCCATTCAATGGCTATTTTACATTCTGGCCACAACTCACTCTGAACCTCAATGTCAAATAGTATTCAAATCATCCCACACTATGATGCAAGATCACTTCTGCGCCAAGGCAGATGAACATAATATCCACTTGGCACTTCTCTCAACGGGAAATATGATGTGTTCGCCCCTCCTTCTAAAAGAGGTGGTGGCTCCCCTGTAGGCCTTTTTGATTCTTTCTTTCTCACCTATCTACTTTCCTATTCATCTGACTCATTTAATTTCTGAATGTTCTGAATTAACTCTTTAATGTGTATTTTCATCCCTGAGGTTCTAATACAGGCTATGTCTTCTTCAATAAGAGATACACAATAACTCCTCTGCAAGGCTTTGGTCTTATTCAAGTCTGTCTCATATTTTTGAGCCAACTCAGATAGTTTGTCAAAAACTCGTCCTGCATGTCTGGTAATATCCTTACACATGAATACAAGCTCATTCTGTTGGCAAAAGTCTAAACGAGCCATTTCAAGATTCCCACTTATCATCTCATCTAATTCTAACTTCAGTTTAGCCACATCGGACAAGCTATCTCTCACATGTGACTGATTTGTTCCCTGATTCAACTCAGAACTCCTGCTATCACTGAAAGCAGTATTAAAAGCTTTCACACACTCAACTATTTACTTAGCACTGAGAATCTATGACACCAGAGGGACATTAGACATAATCCCATCTCCATGGGTACTGCTATTGGAATTTAAAGACGGCTCCCATACGGGTGTACCAGGAGTTCCCATTCTCTGAAGTTTACTTATGGAACTATACCCTATATGATTCAAAGATAAATCAGCACTCGCTACACATGGGAAGCTGGTATTTGACAAGATTAGAGGAACAAATTATCTCATTTTGGGACTTACGGCAGCATTATCTGAAGCACCTGCTACACTAGGGGCAGCCAAATTATAAATGATCTTTACTGGGAATTCAGGATTATGCATGGGAACCACAGGAACAATAGTAACTGGGACAGTAAGACCATTGGCAGTATTTGGGATAGGAATAATTAGCAGAAACACACATACCCAAACTCTCTCCCATCGGCTTGTGATATACATTCACCAGAGCAGCCCACACTGAACCAGGATTCACGTATATTGGGACAGATGCTAATCCAAGCATCCCTACACCATTAGTGCTATCTCCACCATCCACTCGCATGTCATCACATGGTGGTAGACGACCTGACAATAATACACCTACAAGGCTATCACCAGACTCACTGTCACTGATCTCACTCATAACATCTGCCTCCTTTGGCTTTCCATCTTTTGCTTTCTTTTCCTTCTCTCTCTTGAACGCTTTGCTCGTTAAGGCTAGGTATAATCTAATTCCCTCTGTCTGTCAGTTCTCTACCTCTTTTGTCCAGCAACCCATCTAGCATCTGCATAAGTACGTGCAGCGTGTTGAGCTCTTCACTGATATTTCTCTTTTGCTCCAGCATGTGCAGCACTTTCCCAAGAGTTTAGCACCTCATACTGTGCAGGTCTAAGAGGTGGTTTCACCTTATATAAAGCCCTCCTCAAATGTTCAATAAGTCTCAGATTAAATATGACATATTGTGGAAACCTCAATGCACCCTCTGTTTCTGTGTTCTTGTATTATTGACCAAGCCAAATACACATTTGGAGCCGTACATGTATTGATTTATAATGACCTGGGGTATACTCAGGTGGTGCCTCTTCTGCCTCTCTAATAGGTAGAGATACATCTCCTCTAATCGAACCTTGTAGGACCTTAAAACAATTCATTTTTCACTCAAATAGCAATGATCACAGATTACATTTTGTTCCGGACCAGGAAATAACTCTGTCCACAGTTCTCGTTCACCAGCAACAACCAATTTAAGTGCAATCCCTTCTGACGTAAACAACCAATACTAATGCTGCGCTACACCAACTGACCAACACCAGTGCAGCCCGCTGTAACATCAATCTCGCTCTTTGCAGTGGTTCACCCTCCTTTACAGTCTGCATGCACACACTCTTCTCAGCATCAAACACGCAAAGCAAAAAACAATACAAATAACTTTTGTCTGCTCTACTAAGGAATTGACAATATCCAATCACACAAGAGTCAAAGCAATCAAACACTTCAAACGAAACCTCAACCTGTGGGGTATCATTTAGATTGGTACATATTCACCCTGCACATTGGGATGCACTATACCAACCACACCTCACATTCACACAAAGAAAAATTTCCCTATCTCAATTGTGTCCTTGACAATGTCACGCAACAACCACCAGCAAACTTAGCCGACAATTACAATATAGTGCCTTTTACACTTTTTAATACTATCCCAGATCTTAGTTCCTGTCGGACTCAATAACTATTTTAGCTTCTTTTACTAACCACTACACTCACTCAACATTCGAAACATCCCAGCAAAACACCATCCAAACTCCACAAAGCATCACAAGTTAAGCATGAACCATTGTAACTCACAACCCTATTAATACTTACTTCTCCTCTGGTAGATTTCTCTCCAGAATATCGGAACTCTACTCAGCTCCCAAATTCTGTACATGGGCACTAGGGACTGGGCTCTAGGGACCAACCAATCTAGAATAGCAGGTTCTGGCCCACCTTACTTCAGTCTTACCATGATCACTGTGCTACAATGTGATGCTGCTCCAGACCCATATTCTTATTTTTCTTCATCCGATGACCCTTTTTAGGATACTTGAGAGGTGAAGGAGATTTAAAATTCAGCCCTTAAATTTAATTAAAAGTGTCACCTATTTGATCACACATTAGATCCAGGAGGCAGAGAATACGGTACAAATGTTTATTACAAATTTAGGGCCAAACTGATGCAAATGAATCTCAAAAACATGCTATATAAGTACAAAATCACCCAATGTGATGTGAAGCATTGAATGAAGTTAAATCATATAAGCATAAGGCACACGAGAATTCCAGCTCAAGCAATACAAAAGATAAGAACCAGGACCTGATGATCTGTACACAAATTGCGATCTTCTTGCAAAATCCTTGGAGAAACTAAGTTAATCTAAATACCATAAACTACACCAAAGAGATATCCTAATTAAGTCTCAGGAATAATAGGAAATACAGGAAAGTGTCAGCATAACAGAAACCTCAGTCGATCTTGTAAAAGAGGTGGTGCATAGGATAAAGTCACCCAAAGGAATAAAGAGTAGAGAGGTCTGTACCCCTCCAAGTCTCCAGGGAATCTGCTCTCGTCTAACTGTATGAGTAACAAGTAAACCTACAGAACCTTCAAGAAAGCTACATCATCCATGTCAGTAATTTTCCACCTTCCTTGCACAGTTTAAATTGGTGTTTGTCAATGTGAAGTTTGTTACCACTCCTCGTCCTTGCCAAAGCATCTTCTCGTACCTCACTATCTTTAACACACAATATGCTTTTCAGTAACTGTAAACTTGCACAGATGCATCTGCAAAGAAAGAATATTTCAACACAAGCAAAACTCCATGTTGAAGGATAAACCGGAAAACCAACTATTTCAGGTCTTTGGTTATGCTAACTTAATAAAACATTCTGTGCTCATTCGAAATTCATGATTATAAGTGCATCTTGCAATTATAAATGAAAACAGTAATTGTACATAAAACGTGATTATCTGTGGTTACATCATGGTACCATAATCAGATTACATGAATATAAATGTGCATGAGTACTACTTTTCAGCATGTTAAAATCAAACAGTAGAACACACACATATATGAACTTCTGATCTTCTACTGTTAATGCACCTTCAAAGATATGATGTAGATGCTGCACTTTACATTAGTAACATTAAGACACACAATATACGTATTGTTGATTACATTGACATGTCACTACTGTAACACATGATGGTGCAACCACAATTATGCTCCACTACACTGTATGCGTATTTTGCAAGGTATGGACGACTGCATAAATTTGTGCCTGCTGCAGGCAATGCTTGTGGTAAAACCAGGGAAACCAAAAGTGAAAACAGACGCATCTAGCCATAATCCCGGCCCACACACTGATCTGTCAGACAAGTCCATTGGGCACTGCCTAGATTGCCTTATAGGCCAGTCTGACTCTGCACCAAAGGAAAACAGAAGGACAGAGCTATTGAAGCTAGTGAATGCAAATGGAAAAACATTTTAATGTCCTAGAATAAGCGGATGTTCTGAGTGGTAGCCCCAGTGCAAGATAAAACAATTGACTTTTACTAAGACATAAATTTCCTCAACAACAAAAGCGCGCTATTGCTTTATAAAGTCTTATATTTCATAAGTGCCCACAACAAATACGCCATGATGTAAAAAATTTGAATTTTTATCCTTCTGCTATAAGGTGCAGACAAAAAGGGCAGCAATTCAGCACCTTGTAAATTAAGGCAGTCAAGATACAAATCTTTGCAACCGTGGACAACGTTTGTCTCGCAGCAGCAGCCGCATGTACCTGCTTTTACTAAATCAGCTGCTCCTCAGTGCTCACAGCTGGGAGATGCTGTAGAAAAGCCGCTGCTCTACATAGGTCGATTATACCGACGAAGCAGGGGCGTGGTAGAGCACCTACGTTAAATCAAACCTTCCCCGCAGTTGCGTCTTCCACTGCTGGGAAAATGATAAAAAAACATATACAGGATTGCATTAGGCCGCATAGCAATAACAAACAACAATCCAAAGCAACTACTTTGAAAATGTAAACATCTGTGAAACGCCTTGGGATAGTACCAAACCAGGTAAAAAAACATTGTCAGGCAATACCTGAGTACAAATGGGGAAACAAGCCAATGGTTGAAGGGGGCTGACCAACAGCCCCTTTCTCTATCTGTATATAGTATAATGTATGTTTTTTATGGTTATGTTTTATGTTGTGTAGGATGTATATTAGTGACACGAAGAATTCTCACACAGCTAAAGCTGCCTGTAGCAAGACCTAATAAATATTAGGTATAGAACAAAGACAACAATAGCTACCTAAATATACTGAGAGCCTGGACTTAGTGTGAGTCTTCTGCCAACTTTTGGATAGGAACTGAGGGAAAGTTTTCTCCAATTAGCCTGGAACAAGATTCAACAAACCATGGCCCTTATTTACTAAAGCTTGTGAAGGTCTTCGCACAATCCAACACAATTTAGTGTTGTGTCTGATGGACTTTAAAATACTTTGCAATATGACAATATGTTTTGCATCGTATTGGGTTAGGAAAGCCTTCACATAAAAATCTGGTAAATAAAGGCCTACATCTCACTGAGGACATCGGACCATTTAGGTGGGCAAAAGCCATCTGTGGATACAGCTTTTATCCTCTTGAAACAAAACTTGCAAATCAATTCCAAAAGCAGATTCACAATCAAATTGCACCACTAGAGAGGAACATACCTCCTTTGACTTGGTCATGGGCAAGCTCACGAAGATGTAGATTTACTTAGAATTCACACAATACAGTGCAGCAAGGCAAGTTCCTAGGCTGTGTTGCATGAATGGGAGAGAGCTGAAAAGCACTGCATCTACTAAGTTATGGTGATCATCAGCTCTCTCTCTGCGCTGGTGCACTTGAGACTGCCTGTTAGAAATAGGGTCTCTAGTTGGCAGTCGGGTTGCACCCTGTCCAAGCAGGGACCCTCACTCTAGTCAGGATAAGGGAGATACCCAGCTCAGATAACCCCTGCTCATCCCCCTGGTAACTTGGCACAAGCAGTCAGGCTTATCTCAGAAGCAATGTGTAAAGCATTTGCACATAACACACAATAATACAGTGAAAACACTACAAAAGGACACCACACCAGTTTTAGAAAAATAGCCAATATTTATCAGTGTAAAACAAGACCAAAACCAGAAAAATCCAACATACAATAATAAAGATATGAATTTTGCAGAAAGTAACTTAAAAATACAGTTCCTTGAAGTTGATAGCCCTGCCTGGGGCTATCAGGCATCGTGAACAACAAATCCAACACTTCAGGCCGGCTGTGGCGTCGGGGGTCAGCTAAGGTGTCGGGAAGACATGCAAACAGTACCTTGGAAATGTAGGGCGTTGTGATCCTCGCAATGGGATCCGGAGGGGGTGTCGCTGGCATTGCAGGCATCGGTTCCGGAGGTCGGTGCGGGAGTCGTCAGGCCCTTGAAGTCACATGCATTGCAGATGGAACTCTGGGCTGATGACGAAGTCAGGTGCACTGGTGTGGATGGCATCGGGCTGTGGTGCGAAGCGGTACGATGTGGTGTGCTGTGCCCACAGGTCACGGTGCAGGCAGCGGCTCGGTGACAGTGTCCTGCAGCACCGGTGAGACTAGGGCGGTGGTGTGAAGTGGGGCGGTGCGATGTGGGGTGTCTCCAGGTCACGGTACAGGCAACAGCGTCGTCATTCCTGAACCACTGTCATCGATAGGACCAAGGCGGTGGTGTGGGGCAGTCTCCGTGCGGCGCCTACGGGTCGCGATGCATACAGGGGCATCTGTTGACGACACTGGAGTCAATGGCAGTGGATTTGGTGGACCGAGGCTGCGGTGCGGGACAGGACGGCTTTCTGTGTACCTCACAGTTTCCAGTGCTATAGGCAGATGTAGCTGAAGTCTTTGATATCCCTGAGACGTCCAACAGGAGGTAAGCTCTACTCCAAGCCCTTGGAAAAACTTCACAAGCTGATACACAGCAAAGACCAGCCTTTGTCCTCTTTAAGGCAGAAGCAGCAACTGCAGGCCAACCCAGCAAAGGGGCAGTACTCCTCCTCCAGCTCTTCAGCTCTTTTCCATGGCAGAGGTTCATCTTGATCCAGAAGTGTTCTAAAAGTCTGGAGTATTGGGTCCACTACTTATACTAATTTCTGCCTTTGAAGAAGGCAAACCTCAAAGGAAAGTCTCTGTTGTTCACAAGATCCATCCTTGCCCAGGCCTGGGCCCAGACACACTCCAGGGGGTCGGAGACTGTATTGTGTGAGGACAGGCACAGCCCTTTCAGGTGTAAGTGTCAGCTCCTCCCTCCCCACTTTAGCCCAGGAGACTCATCAGGATATGCAGGCTACACCCCAGCTCCCTTTGTGTCACTGTCTAGAGGGAATTCACAACAACCCAACTGTCAGTCTGAACCAGAAGTGGAATACACAAGCAGGCAGAGGGACAGACAGTTAAAGCAAGAAAATGCCCACTTTCTGAAAGGGGCATTTTCAAACTGACAATTTAAAAACTGGCTCTACCAAAAGGTGTATTTTTAAATTGTGAGTTCACAGACTCCAAACTCCAGATCTCTATCTGCTCCTATGGGAAACTGCACCTAAAAGATATTGAGAAGCAGTCCCCCTGTTAACCTATGAGAGAGATAGGCCTTGCAACAGTGAAAACCGAATTTGGCAGTATTTCACTGTTGGGACATGTAAAACACAGCACTGCATGTTCTACCTTTATCATACACTGCACCCTGCCCCTGGGGTTACCTAGGGCCTACCTTAGGGGAGCCTTACATGTAGTAAAAGGGAAGGTTTGGGCCTGGCAAGTGGGTACACTTGCCAGGTCGAATTGGCAGTGCATGATTGCTCACACAGACACTGCAGTGGCAGGTCTGAGACATGTTTACAGGGCTACTCATGTGGGTGGCACAGTCAGTGCTGCAGGCCCATTAGTAGCCATTTCCAACACGGTTTAGCACCAACAAAGGCATCCTTTCACCATGCTACCAGAGTACCTGCATTACAGAGAGGATTGTTTTTGTGTAGTAAGGGATATCTTCCTGCACAAAAAACAGCCCTTCGAATTGTAGTCCTTTTTAGGGTCGAGCCTGCTTTGCATGCGCTCGCGCATGCGTATCGCAGCGAGACTCTTTTGTATTTAGAAAAGGTCTCGGAGCACTGTCAACTTCACGTCAGTGTTTTTTATTGGTTCGTGGGCTTCCATAATAAAATCTGCTTGCTTTCATTAGTCGAAGGGACGCATATGGCATGCCTTTTCTGGTGGCTAGCCCTCCTCGAGCGCAGCGACCAAGTACCGAAAACATGCGTAAAATAATTTACGAGCGCGATCTCGCTTGGCAGAAGTCGAGCGCTTTACATACTTGATTTCACTTTTTCAGGTTATGTACATAAATGCACTTTTGCCCGATAGGTGAAAAGTCGGGTTAAGAGTTTACAACGCGATCAGCTCTAACATGAGCAAACGTGAGACCCGTTGCATTGTAAATGCTTGTTCTATGTATGCTACAGAATACAGTGCATGTGGAAAACAGAAATAATTAGGAAAAATAAATATATATGTATTTGTTACATATCACCTGGGAAGGTGTAGTGTTTTGACACATTCCCAGGTTTACTAGCTATAGCAAATCTGAGAAGGTGCCAAAATCCATGGTTGGAAGCATGGGAACACCCATGCTCCACCCATGGAATGCCTTCCAAAAGCAAAGTAACACACGGCAGCTGCACTACTTTGTACTTACTAATCTGTGCAAAGCCACACAAAGTGCCTTTGCATGGTTTTGTAAAAGCCAAAATATGACACACCCCTCATGCAAAAGCATAATAAATCTGTCCTGCAGTATTTAAGAAGATTGCCTCAAGATTAAAGGGAACTTCATTGTTTAGTTTAGGGTTATTGGTAGATCAAGTGGCAGGTGTGAGCATCCACCTAAAAGACTTAAAAATATATAAGTATACCTGAATATCAAACCTATACATGAGCATACCTGAATCTCAAACCTATCTCTGTTATGAAATCCTTAGATGAATCACTTTATTGTTTAAAAGAGTACAGCCAAACAGCTGTATATTCTGGAATGAGAATGTGCAATAGGCAAGGGAGTTTGACTTCCTTTCCTGTCCACCTACCAAGGTAGATGACTTATTCATGTGGGGAAAAACCCAGAGAAGCCAAATGCTAACATCCAAGCAGTAAACATCTATCCTTCAATGGTAAACGCCGGGTGTGACCAATTGTTCCCTTGCACTCTCTCCAGACAACAGAAGTCTTCTGTTTCTTTGGGGCTTCATTCGACATGGCCTGCAGCTCTCACCCTATTTATTCCAAACCCCAGGGGTTCAAGCCCATAAATTCCTAGCAACAGTCCACATCAGAAGTTCTTAGCTGTTTGGATCCCTTAGACACACATTAGGGCAAGGGGCCACTATGTTTCTCTCCCACCAGGTAATATTTTATCTTCACCAAGTACTCAACTAAACCATAAAGTGTTTGTACGACTTAATTGTCACATGTAAACCATGATCTTATTGATAAATTGTCTAACATCATGCCACATAGAACGTATATTGACTCATGATTCCTAGCAAAATTGATTTCTGCTGCCGTAGTAGAAGTTATGTCTTTTTGGATACAGTGTTGCCAATTTGCTAATGTTTGCTGTTGTTCTAGAATTTCCATTATCCTGCCAAAGTTGCACGTCTTTTTGCACATGATTTTCTGCTTTGCTAATTTTGCCCCTGAGTATTGCTGCTGCACTAGAAATTGCAGTGTCTTGCCAAAGTTGCATGTCTTGTTGCATTAGGACATGTTTTCTCCTTTTAATTTTTACCCAGATTATTACTGCTTCACTAAAATGCATTGGCTAGCTAATGTTACACAGTGATTCAAGCTGTTTCCATCATAACTGCACTTTGCTTTAATTCTGTTCACTGTGTTTTAACTAAAAAAAAGCATCAACCTGCATAACCCTACACATTGATTAATGTAATCCTGTTTCTTGGTGATCCCTCCTAAAACATCACTTTGACCAAGGATTCCCTATTGCCACACTATGGCCCTCATTCTAAGTCTGGCGGGCGGCGGAGGCCGCCCGCCAGACTTCCCCCCTCCAAAATACCGCTCCGCGGTCCAGAGACCGCGGAGGGTATTACAAGTTTTCCCCTGGGCTGGCGGGCGGCCGCCCGCCAGCCCAGGGGAAAACAACCTTCCCACGATGAAGCCGGCTCGTAATCGAGCCGGCGGAGTGGGAAGGTGCGACGGGTGCTACTGCACCCGTCGCGTATTTCACTGTCTGCTATGCAGACAGTGAAATACTAGCGGGGCCCTCTTACGGGGGCCCCTGCAGTGCCCATGCCATTGGCATGGGCACTGCAGGGGCCCCCAGGGGACCCGCGACACCCCCTACCGCCATCCTGTTCCTGGCGGGCGAACCGCCAGGAACAGGATGGCGGTAGGGGGTGTCAGAATCCCCAAGGCGGCGCAGCATGCTGCGCCGCCTTGGAGGATTCATTTGGGCAGTGGGAAACTGGCGGGAGACCGCCAGTTGTCCCGGTCCGACCGCGGCGTTACCGCCGCGGTCGGAATGCCCAAGGGAGCACCGCCGGCCTGTCGGCGGTGCTCCCGCCCCCGTTGACCCTGGCGGTTCTGTACCGCCAGGGTCATAATGAGGCCCTATGCCTTCTAAATTCATTACTTACCTCGTCCATCTTCCTCGTCCCAGTCTTGAAATGACAGGAAGTCATATAGGTGGATTAAAAAAGGAGGGGCCAAGAAGAGATCTTCCGGTTTTGTTTTCTGTGCCGATAGGATTTGCCTGACGTTTTGGCGTAGCATGTACGTGTTTTAGTGGTTTCTGTATTTTTTTCCCTAAGGGGTGCCTAAGCGAGCATGCCATTAGTGTCTCATATTGGGGCAGCATGCTACCTCCTCCACTTGGCGATTGGTAGGTGTAAGAAATTTGGTTCTTGATTGAGGAAGGATGAAACCCTACTCAAGCAACAGTCACAATCCTTGTCAGGGTTAACCACAAAAGTCAATAAATTATTTTTCTGCTGAACCTTCTGGTAGCTTGGCACAAAAGCAGTCAGGCTTCACCTAGAGACAATGGGGCAAATTTATACTTCATTCGCGCCGGATTTGCATAATTTATTTTTATGCAAATTTAGCGCAAAACTAACTCCATATTTATATTTTGATGTTAGACTTGTCTAATATCAAAATATTGGAGTTTGCACCATTTTTAAATGCGTGAACCTTCCTTGCGTCAATGAGATGAAAGGTAGGCATTCCTATCTAAAAGATGGTGCTAACCCCATAGGCCTATATTTATCCCACGTGCTAAAATGACGCACGGGTGGGAGGAGGGGCTAAATAATGGTGCAAAGCTTGCTTTGCACCATTATTTAACCCTTGGGTCAGACCAGGCACTCGGGGACCTGTGGACCCATTTCCATTGTTAAACACCATGGAATGGGTCCACAGGTGCCCTCCAGAGGGACACCAGATAATGGGTGACCCCATCCCAGGTAAGTAGGGTAAGTATAGGTAAGTATGTTTTTTTTTTTCATAAAGTGCCACCGGGGGCCCATCTTGAGGCCCCTGCATGGCACAGGGTGCAATGGCCATACCCAGGGGCACTGGTTCCCTGTACTGGCCATTGGGGTGGTGGGCATGACTCCTGTCTTTTCTAAGACATGAGTCATGTGGTATGGATAGTTTTGCATCAGAAAATGAAGTTAGGCTTTTTAGAGGCATTGTTTTTGCCTCTAACCAGCCCAACATCATTATTTGGTGCAAAACCCCCTTCTCCCATACCGCCATCTCCACCCGGCTAATGTAATTTTTTTTACGCTAGCCCACCCCCTGCACCGGCTTGTGCCCCTCCATAAATATGGAGCTCATCTGGTGCTCAAGAATGGCGCCTGCCGGTGCTAAACTTTTTGATGCAAAACTGCTTTAATGAGGTTTTGCCTCCAAAAGTATAAATATGCCCCAATGTGTAAAGTATTTTTGCAGCATACAATCAGTAATAAAGTAAAAACACAACATAAGGAAAATCCTACACCAATTTAGAAAAATAGAGAACATGTTAATAAACAAAGTGATACCAAGATGAATTAAATCTAATAAGTAGAACTGGAGTTATGAATTTTGAAAGTTTTAAGTGGAAAATAGTGACTAAAAGATCGAAGAGTCAACCACTGCTATCTGGTCACGCAAGGCTGGGGCAAAGTTAAAAGTTAAGGCTGACCACAATGGAGCATGCTTGGCTGCAATAGGTGGTGTGGACCTGTTCTTAGGTTACTTTCGGACTCAGAAGAATTTTTGAAGAAAAGTTCTTGAGAAGGTAAAGTTCAGTGTGGCAAGGCAGCCAGCGATATCCCAGGAGGCATTGTTGTCATCAGGGAGCCACTGGACGGAGTCCTGGTGAAGATTTCTACATTTGGATTTTCCCACATTTTTGGAAGTTGAAAATTTCCAGTTGGAGGAAGCTGCAGGCTTTAGCCGACAAGGGCTTCATGAGGCCAGATACCTTCAGTGAGAGATTCTGCTAAACAGGATTTCCTGCTGCGGAGAAGAATGTAGCAGGAGTTACTGCAGAGTCAGCCAACCGGTGATGCACCTTGGGTGGATCGGCAAGCAGGTAGATCCTAGTCTTCTATCGGTTCTCAGGCCACCTGTTGGTGAAAGGTTTCTAAGGCTGAACTTTCAGGGTTAGGCAGGATCAGCACCTTCAGCCCCACCACCAAGGGCTGAGGACTGGAGGGGTGCCATTTGGGTGGTCAGGACTCACACCAGCAGAGCCCAGTTGGAGGTTTCAAGGACTCTTGGCTTGTTTGGTCCTAGTAGCTCACAGAGGAGGCCAGCCAACTAAGCCCTTGAGCCACTCCGCTAGTCCTGGTTTCAAGCAGCAAGGCAGGACTCATGCAGCAGGGCAGTCCTCTGAAGGTTCAAGGCAGGCCTCGAGCACTAGAGCAGTACTCAGGAGGTCCAAGGCTGTCCTTATGGTATTTTCCGCAGGTCCATGAGATTACTGTAGAGTTGGTATTAGGGTCCAGTGCTTATACCTGGTGCCAGGCTCAATATTTAAGCTTGGTGCCAGCCTTTGAAGTGGGAGAAACCTATAGGTTACTCCACATCTGGTTCTAGAAACTTCCTTCCCCTGCCCAGGCTCCAAATACTCTAGGGTCACAAAAAACTGTGCCAAGTTCCTTTGTGAGTGTGCTGGAGGCATCCATTTGGAATATACAAATGACAACTGCCAAGCTTTTCACAGGCATGTGACCAAGGACAGAAGATGCAGGCACCAAATGGTTGAGACATGAAAATGCCAATTTTCTGAAAGTGAAATTTTCAGAATTAGGACTTTAAATCCAACTTTACCATCAAAGAGGATTATAAATGACATTTCATTTGAGACCAAACATGATATATCTTCCTGTTCCCAATCAAACGTTAGCACATATTAAGTGTAACAAAGTAACCCAATGATATTGTATAGGAGAGGAAGGCCTTAAAATAGTGAAAAACAAATTTAGGAGTTTTTTACTCCCAGGACATGTAAAATTAAAACTATATATTCAAATTTTTAAACCAATGCTCCTTACCCTGTGGGCTGCTTAAAGGTCTACCTTAAGGGTGGCATATGTATTAAAAAGGATGGTTAAGTCCTTGCAAAAGGGTTAATTTGCCAGGCCAAATAGGCAGTTTAAAACTGCAGTGGGGGGCAGCAAAAGCAGGTCTTGGACATGTTTTAAAGGGCTACTTCAGTAGATGGCACAATAAGTGCTTCAGGCCTACTAGTAGCATTTAATTTAAAGGCCCTAGGTACATGTAGCACCACATTACTAGGGATTTATAAATACATTAAATGTGCTGATTGCCTGTAAGCCAATTTTACCATGTTTGAAGGAGAGAGCAGCAGCACTTTAACACTGGTTGGTATTGGCTGAAAAATGCAAGCATGTTGAGGTTTCTTATTCAGAGGAGGAAACAGACACTATTCCTCCAGCATTTGGGAATCTAGATACTGATATGGAAATTCTACATTCTATGATCAATATGGCAGTGGAAACAGCCTTAGCAACACAAGAGAGCAATCCTTTACTAAATATTCCCAGGATTCCTACAAGATTGATCTGACTTCTCAGGGGAAGAAGGGGAGGAAAGAGAAAGGTGCAACCAGGTCTCAGACCTTAAAGAAGTACTGGCTCACCTGAAACTCAGGAGCATATTTAAGAGCCCTTATGCCCTCCGTGAGCCACATTAGCGTCATTTCTTTACGCTAATGTGGCCCATGGGGGACAAAAATGCCACGCCAAATTTACAAAGTGCCACAATGCATGCATTGCACCACTTTGTAACCCTTCCTGCTAAATTATTCCTGCGCCAGGCATAATGTATGCAATGGGAGCGTCCCCCAGTTAGCAGGGGTGAAAATGTGGTGCAAATAAATCGAAGAGATTTCTTTGCGTCATTTTTTTAGCCACTTTTAATGCCTGCTCAGAGCAGGAGGCACACCATTGTTTTCATTGGGCCTCCATGGACTTTGTAGGATTAGTGTCAACATTTTTTACGCTGGTCCTGCAAAGCTCCGAACTAGCGTAAAAAAATTTTGATTCTAGTTTCCCTAATTATGGCCATGGTGCGCTGTATCTTAGATACGTTGCACAGAGGGTGGCATGATTAGGGGGGCACTAAGAGGCGCAAGGAAAGTGGAGCTGCACTGGGTGCAGCGCCACTTTCCCTAAATCAGGCCCTTGATCTCTCGGTTCATTATTCCCCATCTCAGGCTAGGAAGGAGGATTTCTTCAAGCAGTATAGGAGAAAGGAGCCTGAAGCCCTTCCTGTTTGTAGGGCTATAAAGGAACTGATTTCCAGGGAATATTTGGACATTGAGAGAGTGACTTTCCCTAGGTTTTGGGCAAAGTGGTATCCATTGCATAATCTTCCTGAAGAATTCCCAGCAACAGTCAAAGTGGGCTTGCTATTAGCAAGGTTGACGTGTTGTGGTTACATAATTTCAGAGGATACCTCTCAATCTGATCAGGTGGATAAAAAAGTGAAGGCAGCAATTAAGAAATTGTACTCTGTGTCCAACTTTGCTTTTAGAGTTGGAGCCTACACCACTCACACAGTGCAATCCTTGTTACATGACTGTCAGAATCTTGTCATAGAAGTTAACGAAAGAAAGGACATCAACATCTGACTGGCAATTTCTGGTGCATCAGGTTAGGTTTCTGTCAGATATTACCTTTAATTCTCTTTCTGCTTCTGCCTCAACTGGTTCCTCCATTGCTTCTAGGAGGCATACCAGGATGAGGACATGGAAAGCAGTCAATGCACTAAAACCCTTGTTAGTCAGTCAGTCAGTCAGTCAAAATAACTTTATTCGGCATATTGCCATAAAAGTACACATACATATATATGAATCATCATAAAATACAGTACTTATTGCATAATTCAAAGGCAAGTCTCTTTGATCTACAAGTCTATAAAATCTAAGCTTACCTCTTAAACCTACTAAATTGATATAAAATAATAAATACTTATAAAATCGTATACAGCAGTAAAACGGTATCTAAATTCCCTTAATAAATAGTCACGTTACTAATTCATATCGGTTCCTAATAGTGATAGCGGATTTAATAAAACTTAAAATAGAGCTGCACATTTGTTTGGATGAAAGGCTTTGAATGCCAATCAATCCTTCTTTATAAGAGAAGGTGTGCAAATTACGCAAGATAGGTAATAAAAAAGATTCCCTAGGAGCTGAGTAAAGTGTACAAAATAAAATAAAATGACAAGTACTTTGTTTTGAAAAATTGTCACAAGGGCATGGCGGTAATGTTTTTTCCCACACGCATTTTGTCGGAAAAGCCACTCTAAAATGGATCATATTAAATCTGAAAAGTACAAGTAAAGAATATAAAGAAGGGATCGGGAACCAAACAAAATAAGGTTCTAACAAATCTGAAGATGAAATTTGTACATATGAATTAAAAGAACTCAATTTCTCTGCCACTTGATATCTAAGGTTCATAACGTGCTCTTTATATCGGAGTTTAACAATTTCTTTCGCATTGACAGGCAAGAGCTCTGGTTTGAAATACATAAACTCCAAATCCAAGTTTCGAAATCCTTTTTGAAAAGAATTTAGCCATGGAATTTTGTTAGAGTTTGCTAACGAAATGAAGTCTTTTATACAATCATGTGTTAGAATAGCCGCCGGATTTAACCATATTTTTATCCATAACAAAAGTGGGGCACTATCTATCAAGTCTGTAATGTAACAGATTCCCAACTCCTCATGGCATATAATATTCGCTACGTTCTTGGGCACCATAAGTAGCCAATGGAGGAATTTATTCTCTGCCAGTTGTAAAATGCTTGAACTGGTATATCCCCAGAGGCCACTCCCATAAGTCGCCGCCGAGCTCTATTGGTGTTTTCTCCTTGGACCAGAGACAAGCCAGTCCTATTCTAAACTGACATCAGTCAGCCTGAACCTAGATCACCCACCAAGGGAGCACCATAGGCACTAAATTGACTCAGTTGACAGAACAAATAGGTGTCTGGGCAAAGAGCAACATAATTACTGTGACAGTGATTTGTCTCCTGAGAAGGGAGAATTTGCATGTGGATCATTTGAGTTGCACACTCCCGTCCTCAGTAAGGATAAGACCAGATCTGTTCCAGCAGATTGTCAGGATTATCGGGAACCAAGGGCAGACCTAATCGCTTTTCCTTTGAATGTCCAGCTTCAGCATTCTTGTCCCATCTCCAGAGTACTGGAGATTAGTTTAGATGAGTTTCCCTTGGCCCATGGGTCTTCTTTTATCTTTTCCTCCCTTTCTGCTTCTGTCCAAGGTGTTGGCCAAGATCATGAGAGAGCAGGTGGAAGTCCAGGCTCTTGCTGGGAGTCGTCTCCCAAGGATCCATTGCTCAACCAGATGATAATATCTCCCTCATGGATAATTCCCCTATATCTTTCTCCTCTCAGATTCCCAGTAATTCCAAATAAATCCCTGTGACCTCTGTCTCTGGGGGTTTGGAATTTGAGAGATGGAGAATAGAAGCCAGTGACATGCCTTCAGATATAGTCTTGCCAATGTAGAATTCAAGAAAGCCCATTCATCTCAAGATTTACAAGACACACTGAGAAAATGTCACCAATTGGTTGTTCTCATAGGACTTTTGTCTCATTCAATTACAGAGGGGGAAAAGATTTTGGAGTTCTTGAGAGATGGAGTTTTATATAGTTTAACTGTATCCACGTTGCTCAGGCAATGAGTGATAATTAAGGCTATACGAGGTCCTACTATGCTCCAATTGGATCCGTTGGAGTTTTGTTTGCTCAAGAGCTTTTGAGAAGACCGATATTCATGTTCCTTCTTGGGTTCTTCCACTGGTCTCAAATATGTTTCAGAAGACATCATTTGAGCCCTAACTTCCATCTCTTTATGATTATTGACACTCAAGGTTTTTTTTGGTGGCAATAAATTAAGGAAAGAGGTTGGGGGTGATAAGGGCATTATAATGTGATGACCCTTTTATTTGCTTTTTTCCAACATGGCGAAATTGAAACCTGCCCATTCCTTTATAACTAAGATAGCTTCTTCTTTCCACTGCTCTCAGGCCATTGTGGTACCATCACCTTTACCAGAACAGAAGGTTCTTCTACACATTTTAGACCTTTATATTGTTCTATCTGTGGATAGAACAAAGCCTTTCAGACAGGTTGAATATCTTTTTGTAATGTTCTGTCTTTGTTGGAAATGGCCCTTTTGCAGGGTTATCCCGGAACTTTTTGCCTTCTTTATCCTATATTTTCTGATCTTTTTTGCTTATTTTAGGACGGTGGGCACTTTACCACTGCTGACCAGTGCTAAAGTGCATATGCTCTCTGTCTAAATGGTATTGGTGATTGGTTTATCTATGATTGGCAAACTTAATTTACTGGTACATACCTAGTAAAGTGCACAATGTGTGCCCAGGGCCTGTAATTCAAATGCTACTAGTTGGCATGCAGCACTGATTGTGCCACCCACATGAGTAGCTCTTTAAACATATCTCAGACCTGCCACTGCAGTGTCTGTGTGTGCAGTTTTGCACTGCCAATTCGACCTGCCAAGTGTCAAGCACTAACCTGTTCGTTCCATGGAGACAAAATGCTTACCCAAGTTGCTTGTTCCCAACTCCACCTAGACGTTGCATGCCTCCCACTTACTTGAACGTGATCGGCACGGGAATGTACTGGGGAAAAGGGATGGATGGACAGAGAGAGAGGGAAACACGGACGTTGCCTGGCAGGATCAGGATGGCGAGTGGTGGTCTACGAAGAGCAGCTATCTCCATGATGAATTGAACAAATAACAAATCAGAAATAACACTTTTCACGTAACCAATACACTTAAACTACTCTTTGCCAATTCCCACAAACTAGGTGTACCTGTCAGGGTCCCCTTTCCTGCTTTTGATGGCTCATCTCTCTCTCTAGGGATCTTCAAGAAACCGTATGGAACCTGCAATCAGGTACAATGTTTAGCCTTCTATACTATCTACATGTATTCCCACCTTGTTCCCAAGTCATGGTGGCCCCACTTGTAGACCTACCTAAAGTTTACCGGAAATTCAGTGTACGTCTTGCTCGTTGGGTCTTGATTTAACATTCTAAAACACAGTCACATTCACAATCGTAGACATATAACAGGCAATAAACACTGAAAATCAATTCCTAAGTATTTAGATTTCTTAAATATTCAGGGATTATTCAGTGCGGACTGTTAGTATCAGAAAGAACATAGGGTTAATATACTAAAGTTCACTTTCATATGTAATTAGTGTCATCACTGTTACATCACAATGACACTTGAACATGGAAATAACAGACCTTTGATTAATGTTTTGTAACTAGTGTGTGCCAAGCACTGAGTATTCTTTATCATAGACAATGATTAGTATCACAAAAATGCTACATAAAACTCAGCTATAACAAACATGTAGATAGTACATAGTTAAAATAACAAATGACCAACGCGCAGTCAAATCTGTACTGTCATTGCAAGCTAACAACAGTGAGCGATATTATTCGGAAGGTTGCAAGTATTCAAGTAACCAAGGACACTGATAACATGCCCTTCTAGTGTGTGCTGCCCCTCTAAACATCTGGCAATCAACTATCAAAGGAAACCAGTAAGAAGACTTTCAAGTACGTGCAGAGCATTACCGCCTCTTATGATGATAATCTTCTTGATCTCTTCTTTTCTAGGATTGTCTTTCGCGATGCTGGGCTGTAGAATAGATGATCCAGGAACAAGCGCGGAGGAGCAGAGACTCCCATTCTGCATCTGAAGACCTCTGACAGCAAGCAATCACCTCAAGACTGGTGTGCCTTTAAATACCTGCTGCACCCGTCCACACCCAGTCTGAGTCATGAGGCTGCTGTACTTGGCCACATCCAGTTATGAGGATGCTAGAAGCTCAGGTAACAAGTTGATACATGCTCCGGATTCCTACATGAGTTCTATAACAAGTATTTGCTTTCCAAGGCAACAACAATCATTGGCCCAGGCAAGGGCAGGTGATTTGCTTTAGGTTCACACTAAACACTAGATGTGGGTTCTGGGGCATATTCGGGTTTGCAGGCCCAACAGCAAGTGTACCCACTTACCATGTCCAAATCTTCCCTTCTACTACATGTAAGGCAGCCCCATGGGTAGGGCACAGTGTAATTAAAAGGTAGGACATAGTGGTGTGTTTCACATGTCCTGATAGTGAAATACTTCTAAATTTGTTTTTCACTACTGCAAGATCTATCTCTCCCATAGGATAACAAGGGGATTGCCTTGAAATATCATTTAAGTGCAGTTTCCATTGGGAGCAGATAGAGATGTTGAGTTTGGGGTCTGTGAACTCACAATTTAAAAATACATCTTTTGGTAAAGGTTGTTTTTAAACTGTGTGTTTGAAAATGCCACTTTAAGAAAGTAGGCATTTTCTCGCTTAAACCATTCTGTGACTCTGCCTGTTTGTGGATTCCCTGTCTGGGTCAGTTTGACAGTTGAGCTGTTTGCACGTCTCCCCTAGACAGTGACACAAAGGGAGCTGGGGTGTAACCTGCATATCATGATGAGCCATCTGTGCTAGGAGGGGACGGAGGAGTAGTCAATTACATACTTTAGTTATCGTTTTTACAATAAACAACATATAAAACATGGCACATTATGTACGATCACCCCTAACCACCGAAGAAAAAAAATTATGTTCAAGGTTAAAAGAAACAAATGAATAGACAACATATTAGGCCTCATGTTATGAAACTACACAGAACATTAGAATGTGGGGTTACGTTATGGAGTGCTATCGGACATGTACTGTAAGTCAACCACAGAGTGTATCTACTATAGTCACAATTCCTGAGGTCATGTAGTGAAATGTTTTCCCATCTCCACTCCATGGTACAGTCAATGTGCGTCTAATGTTGCTAGGTAGTCCTTTAGTGGTTGCCAAATATTCTGAGGATGTGAGGTTGGTGGCTGGAGGGAATCATATATTTCACTGTTTCTGTCACAGTAAATGAGGCTGCGCATCTAAGCCCCCACCATTGATACCGGCTGTGAAACTCAGTGTATGGCCACCTCTTGTTTAGCCAACAGTAGCGCCAGTGCAGTATATCATCTAACTGATTTAGGAATATTCACGTAGCCTAGCAAGGCAGGAAAGGGGTCAGGATCCACAACAACATCCACTATAAGGGAAAGTTGTGTAAACACTTCTCTCCAGTACTTGGAGACAGTCAGACATGTCATGACATATGTATAAAATCAGCCATAGAGGGTCTGACATCTAATGCACTCATGTGAGTGAGAGGTGTTTATTTTGAAAAGAGAGGCTGGGGTAACATACAGGCGGCTAAGGAATTGGTAGTGTTTTTGGCAGTGGTGATTATTTATGGACACTCTGCACGTTTGGCTGCAACATTCCATCCATATTTTATCTGGTATGGGGTGTCCCAGGTCCCCCTCCCAGTGTCTGCGGAGCACAGCATCATGTGTGGGTAGTGGGGCTAAGCATGCTCCATATAGCCTGGAGACCATCCTAACACCATCTATTTGTGTAACAAGCATCGTGAGAGGCGTGAAATCATTAGGTGCAAGCGGGTATGTGGTGATAAGGAAATGCAGCCTTCTCTGTAATCTATGGAGTACGAAATGGTCCATAGGGGTTGCCGCTGAGACCCTCAAGTCACCCATTCTGGAAAATATGTGCTCATCAGGGAACAGGTCTACTGTAGTGTATAGGGACAGGTCTGTAAGTGTACGCTTAACTAACTGTTTGCAGGCCAATGGGAGCCATGGATTATCAGCTAATGGCATTGCGGGAGAATAAAGTGTTCCGCCCACTAACATACAAGCAAGTCTCCACCAGGCCCAGCATGTGGTGGAGAGTGTCTGTACCTCCGTGGGGTCAAGAGCATGACCCGTAGGAAGAAGCAAACGCAAAGTGGGGGGCTTGATCACATCATGTTCAGGCACTGTGTATTGGATGCACTCATCTGGGTGGTACCAATAATATGCAAAATTGCACTGAGTCACCAGGTAGTACAGTTGAAAATGAAGAAGGGATAACCCACCCCCTTTTGTAAGGACGCGTAAGCACATCCTATCATACCCTCAGACGTCTATCTGCCAAAATCAGGCGGTCAGTATTCTACACTTCTCACCCAAAAAGGAATTTGTTAGAGGGATAGGGATATTCATGAAGAGATATAACAAATTTGAGAGGACCAGCATTTTCATAATGGTGATGCGACCTGCCAGGAATAACGGAAGTCTCACCCCGTGTTCAATTTGAGTTTCTAGTTTAACCATCACTGGCTCAAAGTTGAGGTGCACAATTTGATCTTTATCATGGTGGACATGTATGCCCACATACTTCATTGTCTCCATGTTCCACTTTAACAGGAGCTGAGCAACCACTTGGGTGGTAGCAGCAGACAGAGAGAATAATTCAGTTTTGAACCAGTTAATTTGAATTCCAGAGAATGTCCCAAAACAGATAATCTACCTTAGTAATGGTTCCAAGTTCCTATCTGGGTGGCAGAGAAATAATAAGATATCATCCGCTTGTAGTGATACTAATAGCGGGACAGTGCGGAACTGCAGTACTCTGTGGAGGTGGTTCTATTGCTTTTAAAATTAGCAAGGGGGAAAAGGGGCAGCCCTGGTGGGTTCTCCTGTACACCGGGAAGGAAGGAGAGAGTGTGCCATTCGCCCTGATAGGTGCGATTGGATTTACATAAAGTAGTTGGATCAGGGCAGTATAAAATAGGGGGAACCTAGTTTTTACAGCATGTGGTGAATAAAAAGTGCCACTCTTAAGTATTGAGCACCTTTTTGGCATGTAGGATGGTGACCAAAGCTGGCACAGAGGCGTCTATCCTATTCAAGACCTCAAATTACACATGTAAGTTATTAGTAGATCTATGAGGTACGAATCCAGATTGTACTGGGTAGATAATACTGTCCAGTAATTGGGGTAGGCGTGTCGTTAACATTTTCACCAGAATCTTATTATCAAGATTTAACAATGACAATGGACGATACGAACTGCAATAACAGGGATCTTTGCCTGGCTTAGTTAGGAGAGTGATTATTGCTTTTTGGATAGTTGGAGGTAAAGTACCTTTGGCATTGGCCTCATTATATACTTCTAAAAGTTTAGGGGCAATAATCAGTTTATAGGCCTTATAAAACTCCCCCATAAGGCCATCCAATCCTGGAGCTTTAGAGTCATTGAAAGAGCAAAAGCTGTTATTATTTCTTCACATGTGAAGGGCTCACCCAGGTATCTTTGTTGTGCCTCTGTGAGCCACACCATGGCCACCTCCTCCAGATAGTCCGTCAACCCTGACATATCATAATGACATCAGCCACCATACAGCGTGGTGAAATGGGAAAGAAAAGTGGATTGTACCTTTTCATTGACACCTTATGTGAACCATCATCATCAGAGAGCTCTGGGATATAGGTCCCAGTGTGTGGCGGTCTCAACAAGCGCACCAGTGTCCGCTCGGGACTTTCACTCTCACCATAGCAGTGTACAGTAGCATAATTCCCCAGGAAAAGGACCTCCTGATCCGCCAGGTCAAGAAACTCCTCCATCAGGGGCGCACAGGCTTTCATCCTGTGGTTACCCTCTGAACACGTAACTGCCTGGTCCTGGAGAGCAGTCTCCACCTTCGCCAGAGTGGTGCGTATGACCTGAGGACACTTGATTGTGCAATGCATATGCCCCTACTATAAGCCTTGAACACCTCCCAGAGTGAGGCGTATGTGGAAACTGACTGAAGTATTCCTTTATAGGCTTTTGTAGGTCAGCACAGAACAAAGGGTCCTGAAGTGCCAGAGTGGGAAAGTGCCACAAGCGTTCCCACAAACCTGGATGTTGAATATCGCATGACATCACCACTAGTGAATGGTCGGAGAGTGTGTGCGGCAAATGGCTGACATAAGTTGACCAAGCTGCAGCTAATGGGTTTAGAAGCCAAAAATCTATTTACGTCCATGCATTATGTGGGGCTGAAAAATTTGCAAATGCTGGGGTCTGTTGTGGGCTCACAGGCCATGGGTCTTGTAGACGGTGAGTCTCCCACATGTGCCTAAGGACACGCTGTGCTCTAGGCTACAATGTTGGGGTGTCCGAGGTGGTGTCTAATAGGGGGACCATTATCATATTGAAGTTTCTACCCATAATTATGGTGTCTGCAACTGCGTGGTTGAGTTTAAGTAGTAGAGCATGAAAAAAGTTTATGTCATCTATGTTTGGGGCATGGATGTTAACTAACATAACTTTATGACCAGCCAACACACCCTCTACCAGTATATATCTACCCTCGGGGTCAGCTGTGGTGGAAACCTGGTGAAAGGGAATTTCATTATAGATCAGTATGCAGACCCTAAGTGAATATGAACTGTAGATAGAAAAAAAAAAAACATGAGGTCCCCACTGGGATGCAAATGAGTATTTAGAGCGTGGGGCTTATGTGTCTCCTCAATGAATGTGATCATGGCCTTGTGGCATGTTGGATACTGCACTACCTGTTTACCCTTACAGGGGTTGTTCAGGCCGCTAATACTCCAAGACACAAATGCTAGATGCAGTGTGCTCCTAGATTCATTCATGTCAGCTGTCATGCGGCCTTCTAGACGTGGTGAGCAGGTCGAGCAGAGATGTGTCACTTTGTGCCAATGTACAAATAATAACCAGTAAATAAAAAAAAACGAAATATCGAAAACCGGCAACCCCCCTCCCACACTCAGCGTGAACAGGCTGGGTGAAATCCCTCAGAAGCACCAAAAACATACACAATGAATGCTGAAAACTACCATGGCCTCAACCACGAGGGGAGCAATACCTCGGTGGAGAGCATCACTTTGAGTTTAGTAGACATTTATGAAATGAGGAGTAAAGCATTTGAAAGGGGAGGATAAGGGAATGGAGTTAGTCATCTCTGACCGTGGGTAGGGTCGTCAGTGCCATGCAGGAGTATCAAATGGTCATATAGGCCCTCATTATGACATTGGAGTTAAGTACCGCTTACCACATGCTGACTGCTGCCAACATACTGCCGTCGCGGCGGATCACCGCTACCCATATTATGACACACACATAGCAATCCGTCACTATATAGCCAAACACACAAGTCCGCCAACCCAAAGGTCTGTGATAACCTGGCCGTAGCAAAACCCACACCATTACGCCAACAGAACTACACCCACAACATTATGACCCATGAATCACCGCAGCGGACATTCAATGGCGGTAAACCATTGACGCTACATACTGCTGTGCTCAAAACACACACACACATACAGAACTACATTACAATGGACAATTCAAACTACACACACCTGACGCCCATACACACGCCACACCCACACCACTATAAAACACACACCCACATTACCCACAAGCCTTTACAACTACGAACAAGTGCCACAAGAGAGATAGCAAGACCACAGCCACACACCACAATCACCTATACACCATCCACGCACCTTCAATCACACACCCCAACACATCACCCCACACACCCTCACCCACACCACTCACACTACACCCATGGCACCACAACGGCACCTCAGATTCTCTGAGGAGGAGCTGAGGGTCATGGTGGAGGAAATCACAGCTATTCGGATCACAGGTGCAGCAGACATCCATTGCTAGTAAGATGGAACTATGGCAGAGAATCATAGACAGGGTCAACGCTGTGGGACAGCACCTCAAAACAAGGGATGACATTAGGAAGAGGTGGAAAGACCTACGGGGAAAGGTGTGTTCCACTGCAGCAAGACACCAAATAGCTATACAGAGGACTGGCGGTGGACCTCCACCTCCTCCCCCACAACTAACAACATGGGAGGAGCAAGTCTGGGCAATCATGCATCCTGAGGGCCTGGCAGGAGTAGGAGGAGGACTGGACTCTGGTAAGTCAAATATCTATTACTATCACCCCCCTATCTGCATGCCATCACAAACCCCCACCCTTACCCACACTCCCATCACTCTACCACCTCCTACATACCCCTCCATCACAACCCGCCCCTCCCAATACCAAGCCCTGCATGCAACACTAATGCATGGACCCCATCACAGACCTGCATGGACACCTATCACTAAAACATGTACACTAGAGGGGAACAGCAAACCCACCAAATAACTACTCACACAAGGCAAAGCTGCCAGGGCAATAACAAACTTAGAGGGCAACACACCCATGCACAAGATGTCACACGCAGAAACAATAACACTGCATTTACATCCCCAGAGTCCCCCAGCCAATGTCACAGGAGAGAAGGTGCCAGCAACAACCAGTCCCCCCCAGAATAGGCCCACAGTGATGACAGCAGCTCTGGATGCCTGGATCTGGATGATCAACCTGGCCCATCAGAGATCTCTGGACAGTCGGTTACCCAGGCACAGTCCCATACCACCACAGAGCCTACCCCCTCAGGAAACACCACCACAGTACCCACCCCGCGGGCCCATACTTCTGCCCCCAGGACTTGTCAATCAGCAGTGTGTCCACCACTACAGGGACCCTAGGGCACCCCACAAACACAGGACGATCAGGGACCTGGGGTCAGTGGCAGTGGGCACACGGTTCAGGGGACAGAGGCACAGGATAACAGGGAAGCTGGGAGGACTGCTGTGTGACAGGGGGAGGGCAGGCCCGGGGAACTGACTCTCCAGGAGGCACTCACCAAGATCCTGGGAGAATTCCACCATTCCCAGAAGACAATGGCCCAGATACTAGACAAGTTGCAGGAGAACCAGCTGCTGCAGGAGGGGTAGTACCTGGGGATCAGGGAGGACTTGACATCCATTACCACCGCCCTGGTCTCCATTGCAAGGGTGCTGGCAGACATGGCCAACAGTATGAGGGAGGCAGTGGCACACCCCGGGCCCCTACTACTAGCCAAACCGATGAACAGCCCTCCACCTCCGCTGCAGCTAGTGGACAGGAGGCCCCAACACAGGACCAACAGGCCACTGCAATACAAATGTTCAGTTATGTATACATAGGAATGACCTGTAGTTGGCTGTAGTCTACACACCAGGAGCGATAGTGGGGTACAAATATCTGCAAATAGAGATGCCAAAGGGTACAGTGGCCATAGAAATGGGAAAATCAGCCTGCCAGTGACAATGTCAAACACAAAAACAGTCATTTAAATTTGAATTTACACTGTCTTACTTGTGCGTCATTGGAAGTATTGCCGAATTATTGCACTTCTGTTGTCCTCATCCTCTGCCTCCTCATCTTCACTGTCCACAGGGTCCATTGCTGCCACACGGCCATCTCCAGCCTCCTCCTCCTGCAGAAAAGGCACCTGGCGATGCAAGGCAAGGTTGTGCAACATACAGCAAGCCACGATGATCTGGCACACCTTCTTCGTTGAGAAGCACCTGTCAGATGGAGGCAACAAAACCTAGCCTTCAGGAGGCCGAATGTCCTCTCTATGATTCTTCTTGTTCACCCATGTGCCTCATTGTAACGTTCCTCTGCCTTTGTCCTGGCATTCCTCACAGGGGTCAGTAGCCATGAGAGGTTGGGGTAACCAGAATCACCTGCAAATATTGAGAGACAACTGTAAGCCACACACTTACCCTTAGGGGCCACACCATACCCATACACCAACATCCACTGGGTGGGAACCAGGGCTCACCTATTAGCCACACCCTGTGCCTCTGGAGTTGAGCCATCACATATGGGATGCTGCTATTCCTCAGGATAAAGGCATCATGCACAGACCCAGGATACTTAACATTGACATGGGAGATGCACGGGTCCGCCAGGCACACTATCTGCACATTCATAGAGTGAAAGCTCTTTCAATTTCTGAACACCTGCTCATTTCTCTGGGGGGGACAAATGCAATATGTGTACCATCAATGGCCCCAATAAGGTTTGGGATATGTCCCATTGTATACAAATCTGCTTTCACATTGGCCAAATCCTCCACCTGGTGGAAAATGATGTAGCTGCACATGTGTTTAATCAGGGCAGACAATACTCTTGTCAACACTGAGAACTTTGGCTGTGACATTCCTACTGCCAAGCGCACTGTCACTTGGAAAGAACCAGTTGCCAAGAAATGGAGCACTGATGGCACTTGCACAAGAGGGGGATCCCGGTGGGGTGACGGATTGAAGATATCAGGTCAGGCTCTAATTGGGCACACAGCTCTGCGATTGTGGCCCTGTCCAGTGTATAGGTGAGGATATTGTGCCTGTCCTCCATTGTTGCCAAGACTATTAGTGGCCTGTACACAGGAGGATGTCTCCATCTCCTACTCATCTGCAGCGGTTGCAATCTAGGGGGCAAAACGTGAGCAGCTGGTCAGTATCCCATATTTCAAACACTACACTTCATTGATTGTTGTGACTGTAACAGTATATTGTTGGATGGGCCCAAATGGTGCATAGGTGTACTGTGACGCAGTTAGGTGCCATGGCCTGCCCACCCCCAAATGGAGTCCGCCTGTCCTGTTAAGAGGGACATGTGGAAATGAGGTAATTCCGCAGACTTTGTGCACTGTTACGGGAGGCAGTTGAAAACCGCCGTGCAACTCCTCATTGGTTAACACTTGGCCCTATCGGTCACAGTGGCCAATAGTGATGTATGCCAGTGGTGACGGTACGCACCGCCGCGGACGTGACTGCCATTTTCTATCTGTTCACTCACTTTCTACCTGAACTTCAACAAGAGAGGACCTACACTGCATGTGATGCTGTGACCTGTGTCTGGAACCTACCATGGCTCGTGTCACTGGGGAAAGGGCCCCTGCCTTCACCGCGGCGGAGATGGAGAGACTGGTGGATGGGGTCCTACCCCAGTACTGAATGCTGTATGGGCCTCCAGACCAACAGGTGAGTACACTATGAGCACGATGCATGGGGCATGAATTCATGGAGTGGTGTGTGTGAAGGCCTCATGTAAGGGGGGAGTTGGTGGAAGGGTACTGGGCAGCATGCTGAATGTATGGTGGGCCATGTCTGTGCGTAGGGGGATGTGAGGGCTAAGGTGGGCCATGAATGTAACAGGCAGGAAGGTCTGACTGATACCTTTTTCTATGTATATTTCTCAGCAGGTCAGCGCCCATCAGAAAGGGTATATGGCGTGCCATCGCCAAGGACGTGCGCACTCTTGGGGTCTACCGCAGGCAGAGCACCCACTGTCGGAAACGGTAAGAGGACCTGAGACGCTGGGCATGGAGGACGGCGGAGGCCCAGCTGGGGATGGCCTCCCAACGAGGAAGGGGTGCCTGTCGAACCCTGACCCCCCTGATGGCCCACATACAGGCGGTGGCCTATCCGGAGTTGGATGGGCACTTGGAGGCATCACAGCAGCCACAAGGGGGTGAGTACAGTGCCCCAATTACTACTTGCGTGTGGTGGGATGGCATCCGGGTGGGGGATGTGGGCCTGTGGGTGCCCCTAGGCCAGGCTGGGCATTGCAGGGTAGGTCCCATGTTGGGCAGGGCCCTGATATAAAATGCCTCCAACCAAGCTAGAGCTAGTAGGCATCCACTACTGGGCAGGGGTCTGTGGGTCTCAGGTATGCTGCAATTGGCATCAGGTGTCCCTGTTCATGGGCTGGTGACTAGCATTGTGACTGTTATACATTGTCTAGTGCGTAGGGCTGTTCCCTGTGTGAGTGTGCTATCTACGCCAACGGTGGTGTTGTTGCTGTCATTGACCAAGTGTATCCTTTGTATCTCCCCCCTTTTTTGTTTTGTCACCCTGTCCTTATGTGCATTAGCATCATCTGACGGAGGAGCAGAAGCACCGGCGACGGGGAGAGCTGCATCCCACAGGGCCCAAGAGGCTGAATCCACAGATGGTGAGGGCACCAGTTGTACAGAGGGCGAGGGGAGCATCAAGGCGGAGACTGGAGGGGACAGTTCGGACAGTGATACCAACTCCGATGTAAGCTCCCTGGTGGTGGCGGACACCTCTGTGCCCACTTCAACTACAGGTACAGCCGCCACCCCCGTACCAGCACCGCCCTCCCAGCAGCCCCTCAGTGTGTTTCCCGTGCCTGCTCACCGAGGAGATTGGGCAGCTCCTTCGCCCAAGGCACCTCAGGCCCTGCCCCAGTTAGCCCTGCTGCCCTGAGTGAGGAGGCTATTGACCTCCTGCGATCCATCTCTCTAGGGCAGTCAACGATTGCGAATGCCATACAGGGACTGGCAGCCCATTTGCAACAGACTCATGCATTCCTTGAGGGCATTCACTCTGGCATTGCGGCCCAACAGAGATCAATCCAGGCTCTGGCCTCCTCCCTGAAGGCAGCCATTGTCCCTGTTTCTAGCCTCCCCCTCCAACTTCCTCTCCCCAACCCCATTCCCCTCAACCCCAACACATCCCAAGCACACAGGCAGACCAGCATGCACACAGGACAACACACAGGAGTGGTTGAGGCAAACACAACACCACACTTCAGCCCACAGGCACACACACAAACACCATCCAGAATCAAACATACCAACATCCACTGCCTCCACTGTGTCCCCCTCCTCGTCATCATCCACCTCCCCCCAGTAGCGTCTACACTCACACCTGCATGCACTAAATCCTCATCCACTACCACCATCACGCCTATAACTACACGCCCCTCACTTGCAGTCACCACCCCACGACCATGCACACGTCCCCTGTGTCCTCTCCCACTGTCTGTGTCCCCTCCTCCCAACTCCCAAAGTTCATTAATGCAAGCACTCAGACACCCCACAGCCATCCACCTCACAACAGCATCCAGCCCATGCACCTGCACCCAAAGTCAGCAGACACCTCCTACAACCACTTCCTCTTCCTCCACTCCCAAACCTTCACCCTCTTCCCACCCAAATGTCCCTAAGAAACTTTTCCTCTCCACTGTTGACCTCTCCCCTATCACTCCCCCCCACGGTCTTTCACGTCAGAACCCAGGCGAGCACCTCAGCCATCCAGTCCACAGTCACAGTAGTGTCGACAGCTACTGCAGGTGGGAGAGGATCCCGGGCACCAGGCAGCCACACTGAAAGGGTACCTGTATAAGCAGAATCTAGGAAGGGCAAGGAGACACCACCAACTGCATCCAGGAAGGGCATGGAGGCACCCCAAGCTGCTACAGGGAAGGGTAAGGAGGCACCCCCAGCTGCTACAGGGAAGTGCAAGGGGCAATCCCCGGCTACTGACAGGAAGGGCAAGGGGCCTGCACCAGCAGGCAAAAAGGACAAGAGGCCTGGTGCTGGAACTTAGTTGGAGCCCCCACCAACAACCATGGTGGTTCAGCCATCCGAGGCTGCAGGGGAAGGGCTGGAGCCTCCCCTCACCACTGCCAGCACCGCCGCCAGCCCCCTTCGCCAGCATCACCATCAGCACCACTGCCAGCAGCAACAGCCCCTGTGGGCAGCCGTCCGAGGCTACAGGGAAAGGGTTCGAGCCTCCCCCCACCGCCACCAGCACCAGCACCGACACCAGCACCACTGCCAGCAGCAGCAGCCCCAGTGGGCAGCCGTCCGAGGCTGCAGGGAACGGGCTGGAGCCTACCACCACCACTGACAGCTGCACAAGCAGCACTGCCACCACTGAGCAGCCATCACCGCCGGCTAGCAGTGTGTAGTCCTGCATTCATGGGCTGTTGTGTGGCCTGGCCCCTGCAAATCATATGGGTCGGACATTGAGGACTGGGCAGTGCCCCTACATTTGAAAATTTTTTATATACGTTTGGATTTTGATGCACTTATTCGTAGTATTTTTTCGTATTACACTCACTTTCTTCAAATCATTTTGTCCTTGCATTATTCCTGAAGGGTGTGGGGTGAATATGTAATGTAACTGCATCTGTTTTTGTGTATGGTGTGGGGGTGTTGCATGTTGCGTGTGTGTCACTCTCTTCCCCCCCTTGTGTGCTAGGCAGCCGTACTCACAGTGGTCGTCTTCACCGTCGTTGATATTCATAATGCAGCAGAAGGTAGATGAGCATGAGGAATATGTGCAACTCAGGCTCCATGGCACCGGGATTGTTCCCTAAGTCTCCACAGGTGAGACCTTTGACTTCTGGGATCTGTTTCCACCAAGCTTTTGATATTGTTGGTACCGCCCCGGAAAAGGTGGCAGATAGGCCTGTCATAATAGTGTGGGCGGTACATTGTCTTCCGCCTAGCTGTTGGCGGTTACCGCCATGGTGCTTGTTGATTCCGCTGTGGCGTTCGCTGTGTTAAAGTGGCTATTTGTCTTAGCGGTTTCTGCCAGGGTCAGAATTCCATTTTTGTTACTGCCGGCCGGTTGGCGGTATTTCCACCGCTTTATCACCAACTGCCAGGGTTGTAATGAGGGCCATAGTGTCTCTCTTGTGGAAACAGGTCCGGACTGCAGAAGGGCCCGTATCTTGCAGAGAGTGTCCATGGGAGGACTGGGCTGATCATGGCCCAGCCCTGTTGTAGGTCTTGCAGAATTCTAGTGTACCTTTAGGTGTGTCAAAAATAAGGGTTCTGCTATCTGTATCTACTTTGAGTCTGGCCGGGAATAACATGTTGTAGCGCAACCCCAACTTACACAGCGCTATTTTGGCACCCGCAAATTTGCGGTGGGCCTCCTGTACTGCAATAGTGAAGTCTAGAAATAGGGAGATCTTCATCCCCTGATATGTCAAAGGGCCCTTCTCTTGCGCCAGTGACAGCACAATGTCCCGATCTCTAAAACACAGAACTTCTGCAACGATTGGGCTAGGCGTCACTTCAGGGGCAGGGCAGGGCGGGGGCCGAGGGATCTGTGGACAAGCTTCACAACAAATGTATCAGTGAAATTCTCCTGCCCCAGGAGTTCACCCAGAAATTTTTTCACGAAGACGTCCAGCTTGCCAGTGTCTGTGGACTCAGCAACCCCAATAATGTGGAGATTGTTCCTGTATCCCCATGCCTCCAAATCTTTGTTTTTAATGGCCACTGCATGCAGTCTTGTCTCTCGCTTCTCCAGGTGCTTATTCAATTTAGTTTGTGCATCTTCCAATGCTGATACTCCGTGCCTCTGCAGGCGCTCCCCCATTTTATCCAACCGAGTACCCAATGTATCAAACCTTGAGCTTAGACCTTCAAATGCTGAGCGCAGTTCCTGCAGAATTGGGTTAAGGTCAGCATGATGGTCTGAAGCCCAGCCTCCCACTGTGCCCTCCTCCATGGTGGCCCTAGTGTCTGAAGGATGGGGGGGTCGGGGCTTGTTAAACTGGAGCTTGCTCTGTTTAGGGTCTCCACGGACCATAACTCTAACCTGGGACGCCTGTATAAATTGTACAACCACTTGCCATCCAGCTGATGATATAATTAGTGCACGCCCTGAACCCGATTAAGTCCATGTGTTGCGTGGAACTGTTCCACCAAAAAGCAGTCCCAATCACCAGGATTACAATCAAAGAAGGATACCTTGTGGCCCATCTCCACCGGGCTAGCACCACAAGGCGAGCGACCGAGTCCAACGTGAGGCCCAGCCGTGTCAGGACAAGGATGCCCAGGAGGCCGACCGCCCGGAGAGCATGTCTGCGGCCCAGGGCGGTGTCAGTGAAAAGATTACAGGAGCAACAGGTCACCCCACATGGCCCTCTGGCCTTGAGCCTCAGGCTCACCCACAACCCCTGTCGCTGCAGGGCCTCCGATGCCCAGGCCGGGAAGAGGGGCCGCTCCAATGGCAAGCCACAGCCAGCTCCGTGCATGTGACCCCACCACTGCCCCCTTACCTTAAGAAGGCTCTGCAGCTCATTTCAGCAGGGTCTCAATGCTCCTCTAGCTGGGTGTAGGTGCCCTTCCACCAATGCTTCAACACCGCTCATCCATGATAGTCTCCTGCTTGGCTCCACCCCCATCCTTTTGTTAAAGTTGGTTTTTAGATTGTATGTCTAAAAATGCCACATTATTTGAAAGTGTTTTGAAAAAATGGGTCAACCCAGTACCCTGTGAGCTGGGTAAGTTAATAATATAACAGAAAGAGTTTTGATCCCTCTGGGGGAAGGATATGAATAAACTCCCACGACAGTGGTTGAACCATAAAGAACGTTCTGTACCAATGAAGTTTGTGAATAATAATTAACATTTATTAGAAACTTAAATTCCACAAATTCCACAATTTAAAGTAAAGTAATCAAGGTGCTCCTGTATAACGACACAGTGTGAGTGAATTATGTGTTAGTACAAGTATTGCAGTGATATTTACATGAAAACTAAAACCAAACTGTGGTTAAAAGAATGAGGTCTCAGATAAGCACATATGAGAATAGGTGCTGTGAGCCTGCTGAATTTTCAAAAGCCAATCCACATTTTCAAATTCAATGTCGACGTTTCAACCCCAAAAAAAGAAATTAATTCAGGAGGGTCATCATCAGGACAGAATATTGAAATAGGAAGCACCCCTATTTGATGGCAATCAGACACATCCTAGTCATGTTAACGATAAAACTTTGTAAATTGGCCTTCCATTTAATGTAGCCCTGGTGTGTTATCAAAAATACCACTCTTTTGCTTTACCATCTAATGGCTTCAAGAAGGTCATAGATTGTTCCATGAAAATTAACAAATTGTTTAAGGTCCTTTTTAAAACATGTTGGCAGGGTCCTATATTAGAGTTAAGGATCTGTAGTCCTGATTTGATCAGGATAAATGCTTTGGCTGGTAGTAAAGCTGCACAGTGAATCCACTATTTTAGAAAGTGGGATTCTTTTGTTGCATAACCATTCTGTGCCTCTACCTGGCTGTGGAATCCATGTCTGGGTCAGACTGACAGTTGGGCTGTTTGTGAATCCAGTCTAGACAGCGACACAAAGGGGGCTGAGGTGTGTCCTGCATTTCCTAATGAGTCTTCCTGGGCTGGAGTAGAGGAAGGCGCTTGATAGGGCTGTGTCTGTCCTTACACAAAGCAGTCTCCAACCCCCGGTGGTGTGTCAGGGACCAGAACAGGGTCTTGTGCAATACAAAGACTTTCATTTGAAGTTTGCCTACTTCATAGGCAAACATGAGTATAACTATTAGACTACTGACCCCTCAACTTCAGAACACTTCTGGAGTACATTTTGCCAGGAATAAGAGCTGAATGCTGTAGGAGGAACTGACACTCTGTCTGTTGCTTTGCTGTGCTGGCCTGCTGCTTGCTGCTTCTGTCCTGGGAATTAAAGGACTGGATTTTGCTTTCTACACCCTGCTTTCCAAGGTTATCCAAGGGCTTGAACCGAACTTGCCTCCTATTGTGAAGTCGCAGGGACATCAAAGACTTCATCTGCTAGTGCCTGGACTGTTCTGCTGAGAGTCCTGACGTGCTAAATGGTGCCAAATCCAGTTCCTCGGCCATTAGAAGTGGAAGTTGCTAACCTGAGTGAAACTCCACACACCAAAGTCATTGCGACAGAAAAAGAAATGCAGTGGCTGTCTCACAGCTGCAAAATAGACGCATCGCCTGTTTCAGCGCATATCTATCATTGCTGTGCATCTGGATTTTCCATGCATCATCCCTGGGTGTCATTTTTCTTCATCGACACTGCTCCGCAAACAGGAATCGACACATTGCTAATCCAGTGCGAAAATATTCCACGCATCACCAGACAGGCGCTGAAAGAATCAATGCATTGCCAGCCGGGTGAGAAAAGAATCCACTCATCGTCTGTCCAATTTGAAAATAATTAACGCATCACTAGCTTTTCCAATGCTTCACCTCCTTTGCTGCCCACATCATCTTTGTTTTTGGTGCATCCAAGGTATTGTGTATTATAATGATACACCTACAGATTTTTCAGGATTAAGACTCTTTTAAATCTTTAAAAATTAATGTGTATGTTGGATTTCTGTCATTTTGGTCTTGGTTTACTCAGATGATTGTTTGCTATTTTTCCACACTGGTGTTGAGTAATTTTGTGGTGTTTTCACTGTGGTAGTGTGTGTGTGTAGAAAAATACTTTACACATTGCCTCCGAGTTAAGCCTGACTGCTTGTGCCAAGCTACAAAAGGGGTGAGCATAGGTTATCTTCGGTGTGGGACTCCCTTACCCTGACTAGAGTGAGGGTCCATACTTGGACAGGTTGTAAAGTGACTGCCAATTAGAGTCCCCATTTCTAACACTCTTGCGTATAAGGGACATAGGCCAACAACTGCTATTCTGAGGCTGTGGGTTTCGAACCTTAATTTTTCTGGCTTAACAGAAAGCAGGAGCTTTCTTCCCTCATGCTATTCAGAGACATTCCACCAGATGTATTGCCGAATCTATGCATCTTTCATGGGTTCTTCTCTAAAAGACATATGTGCTGCCACTACCTGGGTGACCCTCCATTCTATCATGTTGTACTACTGTTTGCGGATGGGTGAAGTTTTTTCCTCTTCTTTTTGTTTCTCAAACAAGGGAGCTTAGTAACAGTAAGTACATTTCCCTGGGTGCTGCATATCATGAGTGAGTGTCATCCGCATTCTTTTTCTTTATTTTATCTTCGTCTTGTTGATTGAGAAGTTGGGTATAAGCTGATATTTTCAAGACTGGGAGGAGGAAGATGGATGTGGTAAGTAATGACTCAGTTACTTACTGATAATCTTCATTACTCTAAGTCATAGTCTATCTCATCATAGACCTAAGTTCCATCTCTTCCATTCCCATAATAAAAATATGTGTAAATAATAATAAGAAGATGAAACAAACTGTATTTGAAGAAGAAGGGGTATGGAGAGTATTGCAGTTTATGGTTCTATGTTGGGGAACTACAGGAAGTTCTCTTCTCAGCCCCTCTTATTTCTTTCCCAGCTACATGACTTCCTGTAGCAGCCATATTAGGAGGGGCACAGGGAGAAGATATTTTTTTCAAAGCTGGGGAAATGCTGTGCAAGATGGAGACATTGCTCATATTTTCAGAACTGTCACGAAGAAGACTATGACTTGAAGCCATAGGAGTAAGATTACCAGTATTGCACTTCACAAACTTTCAAATCAGCATTATGTCTCCTTGGGGATAACTAAAGAACAGGGAGACAACAATAAATTGGGCTGAGGGGGGGAGTTAGAAGGGGGAAGATGGATCATGCTCCTTCCATGGCTTATCGTAAGGTGGTGTAATTCTAAGAGGGTCCGGTTCCTAATCAGTAGTAGACAGAGGTTAGGTCGAATCGTGCACTACTGTGTCAGGGATTTTTGGGGTGAGCAATGGAGGAAACTTCATAGGGAGGGATAGGTAGGGGGCTCCGATTCAGAATCTAGGACTCGTGAGAGTAATGCATCCCAGAGGGGTGCTATAGGGTGGCGACAAAGGGCTTTGGCTTTCTCCCTGTGTAGTGCTGTCACCTCGGCCTACACCTGCCGTGCAACAACCACTCTCCAGGCCATGCCAGTAGTAGTGGGGGGCTGTACTTTTCTAGTGCATGGTCATGGTGTGTTTCGCCAACCAGTGTCAGATTGGTGAAGCAGGCATCTGCCCTAGATAAACTTCTTTTGACACTTATAAATACCCAAGGCACATGCCTCCAAAGTATCCCGAAGAGGGTGGTCTGTGATCAAGGATATGGCCAATAGCACATCATGCCAGGACTGAGCCGGGGTCAGGCAGTCCCAATAGATGTGCTGGAAATCATCCTCTGGGGGTTGGCACAGGGTGCAAGCATCAGGGACAGTCAGAAAAATACAGTACAGCTGATATGGCAAAAGGTACACCCTGTGTAGTATATGGGATTGGATCAGTTGTAATCAAGCATCACAGAAGATCTTGTATGTGTGCGCCAAAGCCTTTTGCCCTTCCCTGTCATGGAGGGTCCGACTGAACTCAGCCTCCCAGGTGTCGCTGAGGGACTGTAAAGAGTGCTGTGTGTGTGAGATCATGGATCTCGTAAGCAAGATTATCGGTCTTCTTCCGCTACCTAAGGTATGTAGTTTGACTACCAACGTATTTGTGAGTGGTTCAGTGGTATCAACCTGCCAGCAGTCTCTCAGGACATTGCGATAGAGACCATAGGTCAAGAGCTGCCCTTGGTGAAGTCCATACTGATCCACTAATTCTTCGAATGAAAGGAGTTGACCATTGACACATAGGTGCCCAAGAGATGATATGTTGGCTTGGTTCCAAGCTCAGAGTGCTTGCATAGAAAGAGTATCAGTTCTGCCATGGAGCCATGGAGTAGAGGAATAGAGGGAGCATAGGAAGGAGAGCTGTGAGTGAGCCAATCACTTCTTAGCATACAAGAAGTCCCACCTGCACCAGGCCTGAGAGTGTTTGGGGAGGCCAAGCTTCAGTTACCAAGAGGGCCAGAAGTGTTGCCTCAGACAAGGGAGGAGTGGCTGCGCTGATATCTGCTGAATCGTAGCCTGATAACCAATAGGCCAGCCATTGCAGCTGTGCCCCTAGATAATTGTAGGAAGCTGATAATAAATAATAAGGCACACATCCAAATATGTCCAATAATGTAATTTGGTGTGATCTTCACAGTTTTATTTGCATATTCTTCTTCAGATCAAACTCCAGCAACACGTGTTTCGTCTGGGAAGTAACTCAATGACTTCATCAGGGCTGCAAATAAAAATACATATACATAGTGTTGTACAATTTTGCTCTTCATATAAATGACATTGTGATATTTGATATCCGTCTCCCATGTGAAGCGAGTGGGAACGTCTAGTTAATCTTCAAATCACTGTGTATTAATGAAACACAAAGAAACAATAATTACCTCTATCTACGCAACCTTACCAGTGAATCATATATAAGATATTAAAAGATATTAGAACATGTGTAATCAGTTCATGCACACAAATGTGGAACCTTTCTTTTAATGACGCACCTTCGTGCATTAACCCTTAAAAAACTGTGATATCGCCTGCCATGTAATATACCTGTTAAATAGAACTTCCATATAGATCGAATTCTAGTTCAATTCTTATCCCTACTTTATTCAAGTCCTCAAATAGCTCTGTATTGCTGCTGAAGTAATCAGAGATCAATGGAGATATTTTATATTTCATAACTCAACATGTAAAACTCAAACTGATAAGGATCTTTTCAAATAAGCTTACCATATCAAGACCTTCCTTGTGCATATCTCAAACCACCTCAATAAGTTTCTCTCTTTATATCCAAGCCCTAAGAAATAGTTATAATACAACTTCATCTTCTGTTCATATGTCTCGTATCCAAATTCAAATTCACTCCTGCCTCTCTCTAAATTTTAACCTTCACCATATCTCAAAATATTCTATACCTTCACATACGACGAATTCCCCATGTAAATATAACAAAAAGCAAAGCACTACTATTGTATTGAAATACAACATGCTCATATTAAGTTACGAGTATATTTCATGTAACTGAATTAGGAGGTTATTCCAACTTTGGAGGAGGTGTTAATCCGTCCCAAAAGTGACGGTAAAGTGACGGATATACCCCCAGCCGTATTACGAGTCCATTATATGCTATGGAACTCGTAATACGGCTGGTGGTATATCCGTCACATTTGGGACGGATTAACACCTCCTCCAAAGTTGTAATAACCCCCTTAGTCTGTTGTCTATTGCTGTCCTCTCGCTTCTACTACCTAATACTCGAAGGAGGACTTATTTCAAACTTGCACCAAACTCTCAAGTATCCCATAAATGTAGACCTGACTATTTCCACTTGAAAATCCCCTGTAATACAAAGCCTTGTTATTTTATTAGAACACTTCAAGCTGTCAGTTTCACACCCAAACATTTCTCCGTTAACTAACCTACACTTTCTCATTCTTGCGACGCAGCGAATACCCTACTCTCTTTCAATCGGCTACTATGATAACTCTAGTCCGTTTTCTAGTTCCTTTTTATATACTCCACTGTGTGGCCATCAAAAGAAGAATATATACTCCAATGCTCACCATAATCGTGACAACCTCATGGAACTAGAAATAGGACTCTTTCCCTTTCGATTGGCTCATATGGTAACCCTAGTCCATTTTCTACTTCCTTTTTATATCTTCTACTGTGTGGCCAACAGTGGAAGAATGCGCTCCAATGCTCACCATAATCGTGATGGCTTAATGAAACTAGAAATAGGACTAGTTTTTCACGTTTTCTACTTGCTTCCATTTTACATTTTACATGTGTGTGTGCATACCACTTCACTGTTTATTTAGAAATACCCTATTCTCCAATTAACATATAATATTCACTTATATATCATTCATAATATAATACGTTTGTTTCAATAGCTGAGCTCCACAATTTCACCATAATATTGAATGTGACAAGCACATTTTAGGTCCCCAAAAATTATTCCAATTCATGATCTGTATTTAGTCCTTCTTCCACCGCCCTCAACCTCATAATTCATAATGATTCTCTACTGCTAAGGTGCAATTCCCTATTTCCATCCTGAGGGTTCTTGGGTACATGCTCTATCCCAAAGAATTTGAACTCCTTCTGTATTGTCACATGTTATCATATGTTGTGCAATCGGATATCTCTCATCAGCCTGCTTTACTACCCTCAAAGGCTCACTAACTCTAACTTTCAGCAAGCGAATCGTACTTCCAACGGAAATAGTTTCACATTCACTTCTATATATATATATATGTATATATATATACCACAAACGTTGTTCCCCAATTAACATTTGTGTAAATTTGAAAATTCCTATATTCACAGCCTCCAAACTCCCATTTGCAATGACATGCCCACCTACAAACCCCACATTGACCATGTTTGAAAACCCCCAGATTTTGTTCAGATAGCCAATGATCACATGCTTGATGTGTTGGGTAACTAGGACAAAGAAGATTTTTCAGAGATCTCCCCCTTCGATATGTAATCTCAGGTCCATTTGTAATGCAACCCTCTAAAGTTAAATCCTGTTTTAAGATATTCCAGTGACTTTTCATTACTTTCCTCAGCACAATCAAAGTCCCTGTATAATCTGTCAACAATCTAATCATATTCTTGTCCTTATCACCTCTTGCAGTAATATGGGTCTTCAGTGTGTCCCCTCTAGCTATCTGTTGTGCTCTCTTTATATACTGTGTTTGGTAGCCTCCTTACTTGAAACTTTGACCCATATCCTGTATACATTGTTGAAAATCCTCATCCCTACTACAATTTTATCTAGGCCTTATTATCTTCCCAATAGGTATTGCCTGAAGCTGATGCCTTGGTTGGTCAATTGACACATGTAAAAAAGAATTGCAGGTTGTCGGTTTCCAATATAATCTACTTGGAATTCTATTTTCCTCAATAAAACGTTCCACTTCCAAAAATTCTAATTTCTTTAAACTATGTTGATAAGTAAATCTAATATTCACATCATTTTCATTTAGATAGTTGCAAAATAGAAAAATCGCTCAGTAGTACCTGTCCAAATAATAAAACAATCATCTAAATATCAGCTCCAATATAAGATGTATGTTTGCCAATTGGCTGCCCCCGGGTCCCCAGAACCACACCTCCTCAAACAACCCCATAAAGAGGTTTACGTAAGAAGGAGAGAATCTGGAGCCTATCGCTACTCCCTGCTTTTGTCTGTAGAATTTCTTATTAAACAAAAAGACGTTCTAATTTCAAATAAAATCAACCATATCCAACATCTCCGGATGTTCCCATAAGCTAGTAGATCTCCTGTGCAGTATGTGTTGTAATGCTCGCAAACCTGTCTTGTGTCTTATGCTTGTATATAATGGCATTACAACTAGGGTTACCATAATCATACTCCTTTCCCATTCTATATCTCCTAATAGGCTTAAGATATGTTTTGTATCTTTAATTTAACCCCTTCGCTGCCTGGCCTTTTCCCCCTCAGGGGCCAAGCCTTTTTTTGGCTATTTGGGGCAGGGTGCACTAAGGCCTTCATAACTTTTCGTCCACATAAGCTACCCACACCAAATTTGCGTACTTTTTTCCAACATCCTAGGGATTCTAGAAGTACCCAGAATTTGTGGGTGCCCCTGAGGGAGACCAAGAAATTAGCCAAAATACAGTTGTTTTTTTTTGTTTTTTTTTTAAATGGGAAAAAAGGGTTGCAGAAGAAGGCTTGTGGTTTTTTCCCTGAAAATGGCATCAACAAAGGGTTTCCTGTGCTGAAATCACCAGCTTCCCAGCTTTCAGGAACAAGCAGACTTGAATGAGAAGTCCCAATTTTTCAACACAGTTCTGGCAACCCCATTTTTACGATTTTTTGTGCTTTCAGCCTCCTTCCAGTCAGTGACAGAAATGGGTGTGAAACCAATGCGGGATCCCAGAAACCTAAACATTTCTGAAAAGTAGACAAAATTCCGAATTCAGCAATGGGTAATATGTGTAGATCCTACGAGGGTTTCCGGCAGAAATTAACAAATGAAATGAATTTGAGGTAAAAAAACAGTCATTTTTCTCTACGTTTTACTCTGTAACTTTTTCCTGCAATGTCAGATTTTTTAAAGCAATATACTGTTATGTCTGCTGGACTTTTCTGGTTGCTGGGATATATAGGGCTTGTAGGTTCATCAAAAACCGTAGGTACCCAGAGCCGGGTATGCAGCAATTAATTTGCTGAAATATAAAGAGTCAAAAATAGGTATCAAGAAAACCTTTGTATTTCCAAAATGGGCACAAGATAAGGTGTTGAGGAGCAGTGGTTATTTGCACATCTCTGAGTTCTGGGGTGCCCATACTAGCATGTGAATTACTGGGCACATCTCAAATAGACGTCTTTTTTGCACACTCTCTTATATTTGGAAGGAAAAAATGTAGAGAAAGACAAGGGGCAATAACACTTGTTTTGCTATTCTATGTTCCCCGAAGTCTCATGATAAAAAGCACAAATGTGGACACATCACATTTTTCCACAGAAAACAGGGTTGTTTTTTGCAAAGTGCCTACCTGTGGAATTTGGCCTCTAGCTCAGCCGGCACCTAGGGAAACCTACCAAACCAGTGCATTTTGGAAAACTAGAGACCTAGGGGAATCCAAGACGGGGTGACTTGTGAGGCTCTCACAAGGTTCTGTTACCCAGAATCCTCTGCAAACCTCAAAATGTGGCTAAAAAAATACTTTTTCCTCACATTGCAGTGACAGAACGTTCTGGGATCTGAGAGGAGCCACCAATTTCCTTCCACCCAGCATTCCCCCAAGTCTCCCGATAAAAATGGTACCTCACTTGTGTGGGTAGGCCTAGTGCCCGCAACAGGAAATGCCCCAAAACATACATCACATTTTCTCAAAGAAAACAGAGGTATTTTTTGCAAAGTGCCTACCTATGGATTTTGTCCTCTAGCTCAGCCGGCACATAGGGAAACCTACGAAACCTGTGCATTTTTTAAAACTAGAGACCTAGGGGAATCCAAGACGGGGTGACTTGTGGGGCTCTCACCAGCTTCTGTTACCCAGAATCCTTTGCAAACCTAAACATTTGGCTAAAAAAACACCTTTTCCTCACATTCCGGTGACAGAGAGTTCTGGAATCTGAGAGGAGCCACAAATTTCCTTCCACCCAGCGTTACCCCAAGTCTCCCAATATAAATGGTACTTCACTTGTGTGGGTAGGCCTAGTGCCCGCGACAGGAAATGCCTCAAAACACAAAGTGGACACATCACATTTTCTCAAAGAAAACAGAGGTGTTTTTAGCAAAGTGCCTACCTGTGGATTTTGGCCTCTAGCTCAGCCGGCACCTAGGGAAACCTACCAAACCTGTGAATTTTCAAAAACTAGAGACCTAGGGGAATCCAAGACGGGGTGACTTGTGGGGCTCTCACCAGCTTCTGTTACCCAGAATCCTTTCCAAACCTCAAAGTTTGGCTAAAAAAACACCTTTTCCTCACATTTTGGTGACAGACAGTTCTGGAATCTGAGAGAAGCCACAAATTTACTTCCACCCAGCATTCCGCAAAGTCTCCTGATAAAAATGGTACCTCACTTGTGTGGGTAGGCCTAGTGCCTGCAACAGGAAATGCCCCAAAACACAAAGTGGACACATCACAGTTTCTCAAAGAAAACAGAGGTGTTTTTTGCAACGTGCCTACCTGCGGATTTTGGCCTCTATCTCAGCCGGCACCCAGGGAAACCTACCAAACCGGTGCATTTTTGAAAACTAGAGACCTACACATTTTGGTGACAGAGAGTTCTGGAATCTGAGAGGAGCCCCAAATTTCCTTCCACCCAGCGTTTCCCCAAGTCTCCTGATAAAAATGATACCTCACTTGTGTGGGTGGGCCAGGTGCCTGCAACAAAAGAAGGCCAAAATCTTGTAGAGATAGAGGGGATAGCACAGTGAGTTGATAAGGACATATTCTTCTTTTATACATCTTTAGGCTGAGTAGGAATTTTGTGCTGGAGCGGTGATCCTACTAAGAAAAGTCAGGAAAATATGCTTTTTTAAGCAAATTTTGAGGTTTGCAGAGGAGTCTGGGTAAGAAAATGTTAGGGGATCCACGCAAGCCACACCTCACTGGACTCCTTGGGGTGTCTAGTTTTAAAAAATGTCTGGGTTTGGTAGGTTTCCCTAGATGAAGGCCGCACCCAGTACCAAAAACATAGGTGCGCCCTCCCCCCAAACCCAGGTAGTTTTGCAATATATCATTTTGATGTGTCCACCTACGTCCGTGATGTGCCAAACACTAAAATTGTGAAAAGAAACGCACTTAGGTTATGTGAAAAAGACCCCTCACCCACCTACCAAGTTGGTGGCACGTTTCATCATCGGGGTCCCACCTGAGACACCTAGCGTGTCACAAGTGTGCTGCGACGTCTGATTACAGCAGAGCAGGTTTTGTCATTTGTACCACACATACTGGTTGGATTTGGCACGAGGGGAAGTGATGATTCAGTAGATTTAATTTTATTAACAAGAGATTTCACAAAAGTGAAATGCACTGTTAATAACTGAAAGGCCAAAAAACGGAACCAATGACTCACAACTCGTGAGCTGTAAAGCCGCATCAAGGCACCAACCGTTTTACAGTCCATTCACACACGTTTCATACATGACATGCACAAGACCATTCACGCTGCCAGCCACGGGCCCAGCACATTACAACACTTACATCGACAGACAGCGCCACGCAAGGGCCCATCACTTACATACGCCCACATACCTGATACAGCAGTCACACTAGCTTATGGCAGTGTGTGGACTGATGTTTGGCTGGCACCGCCAGCCAAGTGCCACCCCACGCACACCGCCAACCAGGCGCTACCCCAAGCACACCACCAGCCAAGCGCCACCCCACGCACACCGCCAGCCAATCGCCATCCCACGCACACCGCCAACCAAGCGCCACCCCAAGCACACCGCCAGCCAAGCGCTACCCCATGCACACCACCAGCCAAGTGCCACCCCAAGCACACCGCCAGCCAAGCGCCACCCCACGCACACCGCCAGCCAAGCGCCACCCCACGCACACCGCCAACCAAGCACCACCCCAAGCACACCGCAAGCCAAGCGCCAACCCACAAACACGGCCAGCCAAGCGCCACCCCACGGACACCGCCATCACATTTTTTTTAGTTTATAAACAACAAAGAAACGACTAACTAATTATAAAATAAGTATCATTCTACAAACACAAAAGCTCTAACTAAATACATGACAGTAATGCCAACGTGAAACTGAACATATGAAAATATAAAATAGGCAGTTTACGCTCACGGTATTGCCTCAAAAATTTTCTTTGTGTGGTAATTTCTGAAACAGCCGGGAACACACAGCCTAGGCTTTGAAGGGCAATCTGGCAGGACATCCGTCTCTCCCTCCGGATGCCTCTTTGGGCACATACTCTACATTTCTTAGTGGGTAAGTCTTTTTTGGGAGTGGGAGGAATGTGATCTGGAAAGTGGCGATCTTTCAATCTAGCCACATCCTCCACCACTGCTACTCTAGGAACTCTTGCCTGTTCCAACACAATAAGGCTCTCTATCACCCACTCCTGAAATTTAACAAATATCATCCTAGACTCAGGTGAACAATCCTTGAACACAATAAAGGCATTAAAAAAAGCCAAATGAAATAAATGTAGGGCCAACTTTTTATACCACGTAAGACTTACGAAGAGCAGTGTAAGGTTCCAACCTCTGATCTACTATATCAACACCACCCATGTGCCTATTGTGGTCCAAAATGCACGCAGGTTTGCGCACTTCGGCAACCTGACCCCAAACAGTCACAGAGGAAGTACTCTCATCATGGATGGTAGATAGCATGTACACATCCCTCCTGTCTGAAAATGTCAGAGCTAGCAGATCATTATTCCGCAAGGCACTGCACTGTCCCCTCTCAAGTTTTTTACAGACAAGCTCCCTTGGATAGCCTTTCTGGTTAGAACGGATTGTGCCACAAGCAACAGTGTCCACTCTAAACAACTCCTTGAACAACTGCACTTTCTCACTTCCACCTCTGCCTCAGATGCAGAGTCAGTCTCGCAATCATGGTCTGAAGATGACTTAAAAAGCACGCCAACAACCTGCTGAGCAGTCACTCTGCGGCTAGCCATGATACTCACTAACAACAAATGGATTGTCAACAACAACCAGCACTAAAATAAGTAATAAACAAAGTGTAGCTTTATCACAAAGAGTTATGTACTAAAAAACTATACCACTCACTTGCCTGAAAAAGCTACTCACAAGCAACCACTCTGCACAGACACAGCAATCACCAATGATATCCCACCAAAAAGAAAAAAGAAAAAAGCAAATTAGACATAAGACAACACAAATATCATTGTGCTCAAATCTAAGTACAATTTCACCCACAATACTGCATTTAGTACACCACCTACAAACATGTCGTTCATGCATGTCAACAATACTCCTTTGGAGTAAATTGCTTTCACTTACCTAAAACATGCAACTATGCAAACCGCAGGACAACTACTGCCAAAACAGCAAGGATCCAGCAAAGGAAGGAAAGCTTTGAACTAGAACAAAAAAAAAAAAAAGGAGGTCATTACAACCCTCGCGTTGGTGTTAAAGCGGCGGTAAAATCGCCAACAGGCCGGCGGAAAAAAAAATGGAATTACGACCGTTGCGGAAACCGCCAAAATAGACAGCCACTTTAACACTCCGACCGGCAAGGTGGTACAAACACCGCGGCGGTAACCGCCAACAGACAGGCGGAGGACAATGTACTGCCCACAGAATTACAACAGGCCAATCCGCCACCTTTTCAGAACAGAAACACGGTGGAAACCGGACTTGGAAGGTGAAACGCTCACCTCTACACATCCCACGAGGAACCAGGACGCCATGGAACCGGAACGTCAGATTCTTCCAGCCTTTATCTTCCTGCTCCTCTACCAGGAGCACGAACGCCCCCGGCGAAGACCACGGTGATTACTGCACCTACGACACAGGGGAGGGAAAAAACAGTGACACACACACACACACGCAACACGCAACACGCAACACCCCCACCCTCACCTACTACAACACACACACTAATACATCATGATACATTACAGTTACACTCCCCAACCCCCCCTGGAAGAATGCAAGGACAAAAGGAAATGAGTCGAATGATTGTAATATATCCAAAGACAGTAATCAAAAATATATACATATAGAAAGATATTCACACTATAAACAAATATATACACCAAGAATACAAGTCCAAGGTATTCCACTATCATAGTCCGTAGACCACTGGGCCCAAAAGGCATGGGCGAGGCCCACACTCAATACCCGAACAAGACGGAGAGAACACTATTGAGGCATCAGATAGGAATACAACAGGCACCTCAGGGGGAAGGGAAGGGGGGGCACCACAGCCAGATGAGTGCACAATGCCAGATCCACGAGGGGGCTCCATGCCCACTGTTCAATCCTGGGGAGTGCAAAGCCAAATTCTCTCAAGTCTCTACAGTGGGTGGTTTGCCCACTGTTCAGTCCTGGGGAGTGCAAAGCCACAGTCTCTCAAGTCTCTACAGTGGGTGTTTTGCCCACTGTTAAATTCTGGGGAGTGCAAAGCCACAGTCTCTCAAGTGGATAACATTCTCCACTGGTTCTGGAGGGCGCTTTGTGCCCAGAGTGCTTCATCCTGCCAAGGACTGAGGTAGTTGATGTCTTTCTCCACTGGTTCTGGAGGGAGCTTTGTGCCCGGATTGCTTCATCCTGCCAAGGACTGAGGTAGTGGATGTGATACTCCACTGGTTCTGGAGGGGGCTTTGTGCCAAGAGTGCTTCACCCTGCCAAGGACTGAGGAAGTGGATGTCTTTCTCCACTGGTTCTGGAGGGGGCTTTGTGCCCAGAGTGCTTCATCCTGCCAAGGACTGAGGTAGTGGATGTGATACTCCACTGGTTCTGGAGATGGCTTTGTGCCCAGAGTGCTTCATCCTGCCAAGGACTGAGGTAGTGGAGGGTGCTTCATCCAGCTTGTGGTGGCCTCAGTAGCGTTGGAATCTTTGGTGCTCACTGACCTGCAGTGCTGGTGGCGGTGGTGTCCTGGGTAGCGGTGCTGGTGGCGGTGGTGTCCTAGGCAGCGGTGCTGGTGGCGGCGCTGTCCTGGGAAGCGGTGCTGGTGGCGGCGGTGTCCTGGCAGCGGTGCTGGTGGCGGTCTTGTCCGCCGTGCACATTTTCCCAGACTTGCCGGTTTTACTGTGCCCCTTCCCCTCCTTGGATGGTGGTGCAGCTGTCTCCACACTCCCAACTGTACCCCTGGGAGCGGCTTTGGTGGCTGATTTCTTTCCTCTCTACCGCCGGGCACTGGCCAACTTTTTGTGCTTTACAGGTGGGGGACTGTCCATGCTCTGGCTCTTTGCCACACTGGCTGCCCTACTGCCTGGCACACTCCAGAAGCTGGTTACTGCTGGCACCACTGGTCCCGCAGATGTTGTAGCTGAAGTGCTGGGTTGGGACGTGGAGAGGCGGGCCCTAGGAGACTGAAGGGGTGGGAGAGGTGAGGGGAAGAGGTCAAGGTTGGACAGGAAACGTTTTTTGGGAACACTGGGACGGGTAGATGGAGGGGGTTTGGGAGTGGAGGAAGAGGTAGTGGTTGTAGGAGGTGTACGTTTGCTGACTTTGGGTGAAGGTGCATGGGCTGGAGGCTGTCGTGAGGTGGATGGCTGTTGGGTGGGTGTGTGGCTGCGTTTGTGTAAATTGGGAGAAAGGCTCACAGACACACTGGTAGAGGACACAGGGGATGTGTGAATGGTAGTGGGGGTGGTGAGTGCACGTGAGCGGTGTGTGGTGGTGGGTGTGCTGGTGATGGACATAGTGGCTGAGGATGTAGTGCATGCAGGTGTGAGTGGAAATGAGACTGGGAGGGAGGAGGGAGACGTGGAGGAGGGGGACACAGTGGAGTCAGTGGATGTTGGTGTGTCTGCCTGTGCATGATGCTTGCATGAGTGCCTGTGGGATGTGTGGTGCTTATGTTTGCCAGAGCTTATCTTGTGTGTTGAGGTGTGTGCATGCTGGCCTGATTGTGTGCTTGGGATAGGCTGAGGTACAGGGGTTTGGGTCTGGGTGGAGGAAGTTGGAGGGCGGAGGCTAGAGACAGGGACAATGGCTGCCATCAGTGCTGAGGCCAGAGTCTGAAAAGCTTGCTGATGGGCTGCCTGACCAGAATGAATGCCCTCCAGGTATGCATTGGTTTGTTGCAACTGCCTCTCTACACCCTAGATGGCATTCAAAATGGTAGACTGCCCAACAGTGAGGGTCCTGAGGAGGTCAATGGCCTCCTCACTGAGGGCAGCAGGGGTGACAGGGGCAGGGGCTGAGGTGCCTGGGGCGAAAGATATGCCCACCCTCCTGGGTGACCGGGCATGGGACACACGCTGAGGGGCTGCTGGGAGGGCGGTGCTGGTAGGGGGATGGCGGGTGTACCTGTAGATGCGGTGGGCACAGAGGTGCCCGCCACCACAAGGGAGCTCCCATCAGAGGAGGAGCCCACATCGCTGGTCTCAGCTTGTGTCCCCGCCGTGGAGCTCCCCTCGCCCTCCGTCCCACTGGTGGATTCAGACTCCGTTGTGTCGCCCTCCAGGGCCATGTGGGATGCATCTCCCTCCTGCTCCGGTGCCACTGCTCCTCCGCCTGATGATGCTAATGCACACAAGAACAGGGAGACCACAAAAGGGGGGAAGACAGAAGAAAGACATGTTGAGTGCATGCAATACCGCTTCCGTTGGCGGACACTACAGACACAGAAGCCCCCTGCACTACGCCGTGCACTTGGAGTTCCCTAATCAATCCCAGGGACATGGGTTACAAGGCTATGCCCGATTGCTGCACACATGGATGTCACAGGAGCCTGACTAGGTGTAGTTGGCACTGTACACAGGTGGGGTGGGGTGCCACAGGGCCTGCCTTAAGAAGGGACCTTGCCTACTAAACTCGCCCTGGCCTAGGGGAACCCACAGCACACCTCCCCCACCCAGACACCTCCAATGCACGCTGAATCAACAGAACGAGAGTGTACTCACCCCCTTTTGGTTGCTTTGATGCCCTCAAGCGCCCATCCAACTCCGGGTACGCCACCGCCAGTCTACTTACCTGTTTGTCTGGAGGACCGTAGAGTAGCGTGTACTGGGGGAGGACCCCATCCACTAGTTTGTCCAACTCCTCCGTGCTGAAGGCAGGGGCTCTTTCCCCAGACACACGAGCCATTGTCTCTTCCAGACTGAGGTCACAGCAGCACTTGCAGTGTATGTCCTCTCCTGTCGAAGATCAGGTATCAAGTGATTGAACAGAGAGACAATGGCGGTCACGTCCGTGGCGGTGCGTACCGTCACCGCTGGCGTACATCATCATTTGCTCCTGGGACCCATAGGGTCCAATGTTAACCAATGCAGGATTGCGCAGCGGTCTTCGACCGCCTACCGCAATGGTGTACAATGCCAGCGCAGTTACCTCATATCCCCTTGTCCCACTTTACAGGTCAGGCAGCCGCCATTTCAGGGGGCCACGTGGCATTATTTTGGACTGCGTCACACATATCTAGGCCTTGCTAAAACACTAATACAGGCATATGTCGATTTGCTAATATTTTCCAATTAAGCTGTGTTTACGTACCTCAGAGTTGGTTGACTCTCTGCTCGCTGTTCTCCTCCATAGGCACCGTCCGCAGGGGCATGTGAGGAGATGGCAGCATCCTCTGGTGTACAGACCGCTGGTGGACCTGTCGACAATGGAGGAGCGACATGTGATCATCACCTATAGACTTGATCGTACCACAATCCTGGAACTGTGTGCCCAGTTGGAGCCAGGCCTGATGTCAGCTATCCGCCATCCCACAGGAATCCCCCCTCAAGTGCAGTTTCTGGCAATACTCCATTTCCTAGCAAGTGGGTATTTTCAAACTACAGTGGCCATAGCATCAGGGATGTCCCAGCCTATGTTTTCCAACGTGTTGTCCAGAGTGTTGTCTGCCCTGCTGAAACACATGCGGAGCTACATCGTTTTCCCTCAGGTGGAGGATTTGCCTACAGTGAAAGGTGATTACTATGCCCTGGGACATATCCCCAACATCATAGGTGCCATTGATGGGACACATGTGGCCTTGGTCCCCCCAAGCAGGAGTGAACAGGTGTACAGAAACCGGAAGAGTTACCATTCGATGATTGTGCAGATGGTGTGTTGGGCAGACCAGTACATCTCCCATGTGAATGCCAAATTTCCTGGATCAGTGCATGATGCTTACATTTTGAGGAATAGCAGCATCCCTTATTTGATGGGGAAACTCCGGAGGCACCGTGTGTGGCTATTAGGTGAGGACATAGACCCAATGCAGTGTGACTAGGTGTCTGGGTCTGGGGATGTCCCTATGAGTTAGTGTGTGTCTAACAGTTGTCCCTGGACATTTTCAGGTGACTCTGGTTACCCCAACCTGTCATGGCTACTGACCCCAGTGAGGAATCCCAGGACAAGGGCAGAGGAACGCTACAATCAGGCCCATGGGCGAACTAGGAGGATTATAGAGCGGACCCTTGGCCTCCTGAAGGCCAGGTTCCGGTACCTCCATATGACAGGTGGTTCCCTATTCTACTCACCAAAGAAGGTGTGCTAGATCATCGTGGCCTGCTGTATGCTTCACAACTTGGCTTTGGGACGACAGGTGCCTTTTCTCCAGGAGGATGGTACAGATGGAGGTCTTGTGGCAGCTGTGGAGCCTGTGGACAGTGAAGACGAGGAAGCAGAAGAAGAGGACATAGACAACAGGAACACGGTGATCCTGCAATACTTCCAGTGAGACACAGGTAAGAAGACAACACTGGCTGCTACATCTGATTTAATTCTACTACCTCTCATCTGTCTGTCATTTTCACCCAGTGTATGGTCACTGAGTTGTCACTTTCCCTTACGACTTCACAGATGTGGGTCCCACTGTGTGACATCTGCTTTGTATCCGCATGGATTAGAGCTGTGTGACATAGGTATGTTGACATTACATTTGATTTAGCATTTTGCCACTGTTATTGCTAATACACATTTTCAAAAGCACAGACAGACTCCTGATTGTTTTGTGATTTAAGGGTGTTTATTTAAGTGCTCAACAGTGGAGGGGGTTGTAAAATGGTCAGTGGTGATGGTGGAGGAATGTCCATGGCAGAGTCCAGTCTATTAGTCTCACAGGTGCATTGTCCAAAGGGGCATAGGAAGTGGAGCTGGGGCAGTTTAAGTATGGACAGGGTGACAAAGTGGGACAGAAGGATGACAATCAGGGTGGTCTCATTTCTTGGCGGTGGTCTTGGTATTGTTCTCTGTCTTTGTCCTGGATCTCAGGGACTGCTTGCGGGGTGGTTCTCCATCTGCAGGGGTTGGGGTGCTGGTGTGGTGGTCCTGTAGCGGTTCCTCCTGTCCACTAGCGTCAGCGGAGGTGGTGGGCAGTTCATCGTCCAGGCTAGTGTCAGGGGCCCCTTGTTGTGCCACAGTGTCCCTCCTGGCGTTCACAATTTCCTTCAGCACCCCTACAATGGTGCCCAGGGTGGAATTGATGGATTTGAGTTCCTCCCTGAACCCCAAATACGGTTCCTCCTGCAGCCGCTGGGTCTCCTGAAACTTGGCCAGTACCGTTGCCATCGTCTCCTGGGAATGGTGGTAGTCTCCCATGATGTTGGAGAGGGCCTCGTGGAGAGTGGGTTCCCTGGGCCTGTCCTCCCCCTGTTGCACATCAGCCCTCCCAGTTCCCCTGTGTTCCTGTGCCTCTGTCCCTTGACCCGTGTGCCCACTACCACTGCCCCCAGGTCCCTGGTGTTGTTGGGGTGGTGGGTTAGCCTGGGTTCCCTGTAGTGGTGGACACAGTGCTGCTTGACGTGTCCTGGGGACAGAGGTATGGGCCCACTGGGTGGGTGCTGTGCTGGTGTTTCCAGAGGGGGGAAGCTCTGTAGTGGCCTGTGCCAGTGTGAGGGGAACCGACTGTCCCGAGGTCCCAGATGGGCCGGTCTGGTCATTTTGATCAAGTTGGACAGAGCTGCTGTCATCACTGTGGGCCTCTTCTGTGGGTTGAGTGGACATATCTGGACCCTCCTGTCCGGTGACATTGGGTAGGGGTCCTGTAGGGGTGTAAAGGCATGATTATTGCATCTGTGTGTTCCATGGTGTGCAATGGGTGGGTGACCCTGTACCCCATTGCTTGCATTCCTGTGTAGGACCTTGTGTGATAATGGTTTAGGGGGGTGTGTGGGTATGTGCAGTGGCCATGCTTTGGTGATGGGTGTCTATACTTTGGTGTTACATGCAGGGCTTGGGATGTGTGGTTTGTGATATTGGGACATACGTGAGGAGTTGGAGAGATGGGGGTGAGGGCGAGTGTGGGGGTATGTGATAGCATGCAGGTGGGTGGGGGATGAAGTAGTTAAAGGTTTGACTTACCAGAATCCATTCCTCCTGCTACTCCTGCCAGGCCCTCAGGATGCAGTATAGCCAAGACCTGCTCCTCCCATGTTGTTAGTTGTGGGGGAGGAGGTGGGGGTTCGCCACCAGTACTCTGAACCGCAAGGTGGTGTCTTGAGACCATGGAACGCAACCTTCCCCCGTAGGTCGTTCCACCTCTTCCTGATGTCATCCCGTGTTCTTGGGTGCTATCCCACTGCGTTGACACTGTCCACGATTCTTCACCATAGATCCATCTTCCTAGCTATGGTGGTGTGCTGCACCTGTGTTCCGAATAGCTGTGGTTCTACCTGGATGATTTCCTCAACCATGACCCTGAGCTCCTCCTCAGAGAACCTGGGGTGTCTTTGTGGTGCCATGGGGTGGTGTGGGTGATTTGTGGCGTGGTGTGTGTTGTGATGTGTGGGGTGATATTTAGAGGTGTGTTGTGTGAGGTGCTTGGATGTTGTGTGAGTGATGGTGTTGAGTGCCTGTGGATGCTATTTTGTAGATGGTGGTGTCTCTCTCTGTCCTTCAGTGGTAATTGTTGATGTAAAGGTTTGTGGGTGATGTGGGTGTGTGTTTTATATTGTATTGGATGTGTGGGAGTGGTGTGTGTATGTGTATCAGGTGTGTGTATTTTTAATTGTCCAAAGTGGTATGTTTTGTAAATGTGTGTGTATTTTGAGCGCGGCGGTGTGTACCGCCAATGGAATACCGTGGTTGAAAGACCGCCGCGTGGATTCGTGGGTCGTGATAGTGTGGGCGTATTCCTGTTGGCGTGACGGTGGAGGTTTTGTTATCTCCAGTTTATCATTGACCTTCGGTGTGGCAGACTTGTGTGGGTGTCTGGATTTTGGCAGATTCCGAGCTGTGGGTCATAATGACCGTGGTGGAATTCCGCGGCCGCAGTGGTGTGTTGGCGGTCTTCTGCACGGCGGTAAGCGGCTTTTACTGCCAATGTTGTAATGAGGGCCAAACTTTTATAATCACAAATACAAATACTTCGCTAGTTGACAAACACCCCGCCACCAAGAACTTAGAAATTGTCCCTGGCGCCTAAGTGGCTTCTGCCCACCCTAGGGGTCAGATGGGGCTAAAAAAAATAGCCGATCTGCCCACAAGGGGAGCAGAAATGGTCATCAGTAATGTGTACCCCTTTGGGGAGTGATGCTTGCCAAAGGGGCCGCCCCCCTACCCACACAAAACACACACACACAAGATCCTTGGTGCCTAAGTGAATTCTGCCCCTCTTTGGGGCAGATGGGCCTAAATAAATAGGTGAATCTGCCCCCAAGGGGGGTAGAAATGGGCAACAGCTCTGTGCCCCCTTGGGGGGGGGGGTTACCCTTGTCAAAGGGGGCACTCCCAGCACTTAAAAAAAGAAAGGGAACCAAAAAAAAAGTCTCTGACATCTTGGTGCCTTCTGCCCCATAGGCCAATCTTCCTCCAAGGTGGGCAGAAATGGAATGGAATCCCTGGTGCCTAAGTGGATTCTGTCTCCCTTGGGGGCAGATGGCATAAAAAGAATTGGCTTATCTGCCCCCAAGGGGGCCAGAAATGGCCAACAGCTCTCTGTCCCCTTTAGGGGGCGACCCTTGCCAAAGGGGGCAAAGGGGGGCACCCCCAGCACAAAACAAAAACAGGGGGAAAAAAAATCCCTGGCCTATTGGCGGTTTCTGCCCTCCTTTGGGCCAGAAATGGCCAATGCTAATATTTCCCCCTTTGGGGGGGCGACCCTTGCCCAAGGGGTGCCCCCAAACACACAAAGCACACACACCACACAATTCCTGGCGCCTAGTGGGTTTCGACCCCCCCGGGGTTGAGATCGGCCAAAAACATGGCCGATCTAGCCCCAGTGGGGGCCGAAACATATAAAAAATTATTGCCCGCCCGGGCAGCGACCCTTGCCTAAGGGGTCGCTGCCTAAAAACATAAGGAAAATAAAATCCCTGGTGGTCTAGTGGTTTTCGACCACTCCTGGGGGCAGATCGGCCAAAAAAAAAACGGCTGATCTGCCCCCGCGGGCGCGAAATAGGATTAGTTATGGCCTCCAGGGGAGCGACCCTTGCCCAAGGGGTCGCTCCCCAAAAACATAAGGAAAATACAATCCCTGGTGGTTTTCGACCCCCCCCCCCCCGGGGCAGATGTCATCCTCCTGCAACATTCTCAAGGCCTTCTGTTCCCCATGGCTTAAATTATTCATGAATTTCTTAGGTTTACCACTTGATAACTGCTCATCTAGGTCTTCAAACACCAATCTGTAGAATACTTCTGTGTTGCTATCACTTGCTACTCTGGGTGTCCAACTGGATTGACTTTTTATGCCACTAGCCTCATGTAGGTTTGGTAATATATTCAGATCATTTATCTTTGAAGTGGTTGTTGGAAGATCCTCATAGTCCGTGATTGACAACAAAGCCACAGTGTCATGTATATCTTGAAAAGATAAATCACTTTGCTCCAATTTCTCTACTGACATTCTTACGTCTTTTTTCTGTTGGTAATTCAATTTTAAAAACTTCTTCAACTTTAAATGTCTCACAAACTTGTATAAATCAATTTTAAGCTGACAGATATTACCCCTACTGGTTGGACAAAAACCCAAACCCTTACTAAGAAGTGAGACCATCTCCGCAGAAAGAATTTTATTTGATATGTTGATTACATTTAACAACTGGTCCTGGGTTACCCCTAGACTCTCTTGTCCCATGATCTTGTCTTCATGCCCCCTCTGTGCCTGGGAGCCTCCTCCTCTCTTACCCCTTTGGGTTTTTCTGTGAATTCTGTTCTCTGTTCTCGATTCCCCTGTTTTATTCTCAACATTTATTGTAAAAAGGTGCTCTTATTCATGGGTAACACTTATGACATTATTCCTTCCCCTCCGTCTGTATCACTATCACTCGTTGGGGCATTACTGTGAGAGGATGACCTTGAACATACTGACATAGTTGAGTTTGCCTGTATGAAATTCCCCTTAACCAAATGAACATACTTTCTCGAAAATGTAAACACTCCTTAATTAAGATAATACCATTAATCTCTTTTCAGTTTTCTTGCTTTCCTTTGTTTTATTTTGTCCTGATATTCAGATAACATCTCATCCAGTATCTTATAATTCTTGTCCATGGCTTCCGTTAAGCCCAAATCTTTAATTTCTTTCTCTAATACTGTGATCCCAGCTTGTAATTTATTGACTTTTCTGTCCCCATTTTCTATGAGGGTATCCATCAGTCTCACTAGATGTCAATTCATTGTTCCATAGTGTTAGTAAGTCCATACCCAGATCATCATATGTGGGAAAAATTTGTGATCTAAGACCCCTCGGGATTCTGTTCAATTTCCTATATTGTTTTAGTGTAGCTTCATCCGAACATTTTGACATTTCATTCTTTTGTTTCTCCAACCTTATAAATTTATCTCTAAGAGCTTCTTTCCATGACTGGTTCCCACTCTTAACTGCCTCCTCTACTGTACGACCACTATCTAGATTCTTAAACAACTCCTCTGCCATTCTCTCTCTATCCATCGTTTTGTTTTTATATGTCCTATGATGCTTTGTGCCCAGAGCTGTCCCCTCAACAAACAGTAGTATTGTGTCAATGGGTGGTTTAAGAGGTGCGCCATTGAAAGAAAGGTTCCACATGTGTGTGCATGAACTGATTACAAATTTTCTAATATCTTATAATATTTTTCAAATCCTATGGATGATTCACTGGTAAGGGGGCGTAGATAGAGGTAACTATTGTTTCTTTGTGTTTAATTATTACATGGTGATTCGAAGATTAATTAGAGGTTCCCACTTGCTTCACATGAGAGAGGGATATCATATATGACTATGTTACTTATATGAAGAGCAAAATTGTACAACACTATGTGTATGTGTTATTATTTGGAGCCCTGATGAAGTTGTTGGGTTGCTTCCCAGATCAAACACGTGTTGGCTGGAGTTTGATCTGAAGAAGAATATGCAAATAAAATGGCGAAGATCACACAAAATTGCACTATTGGACATATTTGGATGTGTGCCCCATTATGTTTTATTGGTTTTCAACAATCAAAGATTATTGACTTCAGAGGTTATGGGTGTGTTCCCTGTTAAGCCCACCGTCAGGTAACAAATGATAAATTGTGATATAGTTAAATACTTGTTTGACAGGAAGTGCCATTTTCCCTCTTAAACCACCCATTGATACAATTGTAGGAAGCTGGCCCTTTATGTGGTATGTGACTACTGTATAAAGGATCCAGGGGTTCCTCAGTGAGTGGACAGGGCTTGCTATGCAATCCCAAAGTGCTCTATTTAGGAGTAGTGTGGGCGAGCAGCCTTAGGATTAACACAAAGGAGTCCAAGACATTTACCAATATATACAAAAGTCAATAGTCAATAAATGAGACAAATGACTCAAAAAGGAGATCCACACCAATTTATAAAAACAGCAAGTATCTTAATATTTGTTTAGGCATCAGAGAAAAATCGTTCAGGTAAGTATGTTTTTAAATAGGAATTATTTTCACTTTAAAAAGTAGACACAGTGCAACTTCTGAGTTGTGCAATGTTATCCTATAGGTGGAAAAACAAGTCCTGCAAACCAGTGTAGTTCAGCAACTTGTAAGACCAATCTCCTGGGGTTAAGGTGAGTGGTGGGCAAGGTCCCAGGCAGTGGCATGGGGTTATGAGGTGCAGAGTGCAAAGCAGGTCGGGAGTCCAATGCATTCCTATGGAAATCGGTCACAGTGAAAAGAGGCTGTAGGCTCTGGCCAGGAGCCCAATCATGCTGAGCCAACAGCATGGCTCATGACTCACGATGTTTGTGCACAGGTAGGCACCTTCGGTCCTCTTCTTCACGGCTTAGGGGCGACGGGTGCAGAGGTGTCCTTAGGTGTCTGGTTTTTCTGACCTGAGCAGTTGTAGTAGAGGTGGGCTGCGTGCATTGGCTGCAGGCATCGTCGGGGAGTCCAGAACAGGTGACTCTGGAGGGCTCATGAACCTTGTTGACATTGGTAGTCCACTTCAACTCGAGTCAGAGATGGCAGGGCAGTGGTGACTTCAGGTCTCAGGTTTGAGTGGTTCCAGAGGCTTCAGAGGCCCTTATTTTGGAGTTTAGTGGAGAACAAGTCCGCTTTTCATGGGATGTCTTGAGTCTTTTTCGAAGGCAGATAGTCCACCCTGGTTTCTGGGGTCACAGCAGCAGGACGGGTCGACTTTGGTGCAGATTTTAAGAAGGGATGCAGACAGGCCGGCTGGGTTTGGTATCAGGACAGCTGCTTCTTTTTTCCTCTTCTGCCGGCTCAGCTCTTCGATGTCCTTGGTCTTCTTGGGTCATTCGGCTCTGCTTTTCTGGTGTCAGGGGCTACCCTAAATACTGAATTTAGGGGCAATAGAGGTGTGTAGGGTAGTAGTCAATGGGCTACTGACCCTTGGGGTAACTATGCCGTCTCTATGACCACTTCCTGTGGGAAGTGGGCATAACCCTGTCCCAAAATTCTTAAGTAGACCATCACAAGGATGGCTACTTCTGAGAAGTCGTGTCCACCATGCAGTAGTCCACCTTAGGGGATGAACTAGCCTGGGGGTAGCACGCCTACCTGACTAGCTAATTTTCCCACCTGACCAGGTGCCAAATGGGCTCTGGACAGGGTGGGGGGCAATTTGTGCAGCCCTTAGAACACTTAGAGACCATCTTTAGTACCCCAGGGCCTAGGTACCAGTGGTACCATTTACTAGAGGCTTACAGAGGGTGCAAAAGATTTTGCCATTTGAGAAAACAACTGTGCAGTTTTGGGAAAGAGTTCTGGCACTGGGGGACCTGGTTAGCAGGAACCCAGTGCACTTTCAGTCAAAATCACATCAGGTACCAGGCAAAAAGTGGGGGGTAACCATGTCAAAAAGAGGCATTTTCCTACTGTAATAAAGTTAAAAATGTGGGCGCTAAGGCCATCTGAATCTGGTGGCAGCTGCAATTTTTTAAGGCCCACCCTACGTCTGCCCCAGTGCCACATAAGATCTCTTAGCAGCCAGTGCAAATCTCAAACCAGTGATTGATGAGGAATCACTGGGAGAGTAGCAAAATGGTAGAACAGGTGTCAGAGGATAACCATTATTGCAATGGCTATACCGCCTTTCACCAATAAAGGGAGAGTTCTCCAGAAAGCAACCTGAGCTCTTCGAGAGGACACTGTTTTTGTCAAATTACTCTCCATCAGATCTGTGGCAGTATGTTAAACATTGACGCCCAGGTATTGGAATAAGGGATCTTCCCATCATCAGGGAGTCTCCCCCTGACCAATTGGTAAGAAGGTGGTGTGGATGTTAAAGGAAAAACACATAATTTTGTCCATCTCATTCAGTGGCCCGACAGTTTGCCGAAGGTGGTGAGAAGTTTTGCAGGACTGGAAATGTCCATGGAGAAATCTCTGATGTCAAACAATACATCTCTTGTGTACAGGGAGACTATGGCCCTCATTACAACCCTGGCAGTCGGTGATATAGTGGCGGTAATTCCGCCAACAGGCCAGAGTTAATAAAAATGAAATTATGACCACAGCGGAACCGCTCAGACAGACAGCCACTTTAACACACCAACCGTCAGGGCGAAATCAACAGGCACCACAGCGGTAACTGCCTACAGCCAGGCGGAAGACAATGTTCCACACACTGTATAATGATACACCAATTCGCCACCTTTTTCGGGGCGGTACCAACGACATCAAAAGCCTGGCGGAAACACTGCACACAAGGGAAACAACTCACCTCTGGAGACTCAAGGAAGAACCACATCACCATGGAGCCCGAGTTGCATGTGTTCCCCATGCTCTTCTATGTTCTGCACCACTACGGACACCAACGCCGGCAAAAATGACCACGGTGAGTACTGCCGCCTAGCACACAGGGGAGGGGAGGAGGAAAAAGAGAGTGACACACACACACAACACACAACACCCACACCCCCAACACCATACACACAAGCAGATGCACTGACATTACATATTTACCCCGCACCCCTCAGGAATAATGCAAGGACAACCAAAATAGAGTAAAGAGTGTATTAAGATAAATATAATAGTAATACGTGCATCCAAATAAAAAAGGATATACATATTCACAAATCAAGGGACACTGCCCAGTCCTGAATGTTCGTGGGCCACAGGGCCACATCACAAAATCCAAGCCCCCACCTCACTCCTGGAACAACAAGGAGAGAACACTGCTGGGGCATCGGGTTGAAAATAGCAGGCACCTCAGGGGGATAGTGAATGGGGGGGGACCTCAGCCGGAAGATGGTACAACGCCACTGGTCCTGGAGGGGGCAACATGCCCTGTGCTTGGTCCGGGGGAGTGCAAGGCCACAGTCTCTCAAGTGGGTGTCATACCCACTGGTCCTGGAGTGGGTAACAGCCCATGGACGCATGACTACACACTGTCCGCCGGTGGTGACGGCTGCTCAATGGTGGCAGTAGTGCTGCTGCTGGTGGAGCTGGCAGTGGTGGGGGGAGGCTCCAGCTCATCCCCTGCAGCCTCGGATGGCTGCCCACTGGGGCTGCTGCTGCTGGTGGCTGTGCTGGTGGCGGTGCTGGCAGTGGTGGGTGAGGCTCCAGCCCCTCCCCTGCAGCCTCGGACGGCTGCCCACTGGCTGCTGCTGCTGGTGGCGGTGCTGGCAGTGGTGGGGGGAGGCTCCAGCGCATCCCCTGCAGCCTCGAATGGCTGCACCACCATGGTTGGTGGTGGGGGCTCCGACTGAGTCCCAGCAACAGGCCCCTTGTCTCTACTGCTTGCTCTTGCAGGCCCCTTGCTCTTCCTTCGAGCATCTGGGGCTGCCTCCTTCCCCTTTTTTTCCAGCAGCTGGGGCTGCCTCCTTGCCCTTCCTTGCTGCTGCTGGGGCTGACTCCTTGCCCTTCCTTGACCCACTTGGGGCAGGCACCTTTTCCGTCTGGCTGGCTGGTGGCCAGGATCCTTTCCCACCTGGCATAACTGGGGACACTACTGTGCCCGTGGACTGGGTGGCTGAGGTGCTTGCGTGTGTTTTGACCACCCTAGCCTGTCGGGAGGGATGGGGGGGTTAGGGAAGAGGTTAATGTTGGCGAGGAAAAGCTTCTTAGGGACATTGGGGCAGGAAGAGGGAGATGGTTTCGGAGTGGAGGAAGAGGTAGTGGTGGTAGGAGGTGTCTGTCTACTGTGCAGGTGCATGGGCTAGATGCTGTTGTGAGGTTGATGGCCGTTGTGTGTCTGAGTGCTTGCGCTTGCGTACTTTGGGAGGAAGGGGGCACAGACACAGTGGGAGAGGACACAAGGGAATTGTGCATGGATGTGGGGGTGGTCACTGCCAGTGAGGGGTGTGTACTGATATGTGTGCTGGTGATGGTGGTAATGGATGACCATGTGGTGCATGAAGGTGTGAGTGTAGATGCAATTGGGGGGAGGTGGAGGACAAGGATGGGGATACAGTGGAGGCAGTGGATGTTGGTCTGTATGATTCTGGATGTTGTTTGTGTGAGTGCCTGTGGGATGAAGTGTGGTGCTTGTGTTTGCCTTGTCCACTTTTGTGTGTTGTCCTGGGTGCCTGCTCGTCTGCCTGTGTGCTTGGGATAGGTTGGGATTGAGGGGAATGGGATTGGGTGGAGGAAGTTGGAGGGGGTGAGGGGGGAAACGGGGACAATGGCTGCCATTAGAGAGGAAGTCAGAACCTGGATTGATCTCTGTTGGGCCGCCTATCCAGTGTGAATGCCCTCCAGAAATGCATTGGACTGTTGCATTTGGGCTGCCAGACCCTGTATGGCATTCACAATGGTTGCCTGCCCAACAGAGATGGATCGCAGGAGGTCAATAGCTTCCTCACTCAGGGCAGCAGGGCTAACTGGGGCAGGGTCTAAGGTGCCTGGGGTGAAGGAGATGCCGACCCTCCTGGGTGAGCGGCCACGGGAAACTCGCTGAGGGGCTGCTGGGAGGGCGGTGCTGGTACGGGGGTGGCAGCTGTACCTGTAGCTGGGGTGGGCACAGAGGTGTCCGCCACCACCAGGGAGCTTCCATCGGAGGAGGAATCAGTGTCTGAACTGTCCCCTCCAATCTCTGCCGTGGTGCTCCCCTTGCCCTCCGTCCTATTGGTGCCTTCACCATCAGTGGATTAGGCCTCCTGGTTCCTGTGGGATGCAGCTCCCTCCGTCGCTTGTGCCTCTGCTCCTCAGCCAGATGATGCTAATGCACATAGAGACAGGGTGACAAATCAAAAAGGGGGGAGAGACAAAAGGATACACTTGGTCAGTGGTGGCACCAACACCACCATTGGTGTACACAACACACTCACACACAGGGAACAGCCCTACGCACTAGGCAATGCACTACCAGTCACAATGCTCGTCACCAGCCCATGGATAGGGACATCAAACGCTAATTGCAGCATACCTGAGACCCACAGACCCCTGTCCAGTGGTGGATGCCTACTGGCTTGGTTGGAGGACTTTCACATCTGAATCCTGCTGAACATGGGATCTACTCTGCAGTGCCAGGCCTGGCCTAGGGGCACCCACAGGGCCCCCACCCGGATACCACCCCACCAGGCATAAGTTGTAAATTATAGCACTGTACTCATCCCCTTGTGGCTGCTGTGATTCCCCCAAGTGCCCATCTAGCTCTGGATAGGCCACCACCAGTATGAGGGCCATCAGGGGGGTTAGGGTTCGACGGACACCCCTTCCTCATTGGGAAGCCATCCCCAGCTGGGCCTCTGACGTCTTCCGTGCCGAGCATCTCAGGTCCTCCCACCATTTCTGACAGTGGGTGCTCCGCGTGCCATAGAACCCCAGGGTCCGCACGTCCTTGGCAATGGCACGCCATATACCCTCCTTTTGATGGGTGCTGACCTGCAGGGAAATAGACACAGGGAAAGGTATTAGTCTGACCGTCCTGGCGGTTACACTCATGGCCCACCATGCCCCTTCCCATCCCCATTAGCACAGATATGGCCCACCATACATGATCTACGCTGCCCAGGGCCTATTTACCAACCCCCACTATATGAGGCCTTCACACACAGCACTCCATGCACTCACGCCCCATGCATCATACTCAGGGTGTACTTACCTGTTGGTCTGGAGGCCCAACAGCAGTCAGTACTGGGGTAAGACCCCATCCACCAGTTGCTCCAACTCAGCTGAGGGGAAGGCAGGGGCCCTTTCCCCAGTGACACGAGCCATGGTCGGTTCCAGACACAGATCACAGCAGCACTTGCAGTGTAGGTCCTCTCCTGTGGAAGGTCAATTAGCAAATGAGTGCACAGCTAGAAAATGGCAGTCACGTCCGTGGCGGTGCGTATCGTCACCGCTGGCATACATCACCATTGGCCACTGGACCCCATAGGTCCCAATGATAACCAATGAGGAGTTGCACCATGGTTCTCGACTGCCTCCCACAACGGCGCACAAAGTCAGCGGAACTACCTCATTGCCACCTGTCCCTCCATACAGGACAGGCGGATGCCATTTCATGGGGGGTGCAGGCCATGGATCCTAACTGCGTCACAGTACACAAATGCACTATTTGGACATCTGCAACAAAATAATGTTACAATCACAATATGCATTGAACTATAGTGGTTGGAATGTAGAAATAATGGCCAGCTGCTGACTCTTTTGCCCCATAGTTTGGAACCGCTGCGGATGAATAGGAGATGGAGACATCCCCCGTGTACAGACCCCTGGTGGACTTGGCAACAATGGAGGACAGGCACATTATCCTCACCTATAGACTTCACAGGGCCACAATCACAGAGCTGTGTGCACAATTGGAGCCTGACCTAATATCTGATAACCGTCACCCCACCGGGATCCCCTGTTGTGTAGCCATTTTAGCCATAGCTCCATGAACGTTATTTTGACACACTAGGCCAAGCCGCTGTGCACTTTAACCTAGATATATTTTATTCAGCCTTATTTTAATATTACAGTAGCCACTTTTACGGTCTTGTTTTATTTTCTGTTTATCTAATTGTTTTTGGCTAAACCAGCATTCTGTTCTCAAACAAGACATTCTTGCTCACTCTGTGCCTCTTTCAAGGCTACAGCATGGTACATTGCTGGTGAACGTGGTTTAAGTTTAGTTTCCGACATTCGTAGAAAATACCCATCCTTACGTAGGGATATTTTCTCAGAAACATCAGCTGTTTTATTATAAAACACTTCCCTGTCCCTTACTCGTTAGAGGGAGATTCCAGCCAGAGAACCACGACTGTATGCTGATTGCCGAATGCTTTGCTACAGATGCTAACGCAGACCGCAGGTCTTTGCTCATGTATGGGGGATGATGTCTTCCCACGGGAACCTGCAGGGCGAAATTAGAGCTTAACATGCTGTGCTCTATCATAGTCTAGGTAAGAGTTAGTCTATCAACCGTAGTGACAATATGATAGCGTTATATCTATGCTTCACTCTCCTTGTCACAATTTTAATACTCTCATGCTGTGTCGTCTTGGTTATTGCAGCTCATGCTTTGCTATCTAAGATGCAGTCGTTTTATTAAAATCATTATTAAAACATATACTGCATCTGTTTGTCATTTATATATGAGACTAAGGTGAAAGCTGACTTCTATGCAATGTGACATATCCCGATCATCATTGGGGCAATAGATGGAACATATATTGCATTTGTCACCCCCCGGCAAAATGAACAGGTGTTCAGAAATCAAAAGAGTTTTCACTCCATCAATGTCCAGATGGTGTGCCTGGCGGATCGGTACATCTTCCACATCAATGCAAAGTATCCTTGGTCTGTGCATGATGCATTTATCCTGAGGAATAGCAGCATCCAAAATGTGATGGCCCCACTCCAGAGGCACAGGGTGTGGCTAATAGGTGAGCCCTGGTTCACTACCAGTGGATGTTGGTGTATGGGTATGGTGTGGCCCTAAGGGTGAGTGTGTGGCTCACAGTTGTCCCTCGATATTTGCAGGTGACTCTGGTTACCACAACCTCTCATGGATACTGACCCCTGTGAGGAATGCCAGGACAAGGGCAGAGGAACGTTACAATGAGACACATGGGCAAACAAGAAGGATTATGGAGAGGACCTTTGGCCTCCTGAAGGCCAGGTTTGATTGCCTCCATCTAACAGGTGGATCCCTGTGCTACTCACCCAAGAAGGTCTGCCAGATCATCGTGGCATGCTTTATGTTGCACAACCTTGCCTTGTGTCACCAGGTGCCTTTTCTGCAGGAAGAGGAAGCTGGAGATGGCCATGTGGCAGCAGTGGATCCTGTGGACAGTGAAGATCAAGAGGCAGAGGATGAGGATGAAGACAATAGAAGTGCAATTATTCGTCAATACTTCCAATGAGACACAGGTCCGACAGTGGTAGCACACATTTCATTGACAGTTTGATGTGTGACATTGTCACTGGCAGGCTGTGTATTCCTACATCTATGCCCACTCACTGTACCCTTTGCCATCTCTTTTTGCAGATGTTGGTACCCCACTATTGCTCCTGGTGTGGTCAGTGCAGCCAACTACAGGTCTTTTCAATGTAAACATTACTGAACAGTTGAATTGCAATGTTTGAACCTGGTTAAACGAAAACATTTTGAAAACATTTGACATACACCATATTTGTATTTTATCAAAGTGTGTTTCTTGCAGTGCTCTGAAGAAGAGGGGGTAGCGGAATGGGCTGGGGTGATGATGGAGGAAAGTCCAGGTTAGAGTCCAGTCTATTTGTATCACAGGTGCATTGTCCAAGGAGGCATAGGAAGGGGAGCAATGACAGTTCAAGGTGGAGAGGGTGGAAGAATGGGACACAAGGGTGACAATCAGGAGAGCCTCATTTCCTGGCAGGGGTCTTGGCAATAGTCTTTGGCTTCTGCCTGGAACTCAGGGAATGTTTGCAGGGTGGTTCTCCTTCTGCAGAGGAAGGGGTGCTGGTGGGCTGCTGGTCCTGTGGGGGCCTCCTGTCACTAGCGGCAGTGGAGGTGGAGGGCTATTCAGTGGTTTGGCTAGTGTTGGGGCCCGGTGGTTTGTCACTGCCTCCCTCATACTGTTGGCCATGTCTGCCAGCACCCCTGCAATAGAGACCAGGGTGGTGTTGATGTCCTTCAAGTCCTCCCTGATCCCCAGGTACTGTCCCTCCTGCAGCCCCATGTTCTCCTGCAACTTGTCCAGCATCTGGCCCAGCGTATCCTGGGAATGTTGGTATTCTCCCAGGATCGCGGTGAGTGCCTCCTGGAGGGCCAGTTCCGTGGGCATGTCCTCCCCCTGTCGCTAAGCAGTCCTTCCAGCTTCCCTGTTGCCCTGTGCCTCCGTCCTTTGAGCGTGTGCCTACTTCCACTGACCCAGATCCCTCATTGTCCTGTGTTTGTGGGGTTGCCTGGGGTCTCTGTAGTGGTGGACACACTGCTTATTGACGTGTCCTGGGGACAGAGGTATGGGCCCGCTGGGTGGGTGCTGTGGTGGTGTTTCCTGAGGGGGGAGGCTCTGTGGTGGTTTGAGAGTGTGACTGGGTAACCAACTGTCCCAGATGGGCCAGGTTGGTCATCCAGATCCAGGCGAGCAGAGCTGCTGTCATCACTGTGGGCCTCTTCTGTGGGGGAATTGGATGTTGTTGGCACCTCTTCGCTGCTGCTGACATTAGCTGGGTTACCTGTGGGGAAGTAAATGAGGTGTCATTGTTTCTGTGTGTGACATCTTGTGCATGGGTATGTTACCCTCTTTGGTTGGATTTGCCATGGCAGCTTTTCCTTGTGTGAGTTGTTATGTGGTGGGCTAGATGATTCTCTCTAGTGTGCATGCTGTGGTGATAGGTGTACATGCAGTTCTGTGAGGGGTGTCCATGCATTGGTGTTGCATGCAGGGCTTGGCATTGGGATGAGTGGGTTGTGATGGTGGAGTGCGCAGGGGTTGGTGGAGTGATGGGAGTGAGGGTGAGGGTGGGGTATGTGATGGCAAGCAGGTAGGAGGGTGGTGGTAATAGAGAGATGACTTATCAGAGTCCAGTCCTCCTGCTACTCCTGCCAGGCCCTCAGGATGCATGATTGCCAAGACTTGCTCCTCCCATGTTGTTAGTTGTGGGGGAGGAGGTGGGGTCCACTGCCAGTCCTCTGTACAGCAAGGTGGTGTCTTGCTGCAATGGAACAAACCTTCCTCCATAGGTCTTTCCACCTCTTCCTGATGTCATCCCTTATTCTGCGGTGCTGTCCCATGGCACTGACCTTGTCCAACATCCTCCACCAAAGCTCCATCTTCCTAGCAATGGATATCTGCTGCACCTGTGATCCAAACAGCTGTGGCTCTACCCGGATGATTTCTTCCACCGTGACCCTTAGCTCCTCTGCAGAGAACCTGGAGTGTCGTTGTGGTGCCATGAGTGTGGTGTGAGTGGTGTGGGTGTTGGTGTGTAGGGTGATGTGTTAGGGTGTGTGTTGTGAGGTGCGTGGGTGCTGTATAGGCGATGGTGGTATGTGGCTCTGGTTGTGTGGGTGCTCTTGCTGACTCTCTCTCTGTTGGCAGTGGTTAGTAGTCGTAAAGGTGTGTGTATAAGTGTCAGGTGTGTGTAGTTTGAATTGAGCAATGTAGTGTTGTTTTGTTAGGTTGTGTGTATTTTGAGCGTGGCGGTATGTACCACCAATGGTTTAGCGCCATTGAACGTCCGCCGCGGTGATTCGTGGGTCATAATGTTGTGGGCGTAGTTCTGTTGCCGTAACAGTGTGGGTTTGGATACCGCCAGTTTATCACTGACCTTTGGGCTGGCGGACTTGTGTGTGTGGCTGTATAGTGACGGATTGGTATGTGTGTGTCATAATATGGTTGGTGGATATCTGCCGCACGGCGGTATGTTGGCAGCAGTCAGCATGGCGGTAAATGGGATTTACCATCAATGTCATAATGAGGGCCTATATGCCTGCTATTAAAGAGGGGGGATTCTCCATTGGATCCATGTTTGATGACCATGGGAAGCTAGTGCAAACAGGAACGAGGGTCAGTGGACATCCTAGATGGGTGCCCCTCTACACCAGGATAGGCTGGGACACAAGTCCTCCCATTCAGACACGTACCATGTGTTCATCGTAGAGATACCTAATGAGGTTAGAAGATTGGAACCCAAACATAAAGTGGCAAAGTACCTTGAAGGGATATTCCCAACTCAGGGAGTTAAAAGTCTTCTCCAGGTTGAGAACAAAAGTGGCTGGACATGGCGGTTTGAGCTGCACCCAATCCAAAACGTGGAAGAAACATCAAATATTACATGCAGAAATATGGCCCGTAATGAATCCGCATTGGTCCGCATGACTTAGACGTGGAAGATCTCTGGATTACAGAGGCCAGAATCATGGTGAGGGATTTATAGTCTGTGTCCATAATGGCTATGGGACAGTATGAAGAGGGGTTTAGGGGATATTTTCCTGGTTTAAGCAGAAAAACTAGTAGTCCCTCATTCATGCTTTGTAGGAGATAACCCGGCTCACGTATGGAGTGAAACAGTTTCACGAGGTGTGGCGTAAAAATGGCTGCATAGTGCTTAAAAAATTCTGTTGGAACTCTATCAGTCCCTGGTGTTTTCACGGTTGCCATCTCCAGGACTGACTCCGTGATGTGTGCCACCATAATTGGACCTTTTATCTTCAGTTTCTCAAGCGCACAGAAGGTTGGGAGAGGGGTTGCATGCAAGAACTGTTGTATGGCTGCCTTAAAGTTGGCCAGGAGTGGAGAATACAGTGAGGCGTTGAAGGATACAAAGGCCTCATGAAAGACTTCCTGGGAGTCAAGGTCAACAGGTCAACACCATCTGCCCGACAGAGATGTGGTATAGGGGTCTAATGTGATGCATTCTGAATTAGCAAGGCCAGCAGCTTGCCTGGTTTGTCACCCTACGAATGTGATCTAGCAATGTGCCCACTATTTTCCAAACAACGTAAATGCTCCATTAACTTTCCCACCCACTCCTGGAGTGGTGTCAGGGAGGCCCACTGCTCTGGGTCATCCACTGCCTGCATCTCCTTCACATGTAGGTCTGTTCCACTCGATGCAGGCCCTCCAAGAGACTACAGCACTCCCTGCTGTTAGTGTGGATACAGGCTCTTCTGAGGATCACATTATATGCCTCTCGCTCAATGATAGGGGAAGCGGGTGGAAACTTCATTATGCTCAAAGTTTTCCTTAGTCTGTTCTGAGAACATTGCGGCAAAGGTGAGGTCTTCCAGAGTAGCGGGCTGATTTGCCCACTTGTGGATCAGGGAGGGAATCACCTCCCACCGGAGGCCCATAGCTAAGGGATTATGGTCTGATAGCCCCCTGACTAAGTAGTCAGGTGAAGAGATCAAGGAGCAGATCAAAGCAGAGCATACTATGCGGTTGAGGCTTACATAGAGGTCATGTCGCTGTCGAAGGCTCCTCTGGATCATTGCATAGCTCAAAAGGTCCACCTCTCAGTAGCTCCAATTCTGAGCCATTAGATAATAGAGATCAAGCTAGGGAAAGAGTGTTGGGTTCTTAACCACAGGGGAGAAGACCTGCAAGAAAGAGCAATGCAGCATGAATTCTCTTTGTGTTCTGGTTAGTCTTTGCTATCACTCCATTGTGACCTGTATCATGTACATATATAATTACCTCTAAGAATGATTAATTAGTAAAAACGCTCTCTTAGTAATTACACTAATACTTTCCCTTCTATATAAAATATGAAGAACTCCTACTGTGCTCTAAAATGTGCCAACTGAAATGATAAGGGGGAAGACATTTTTTACCCTCAAACTATTGCCTCTTGAATGCCAACGCCGGCATAAAAACTCAAATGTAAGGGCATGGCCAGCCAAAATGGCCGAGTGGACGTGATCCACAATGGCTACGGCAAGCACCCCGCACCTGGCCGCACAGAGGTGTATTTATTGAGCTCCCGCCCCTACACTGGGACTAAGACTATGGCCTGACTGCAGCGACACTCCCTTTGGACAACCCAGAGACCCCTTGGATGGTTTTGCGGCATTGTATCTCACCGCAGATTAGGCCTAGAAACAAGATGGTGGGTGGATGGCAGGGGGCGGGAGATGTCCGTTGGTGCTGGCCCTGACAATCACCCACAGCTCAGAGCTGATTGAGGGGAGCTGGTGGAGACTTTGCGCTGATGCATGGGGTGAGAGGTACGGGTGCTCCCTACCCCCTATGAGGCTTAAGGCCACATGTATGAAATTCAGGTTTTGCGACTCGCAAATCCTGATGTACAACAGAGTCAATGACTCTGTTTGTGATTCCCATTGGGGTCACAAATGCCATACCTCATGAATATTCATGAGGGAGGTCACAATTTGCGACCCCATTGGGAATGGCCGCCCTCACAGGGATGGTGGCTGCTGGAGACAGCAGACCACCATGTCTGTGACTGCTTTTAAATAAAGCAGTTTTTTTTTTTAATGCAGCCCATTCGCATTTCAAATTCAAAAAATGAAAAGTTTTCTTTAATTTTTTTCAGAACAGGCAGTGGTCTGTAGTGGTTCCTGAAATGGGAAGAAGTGTGGAAACTGCACCATAGAGTATATTACAATATCTATACCTCTTCAGCTAATACAAAACACAATGGGATCGCAATCCTACTTCTTTCCAATGTCAATTTTAACTTCCTAGTTAGTAAATCAGATAAAGAGGGGAGACTCCTGATGGTTAAGGGTCTTACAAATTGTTGCTTGTGTACCTTCACTACAGTCTGTACTCCCAACACAGGCCAGGTGGACTTCTTTCGCTTTTCCCTTTCTCTTCTGGGTGGTTTCACCAAGGGAGACATCCTCTTGATGGGGGATTGTAACTTAATATGGGACTCCAGTTTAGACACGACACATCCACATAGAACCCTGACGGGACACTTCCCCAAAACTATTGAAGCAACAATACGGCAGTTGGGCTTGATAGATGTATGGAGATTACCGAATCCCACTATGTGGGATTATACATTCTTTTCTCATTCCCATTGAACCTACGCCAGGATCGACTATATATTTGTGAGCCAACAGCTAGAACATTCCATTTTAACTACTACCATACACCCCATACCTATCTCTGACCATGCCACCCTGGAAACAGTTCTCGACTAGCATCCCCAGAATTCCTCCTTTCAGAGGTGGTACTTCTGTGGAAAAGTAAAATATCGCACCCTCATGCAATCACTGTACCTTGACATCTAGGCATCCATTTTGAGAGTAAGCACCCATTTTGAGAATGTCTTGACAAACCTTATTGTTAACACTCTGGAGAGTGCAGCTGGAGACAAACTGCCTCGCATGATACGCTTTGGGCAGGATGTGAGCCGCCCACGTAGCTGTGGTTAGGCCGATTCTGCCGTTGCTGAGAGAAAAAGGTTGCTTCGACGGAACAACCTGTGGTTGGAACACAGTTACACCTGTTATTTTTTCTTTTTCCCTCGCACTCTATTCTACACCCCAGCTTTGACATTTCTCTGTCTGCATGCTATTTTTACGTATCTCCACTGACGCACATAGAAGTGTTTTTCTAAAGTTTGCTTGATGGAAAATTACAGAATTATTGCTATTCGCTTGTGTTGTGCAAGAAATGTATAAAAGCTGCAAGCTGCGCAATGTTGGGCAGACCACTCCCTAACCCGCTTGGTGAAGGAGCTCTCCCTTAACTCGAGTTATTGAAATAAACCTTGATTATACTCCACGTCCCGGACTCTGTCTCCTTCCTCATTTAACTATTACTAGAAAAATTATGAAATAAGATAAGGTAATATAAATTATTTACCACATTTCTGGCGCCCGAACAGGGACCTTCCCTTCTCTACACGCGCCGGTTTTTGCCGGCCGCGGTGTTTTCCCCTGTTTCCTCTCTTGACGGACTTCAGGTGCACCCGGTGGGGATTTCCCACCGAATTCCTTCGGAGATGCGGGGGATTGACTGAGACCGGCATACATATGAGGCGGTGAGAGACGCGGGAGGTCCATACCCGAGCCCGACATCGAGGAACTGAGGAGTCCGAGACGTCTGAGACCCCTGACACGCGCAGCGTCTGGATTCGATCGAAAATTCTGGATTTGCTGTTCGGTGAGTATTACTGAATAGTATCAAGACGTTTTCCGATTAAGGAAACGGTAAAGGTATAGATTTAGTAACAAAATGTCGCTGTTTGCCAAATTTAAGACTAAATCTAAGGATAAAAAGTTTTTAGAAAAAGAGGTGGTTCTTCCACCTAAGGACACGCCAGCTAGATTTATGTATAATAAACATGGCATGTCGGCAATAGTCTTTTTGGACTTATGGGTGGAATATACTGAGAAGTTGGAAGAAAAATATCGGTGGCCCATCAGCGGGACTTTCGATATAGAAAGTGTCCTTAAGGTAGAGGAACAGTTGTTCAAAAGGAAAGCGAGACAGGCTCAATTAGATTCTGTGGAATGGTGGAGGAAAGAAGCCCATAGGAGACAGGAGAAAGCTCAGAATAAAGTCGAAAAAGCGCAGAAAATGTCAGAAAAAGTGAAGTCAGACGAATTATTGCAGATAGGAAAGGAAACAGTTCTTGACCAAACAATTAGAGAAAAACAAGGAAATATGACCGGTCTGTATCCGGTGTTACCTAAATGTGAGGTTGCTGGTCAGATTAAATCGAAACATGGTCTCCTTCCCAGCGCTCCTATGGGTTTTGAAGAAGCACCCCTCATAGACTTATTGGACGTGCCACCCCCGTATTCTACTGATATGCGGCCCGTCCATCCTGGACCTGGTCAAGCGGTAACACTTCCCCCAGCTATAATTGACAACCTTTCAGAACACACCCGACGTCTTTCTCTGGTAGAGACAGCGGGAGGGGACGAAGCAGCGGGCGGGAAGGATAAAGTGCAGTGTCCCCATGATCCATTATATAAAAGATATCCCGCTTTGTTTGTTTGTTTGTTTGTAAACCTGTGTTTTTGTGGTGACTGCATAGGCTGCTTTCAGTTCCCCTTTTTCATTTCTTTTACATGAGCCATCCACATATATATTTTGTTCCGCCTCTTTTAAAGGAATATCTCTTAGATCTGATCTTGGTTTTACGAATATTACAATATCATCAAAATAGACTGAGGGAGGAAGAAGAGCGTGAAAAGACGAGACTGAAAGAAACTAAGATAAGAGCTTTAGTCGCACAGACTGTAATGCCCAGAACAGGCCCGCCGCCACAACAACAAAAGACAACAACTACCTCCAAGGGTGTTTGTAATTACTGTAAGAAACAAGGACATTATTTCAAAGACTTGCAAGGGAATGTAACATGCCCCGTTCTGAAACACAATTTGGCCACAGGTAAAACGTTATCTAGACCCCATGTTCCTCGGGAACAATACAAAACAGAGGGAAGCGTTCCCAAGAGCCAGGATAAAGAAATAAAACAGAGCGCACAGATGTACATGAATGGAGAGGATAATGGGTATGCCGATTTTCCCAGTTTCTTCTGAAGTTGCCCAGGGAGGGAAGAGGATAAATTGCCCCTTATCCCTATACCTGTGGACCAGACTGGTCCATATGTGGACGTTCACCTCCTGGGACAAGAAAATAAGTTTTTATTGGATACCGGGGCAAGCAAAACAACAATTGATCACAATGAACTGCCTCAAGCACCACTGTCAGGAAACAAAAATGTTTCCCTAGGTTTTTCAGGTCAGCCCATTACTAGTAATACTTCAGAGCCCTTACCTTTACAAGTCGGCCCCCTCACCACGACCACTGATCTTCTTTTAACAGATGCTTGCCCCGAAAATTTGTTAGGCATTAAACAACTGAAAGAATTGGGAGCTATTATAGTATGCTCCCCCCAGGACGTACGCCTTTTCTTACGAGATTTTAAAGGCCACTATACCGTTAGAGAGTTGGATCCTCGCCTTGCACACCTTCCCCCCGAATTGTGGGCCACCAGCTCCACCTCAGTTGGGCGAATGACTATTGCGCCTCACAAAATTATATTGAAAGATGGAGCCATATTACCACGATTACGCCAGTATAAAATACCTCCGCAAGCTGAGAGGGATCTCATTTCCATCATAGAAGATCTCATCAAAGCAGGGGTAGTGATAGAAGTACCTTCAAACACAGTTAATTCCCCTGTATTACCAGTAGCAAAGAAAGTCCAACAGGGTGAAAATCCCAGTTATAGACTGGTAGTTGATCTACGAGAACTTAATAAGTGTGTGGTGTCCCAACATCCTGTTGTACCAGATATCTCCACACTTTTAACTACTATTGATTGCGAGGCATCTTATTTAACCGTCATCGACCTCAAGAATGCGTTCTTCAGCGTACCCATACATGAAGATAGCCAGTATTTGTTCGGGTTCTCACTGTCCGGAAGGAGCTTCCGGTTTACGCGAGCTCCTCAAGGCTTCACTGACAGCCCGAGCATCTACAGTCAGGCATTAAAAAGACAATTAGACACTATACAAATGCCTCAAAATACTGCACTCCTGCAATACGTTGATGATCTACTCATCACGGCTCGCTCTGAACAGTCATGTGTACAAGCCTCGTTAATTGTATTAACGTTTCTTGCTGAAAATGGTCATAAGGTGTCACCAAACAAGTTACAGTTTTGTCAACAGCAAGTGGCCTACTTAGGGCACTTGCTGTCGAAGGAGGGTAGACAACTAACACAAGAAAGAATACAGTTGGTACTAAATATACCCCAACCAAAAACACAGAAACAAGTACGTGAATTCATAGGATTAACATCCTACTGCAGACAATGGATCCCTCAGTTTGCTTTAATATCCAAACCACTTGTACACCTCACAACATTGGAAGCAAGTGCGACACCCCAACTTCCCTGGACAGAGGAACATACACACGCATTCCAAACGTTGAAACAAGCAATGTGTCAGGCTCCTGTATTAGCTACCCCCGATTACCACAAAGATTTTACATTATTTGTTACTGAGAAAAATGGGACTGCTTTGTCAGTTCTTACACAGGAACAAGCAGGCAAACAAAGGCCGTGCGGATATTTTTCATCCACTCTGGATCCAGTAGCGCAAGCCCTTCCTGCATGCCTGAAAGCTGTAGCAGCGACAGCCCAAGCTCTCAGACAAAGTGACACCATAGTACTAGGACACCCACTAGTAGTAAGGGTTCCTCATGCAGTGGAACTACTACTCAATAGAACACAGACTCAACATTTGACCATAGCCAGATTGACAGGGTATGAACTGACACTGTTCCAACCCCACATTCAAATACTTAGATGTAACACCCTGAATCCAGCGACACTCTTACCTCTCCCTGAAGAGATAGACGGAGTACATGATTGTATAGAAGTGATTGAACAAGTGACAAAACCAAGATCAGATCTAAGAGATATTCCTTTAAAAGAGGCGGAACAAAATATATATGTGGATGGCTCATGTAAAAGAAATGAAAAAGGGGAACTGAAAGCAGCCTATGCAGTCACCACAAAAACACAGGTACTAGAATGTCGACAAATACCAATTCTCTCGGCACAGGCTGCAGAATTAATAGCCTTGAGTAGAGCTTGTCACATAGGGAAGAGAAAAAAAATAAACATTTACACCGACTCACAGTATGCCTTTGGGGTAGTACACAATTTCGGAACGCTATGGAGAGAAAGAGGCTTCATGACATCCCATGGATCAAAAATACAACATGCAGACCTCATAACACAGTTATTGGACGACATACACTTGCCCGAACAAATAGCTGTAATTAAATGCAAAGCACATTCAAAGGGAACAGACGATGTCGCTATAGGAAATGCCTTAGCAGACCAAACAGCTCAGGAAATGACACAGAAAGACGTAGAAAAAGGGTCACCCCATGACCTTGCATTTATAGGACATACACAAACTACCAGAGATACCGCTATTGATATACTAGACATACAGAGTCATGCTACAAAAGAAGAAAAAGAAAAATGGAAAAAGGAGGGAGGGATCTTGACAGACCAGGGATGGATGGTGCCACACAAAGCAGTCTGGTATCTACCGGACGCCATGGTACAGATCATTATAGAAACAATACATGGGCCAGCCCATTTAGGAGAAAAGGCTATGCTAGATGCAACAAGATCCATATGGGACAATAAACACCTTAGAGCCGCAGCTAAAAACAAGGTCCAAACATGCATGATATTTTGCCAGTACAACATCGGGAAGGGTGTGACAGTAGGCTCAGGAGGATTTCATCCTCCAGAACATCCTTTTGAGGTCATACAAATGGACTATATACAAATGGAAAGATGCAGAGGATACAAGTATGTCCTTGTAGTAGTATGTACATTAACAAGGTGGACAGAAGCCTACCCCGTACCTGATTATACTGCCAACACCACTGCCAAACAATTGATTAAGGAATACTTTCCTAGGTTTGGTCTACCTCGAGTCATATACTCTGACAATGGCCAACCATTCTCATCTGAATTAATGAAGAAAATTTCGCTCTTGCTGTGGTACCAGTGGAAATTCCACTGCGTACGCCACCCACAAGCAGCTGGTTTAGTCGAGCGACACAACCAAACGCTAAAAAACAAATTGGCAAAAATTTGTGCCGATAAGAAAGTTGATTGGATAACAGCTTTACCCGTAGCATTGTTCTACATGAGAATGGTTCCCCATTCCAGGATTGGACTAGCTCCCTATGAGATAGTTTTTGGTAGACCACCTAACATATGGGGGACACCGCGAGCTAAGGCTATAACAGACATTGAACTACCTGTGTTGACAGATTATCTGGCTTCTTTGATGTCTGCACTTCAATCTTGTCGTTCACAGGTTGCAGCTGCATTTCCTGATAATACCGAACCCAAAGAACACCAGATCAGACCGGGAGACTGGGTCCTCATCCGTAATTTTGATCGCGCTACGCCTCTTGAGCCCAGGTGGAAGGAACCCAAGCTTGTTCTACTGGTTACCCGAACAGCAGTGAAAGTCGAAGGACGGAAGGGCTGGTTACACGCCAGCCACTGTAAGAAATACTTTTCTAAAGAAGGGGCAGAGGACACCTTGCCTCACCTGATTCCAAAACATTCCGAACAATTGACATTACCCACAGAAGAAAGTCCCCAACAGTTATACAAGTCGAAACTTAGGTCTTCTTCCCGAGCCCAGGTCACGTAAGTCCAAACAAGCTCCTCTTGTTGGTGAAACGGCAGGGGCTCAAGGGAGATACGCCTAATGGCAAGGCTTGTGACAGAAACAAGGATGGAACAAAAGAGATTAAGGGACAAATATAAGAGAAGAATATGTACTGGAAAAAATATTTTTGTATTGATATTAATGTTTTTGTTGACAGCAATAGCATGTGTGAGTTGGATACTGTATGTGGTTTTTCCTCCAAGCAAACGAGTTCAGACACCCCTTAATGACACTCAAGAACACACACATCACGATCTTCCACCTCATGAGTTGGCACATAGAGTAGCTATGCAGAACAACACCTTTGTGAAGCTATTACACTACTCACATCAAGTGGTTAATACCACTAATTGCTGGATATGTGGACGGATTCCCCCTCACCAAGATGAAGGGGGAATGCCATTAACACCATTTCCATTCTCATATAACGGCTCATGCGAGGCCTGGTTAGCCCTGATCACAGCTTACAACAGGTCTGAGATGCCAACAGATCAAAAGGACTGGCCCTGGGGTAATCTAAACACTGTCCTTCAAACGGTCTGTTATCCTGATGAGGAAGGGTTACCACAGGCTAATGGAACGGTATTCGAAAGAGAAGAATACCGACAGGATGACTTGACTTTTAAGCTGAAAAGGTCCAGGTCTCAAGGAGAAGGAGGGCCAATAACCATATCCGTTTTCAAAGTAAAAGGACACTTGTGCATCCAGAAGACTGGCACTATCTCTGTAGGATACAGCGAATGCAATTCTACTGTGAAATTTACGGATCATGGTCGGTCCTCATTTCAGACCACCAGACATACCTATTTCATTTGCGGCCAGTCTGCCTATGTCCGTCTTCCCTACAACTGGGGGGGAAGATGTTATATATCCTTCTTATTGCCACCTGTTTTCCTTGCCTCTTCAACGTACCACAAGGATCATCGAATTAGTGCAGGGAGGTACAAGAGGTATATAGATACATCCGGAATAGATCAAACTGAAACTGCTGCGGAACAATATACTGATTTTAATAGAGGTTTTTTCTTCTTCATTGGACCAGTGCAGAACAGTAAGCTTATACGTAGACTTACTCGAACAGTAGAGGCAGTTGTGAATCAGACTATAGCCGCTTTGGGGAACTTGACTCAGGAACAATCCGCTATTAGAATGGTAGCGCTCCAGAATCGTCTTGTTCTCGACGTCATACTAGCAGAGAAGGGTGGGGCCTGTAAAATTATCGGGTCGAGCTGTTGCATTTTCATTCCCGATAACGCCCCCTCAGTCTATAAAGCTATTTCTAAATTACACAAAATAGCATCAGGATTACACCAGGAACCAGGCACCTGGACCTGGTCAGGATGGTTTTGGGGGTTGGTATCCTCCTGGGGCTGGAAGTTACTGTCCATAGTCGGGATAATATTCGCAGTACTTATGGGGTGTTGTCTTTGCATACAATGTGGTCCACCGCTCTGTGGATTGTGTATTACCCTGTGCACTCCTAGAAGACATACTCAGGAGGAGGAAAGTGCCAGGATCTACTTCAATTGCCGGTAGAAGACCGTGATTGCACTCTGGTGCAAGGAGGGAATGTGGAAAAGTAAAATATCGCACCCTCATGCAATCACTGTACCTTGACATCTAGGCATCCATTTTGAGAGTAAGCACCCATTTTGAGAATGTCTTGACAAACCTTATTGTTAACACTCTGGAGAGTGCAGCTGGAGACAAACTGCCTCGCATGATACGCTTTGGGCAGGATGTGAGCCGCCCACGTAGCTGTGGTTAGGCCGATTCTGCCGTTGCTGAGAGAAAAAGGTCGCTTCGACGGAACAACCTGTGGTTGGAACACAGTTACACCTGTTATTTTTTCTTTTTCCCTCGCACTCTATTCTACACCCCAGCTTTGACATTTCTCTGTCTGCATGCTATTTTTACGTATTTCCACTGACGCACATAGAAGTGTTTTTCTAAAGTTTGCTTGATGGAAAATTACAGAATTATTGCTATTCGCTTGTGTTGTGCAAGAAATGTATAAAAGCTGCAAGCTGCGCAATGTTGGGCAGACCACTCCCTAACCCGCTTGGTGAAGGAGCTCTCCCTTAACTCGAGTTATTGAAATAAACCTTGATTATACTCCACGTCCCGGACTCTGTCTCCTTCCTCATTTAACTATTACTAGAAAAATTATGAAATAAGATAAGGTAATATAAATTATTTACCACACTTCCCCAACATTTTATCAAGAGATACCATACTACGCACTGAACTTAGGAAAGTGATTAGGGAATATTTTCTGCTCAATTGAACTGAACAGGCAGATTCCTCTCTACTATGGGATGCCTTCAAAGCTGTCCTTCGTGGGAAGTAATTATCCTTGATATCTGCAGTAAATACACAGAAGATGGAGGAGAGGGAAATGCTTGAGGCAGAGTTGGTCAAACCCAAAAACACTCACAGGGCGACCCCACACTTCACCTTCAAAGGAAAGTTACGGCACTTTGAGGGAAAGTTATAGCCATATACACATACAGGGTGGAGCTCACAACTTTACCCACAACTCTTTACGAAAACAAACAATTGCCACAAGAGAGATAGCAAGACCACAGACAAGACCACAGCCACACACCACCATCACCTATACACCATCCATGCACCTTACATCACACACCCCAACACATCACCCCACACACCCTCACCCACACCACTCACACTGCACCCATGGCACCACAACAACACCCCAGGTTCTTAGAGGAGGAGCTAAGGGTCATGGTGGAGGAAATCATCCGGGTAGAGCCACAGCTATTCGGATAACAGGTGCGGCAGACATCCATTGCTAGGAAGATGGAGCTATGGCGGCGAATCGTGGACAGGATCAACCCCATGGGACAACATCCCAGAACAAGGGATGACATCAGGAAGAGGTGGTACGACCTACGGGGGAAGGTGCGTTCCACAGCAGCAAGACACCAAATAGCTGTGCAGAGGACTGGCGATGGACCCCCACCTCCTCCCCACAACTAACAACATGGGAGGAGCAAGTCTTGGCAATCATGCATCCTGAGGGCCTGGCAGGAGTAGGAGGAGGACTGGACTCTGGTAAGTCAACTCTCTATTACTATCACCCCCCCTACCTGCATGCCATCACAAACCCTAACCCTTAACCTAACTCCCATCACTTCACCACCTCACACACACTCCACCATCACAACCCACCCCTCGCGTGCTGCATGTATGTTGGGCATTGTCTTTGCATAAGGGGATGTGAGGGCTATGGTGGGCCATGAGTGTAACAGACAGAAAGGTCTGCCTGATTTTCTATGAATATTTCTCTGCAGGTCAGCGCACATCATAAAAAGGACATATGGCGTGCCATCGCCAAGGACATGTGGATCCTATGGGTCTACGGCAGGCGGAGCACCCACTGTCGCAAACGGTGGGAGGACCTGAGATGCTGGGCACGGAAGACAGCGGAGGCCCAGCTGGGGATGGCCTCCCAACGAGGAAGGGGTGCCCGTAAAACCCTTACCCCACTGATTGCCTGCATACTGGCGGTTGCGTATCTGGAGCTGGATGGACGCTTGGGGGCATCACAGCAGCCACAAAGGGGTGAGTACAGTGCCCCAATACACTACTTGCGTGTAGTGGGGTGGCATTCGGGTGGGGGATGTGGGCCTGTGGGTGCCCCTAGGCCAGGCCAGGCATTGCAGTGCAGGGCCCATGTTGGGCAGGGGCTGATGTACACCTCCTCCAACCAAGCTAGTAGGCACTCACTACTGGGCATGTGTCTGTGGGTCTCAGGTATGCTGCAGTTGGCATTCGGTGTCCCTGTCCATGGGCTGGTGACTAGCAATATGGCTGTTAGTGCATTGCCTAGTGCATAGGGCTGTTCCCTGTGTATGTGTGTTGTGTATGCCAACAGTGGTGTTGTTGCTGCCATTGACCAAGGGTATCCTTTGTCTCTCCCCCTCCTTTTTTTTTGTCACCCTATGTGCATTAGCATCATCTGGCAGAGGAGCTGAGGCACCGGCGACGGGGAGAGCTGCACCCCACAGGGCCTAGATGCCTAATCCACTGACGGTGAGGGCACCAGTGGGACAGAGGGCAAGGGGAGCACCATGGCAGAGACTGGAGGGGACAGTTTGGACAGTGATACCTCCTCCGATGGAAACTCCCTGGTGGTGGCGAACACCGCTGTGCCCACCCCAACTACAGGCACAGCTGCCATCCCTGTTCCAGCACCGCCCTCCCCTCAGCCTCTCTGCGTGTTTCCCATGCCCGCTGACCCAGGAGGGTGGGCATCTTCTTCGCCCCAGGCCCTGCCCCAGTTAGCCCTGTTGCCCTGAGTGAGGAGGCTGTTGACTTCCTGTGATCCATCTCTGTTGGGCAGTCAAGCATTGTGAATGCCATCCAGGGGCTGGCAGCCCCTTTGCAAGAAACAAATGCATTCCTGGAGGGCATTCACTCTGGCATGGCGGCCTAACAGAGATCAATCTAGGCTCTGGCCTCCTCCCTGATGACAGTCATTGTCCCTGTTTCTAGCCTCCCTCCACCAACTTCGTCTGCCCAATCCCATTCTCCTCAACCCCAACCTATCCCAAGCACACAGACGGACTAGCATGCACCCAGAACAACACACAGGAGTGATTCAGGCAAACACAAGCACCACACATCATCCCACAGGCACTCACATAAACACCATCCAGATGTAGACATACCAACATCCACTGCCTCCACTGTGTCCCTCTCCTCCTCCTCGTCCACCTCCCTCCCAGTAGCATCTACACTCACACCTGCATGCACTACATCCTCATCTACTACCACCATCATGCCTATCGCTACACGCCCCTCACTAGCAGTCACCACCCCACATCCATGCACACATCCCCTGTGTCCTCTCCCACTGTGTCTGTGCCCCCTCCTCCCAAAGTACACAAATGCAAGCACTCAGACACCCAACAGCCATCCATCTCACAACAGCATCCAACCCATGCACCTGCACCCAAACACAGCAGACACCTCCTACAACCACTTCCTTTTCCTCCTCTCCCAAACTTTCACCCTCTTCCCGCCCCTATCTCCCAAAGAAGCTTTTCCTCTCCACTGTTGACCTCTTCCCTACCACTCCCCCCTGTCCTTCTTGTTGGGCCAGGGTGGTCAGAACACAGGCGAGCACCTCAGCCACCCAGTCCACGGCCACAGTAGTGTCAACAGCTACTGCAGATGGGAGAGGATCCTGGGCACCAGACAGCAACACTGACAGGTGCCTGCACCATGTGCATCAAGGAAGGGGAAGGAGGCACCACCAGCTGCGAAAGGGAAGGGCAAGGAGGCACCACCAGCTGCCACAGGGAAAGGCAAGGAGGTACCACCAGCAGCGTCTAGGAAGGGCAAGGAGGCACCACCAGCTGCAGGAGGGAAGGGCAAGGGACAATCCCCGGATGCTGACAGGAAGGGCAAGGGGCCTGCACCAGCAGGCAGGAAGGACAGGAGGCCTGGAGCTGGGATACATTCAGAGCCCCCACCACCAACCATGGTGGTTCAGCCATCCGAGGCTGCAGGGGAAGGGCTGGAGCCTCTCCCCACCACTGCCAGCACCGTCACCAGCACCGCCACTAGCACCACTGCTAGCAGCAGCAGCCCCAGTGGGCAGCCGTTCGAGGCTGCAGGGGATGGGCTAGAGCCTCCCCCCACCACTACCAGCACTGCCACCAGCACCGCCACCAGCACCACTGCCAGCAGCAGCAGCCCCAATGGGCAGCCATCTGAGGCTGCCGGGGATGGGCTGGAGCCTCCCCCCACCACTGCCAGCACTGCCACCAGCACCGCCACCAGCACCACTGCCAGCGGGAGCAGCCCCAGTGGGCAGTCATCTGAGGCTGCAGGGGATGGGCTGGAGCCTCCCCACCACTGCCAGCATCACCACCAGCACCACTGCCAGCAGCAGCAGCCCCAGTGGTGAGCCGTCCGAGGCTGCAGGGGATGGGCTGGAGCCTTCCCCCACCACTGCCAGCTCCCACACCAGCACCATTGCCAGCAGCAGCAGCCCCAGTTGTCAGCCGTCCGAGGCTGCAGGGAATGGGCTGGAGCCTTCCCCCACCACTGCCAGCCCTGACACCAGCACCACTGAGCAGCCATCACCGCCGACGGACAGTGTGTAGTCCTGCCTCCATGGGCTGCTGTGTGTCCTGGTCCCTGCAAAGCATATGGGTCTGACACCCAGGTGAGAGACTGTGACCTTGCACTCCCCAAGATCTGCACCACACGGCACAATACCCCCTCCAGAACCAGTGGAAAAAAACATCCACTCACCCCATCATTCCCAGGATGAAGCACACTGGGCACAAGGCCCCCTTCAGCCATCCACTCACCCCATCCTTCCCAGGATGAAGCACACTGGGCACAAGGCCCCCTCCAGAACCAGTGGAAGAAGCCATCCACTCACCCCATCCTTCCCAGGATGAAGCGCACTGGGCACAAGGCCCCCTCCAGAACCAGTGGAGGAGCCACCCACTAGAGAGACTGTGGCCTTGCACTCCCCAAGACCAAGCAGTGGGCAAACCACCCACTAGAGAGACTGTGGCCTTGCACTCCCCTGGACCAAGCACAGGGCATGTTGCCCCCTCCAGAGCATGTGGGAAAACCACCCACTTGAGAGACTGTGGCCTTGCATTCCCCAGGACCAAGCAGTGGGCAAACCACCCACGTGAGAACCGGTGGCCTTGTACTCCCCAGGACCAAGCAGTGGACAAACCACGCACATGAGCGACCATGGCCTTGCACTCCCCAGGACACCGCACGGGCATGTAGCCCCTTCCAGGACCAGTGGGCGTTGCACCATCTTCCGGCTGAGATGCCCCTCCATTCCTCTTCCCCCTGTGGTGTCTGTGTATTTTTGACCTGATGCCCCTGCAGTGTTCTCTCTGTGTTGTTGCAGGAGTAAGGTGGGGACTTGGCCTATGTGATGTGACCCTGTGGCCCACGGACATTGCGGACTGGGCAGTGTCCCTACATTTGTAAATATGTATACACATTTGTATTTTGATGCACCTATTCATGTCATTTTATCGTATTACACTCACTTTCTTCCAATCATTTTGTCCTTTCATTATTCCTGATAGGTACGGGGTGGATCTGTAATGTTTGTGCATCAGATTGTGTGTAAGGTGTTGGAGGTGGGGGTTTTATGTGTTGCGTGTGTGTGTCACTCTCTTTTTCCTCCCCCTTCCTTGTGTGCTAGGCGGTAGTCCTCACGAGGTAGACAAGCATCAGAAATATGTGTATCTCGGGCTCCATGGCGTTGTGGTTGTTCCCTGAGTCTCCAGAGGTGAGTCATTTGCCTTCTGTGTTCTGTTTCCGCCATGCTTTTGAGAAATGGTGGCGGATAGGCCTGTCGTAATACTGTGGGCGGTACACTGTCTTCCTCTTGGCTGTTGGCGGTTACCGCTGTGGTGCTTGTTGATTCCGCCGTGGCGGTCAGTGTGTTAAAGTGGCTGTCTGTCTGAGCGGTTTCCGCCGTGATCATGATTCCATTTTTGTTACCGCCAGCCTCTTGGCGGTATTACCACCTATTTATCACCTAATGCCTGGGTTGTAATGAGGACCTAAGTTCCTTATGGTCCAATTCTCTTGTTCTAAAATGCCCATTCAGGTTAATTGTGGGTTATCACATGGGTTGTGGACCAATTTGCCGGAATAAAAGTCGAGAGATTAAAGAAAGAAGCGTAACCCACAATGTATTTCCATGTGAGATTCCAAATGTGTAGATATGTAGTGATATATTTCACGTTGAGTCAAAAAGGGTGCTTCAAGAAAGTCTTTATTGTGGTTTTGAGCAATGACCGTGAATATAGAATCTGAGAGCCGACACGTGTTTCTGGGGCAGATTTGCCTGGGGCTTTTTCAAGGCTGTAAGGTATACATAAAGATTGGATCAGTATTGAATGAGGTCATGACAAAATGACGTGTTCGTTTATTGGGTGCAATAAGTATAATAAGAAATCACCAAAGTGATTCGGTGCACAGTGAAAGAGATGGGGAATAAGATTAACACCGTATGTGTGGAAAACTATTGTTCAAAGTGTGATGTATCAAGAGATAGCAGTGAGTTAAAATCATACTTTGTGGGGTTGGCAAACCAATCTATGAAAGGGCGAGTGCTGGCAAAGTTACGCAATAGAATCACATGTTTAATATTCACTGGTGAATGTACTTCATATTATTAAGTGTAAGTATTTATAGATACAAGATCAGAAATCACACACCTAGTAGTAAGTCATATGAGAGATTTCAGCAATGTAGAAATATCTTTTGATCAGTAGAAGGAAACATTCTGTGTAGGAAAATGACAAACAGATCATAGTGCTCCAATCAAAAAGATATAATATAAATGGTATAATGCTGTCGAGTGAGTAAATCGAATATTAACAATACAAGTTAGGGAATCCAGCTCTACACACAGAGATATATTAACACAGACAGTTCATTTAGCAAAAACAAACGGTACAGTTTCCATTATATGATATTCTTCCACATAGAAAGCAGGTATCAAAGGTGGATAGTAAATAGACAGAGCCCTACAAGTATATATACAGTAGGATGCCCCTGTGTTAAATAGGGAAATCTGTGCATGGGCGGCTGGTGTGGGAGTCCTGGAGATCGTTTATAGACCATGCACCGCGCCTTGCCTGACCCTAATATGGCGCCTACCTGATTCTCTGAAAAGTGCTGCGGAGTTGGCTCAGTACTGCTTGCTTTGTGCACGGCATTTGTCCACCTTTTCAATTTGGCAAGTCAAGGAATGATGCTACATCCTTCAGGAAACTGTAGGTTATCAACTGCACTAGCCCAGACCTGAAAAGAGAAATACCTTTTGAAGCTGGCCCAGTTGGGAACTTGCTAATTATATAAGCCTTGGCCTGCTGTATAGCCAAACAATCTCTTTGCCACCCAAGAGGATCCAACAAAATCAGATGTCTAATTACCTTGCTCCACCTCTGGTCCAATCGATCCCCACTGAAATGGTCTCTCCCGATACTATGGCCCTAACAAAAGATTACCAGTTAGCCTCCCTCCGCGAGTTCAAGATGGAGCTCTGGGAGGAACTCAGGGCCGACATAGCTGAGTCCTTTGACTCTTTTAAGAAGGAAGCTAACTCCAGAGTAACAGCAATTCAGGCAGATGTTGACTCTGTGGGGATGCGCACTCTCGACTTGGAATAAAAAAAGTACAAGTCTTAGAGCAACAAATGCAACCACTGGGTTGCAATCTGATGCTCCTTCACTCTCAACTTCACGTAGCACTCCTCACGTGTGAGGACTTAGAGAATCGGTCCTGGAGAGATAACATTTGTGTGAAGAGCCTGGAGGAGAGAATCAAAGGTCCGGACCTGGAGGCCTTGATTGTGACCTTCTTCTCAGAGCTTCTGGGGGAGGACCGCCTGGAGGTGAAATTGGAGCAAGTTCATGGAGTGGGGCCATTGGTGCAGTTGAGAGGGAGATGACCCAGAGACGTTTGGCAAAGCTAAGCTCTTATGAGACAAAGGAACTGATTCTCCATGCAGCGCGTCTGATGAATAATGTTGCCTTCCAGGGGTGGATGTGCTTGTTGCATCAAGACATCCCTCTAGCGACCCTGGTGAGGCACTCACAGTTTCGACCTGGCACAGACGCACTTTGCCGAGAAAAGGTGAAATACCTCTGGACTTACCCCGTTGGGATTTTCTTTGAGTACCACAATAAGCAACATTACTTTACAGAACTGGCTAAGGTGGCTGCTCTGTTGGGTCTCAATGCAACTACATCTGCTGATTCTGGAAACAGAGAAGGAGGGGGACGGCGGAGTAGGCCCTGTGGGGTTTCTTCTGAGTCTTGACAAACACAAAGGAAAGCAAAGCAGAATGGCAAAATTAAATCTTGCCTCTGCTTCAATTCACCACATGCAGACATTTCTGAAGCTGTAGAGTGTGGATCTAGGACAAAAAAAGGCTTAGTGACTGAGTTCCATAGGGTGACGAGAAGAGCATTATACAGGCCGGAAATAATGCAGGGCCCTAAACTGTCTCTGGAAGCAGAATGCAGTGCCTGATTACACTGAACCAGGATGATACACCTCACAAGGCAACTCTATGCATATGCGGGTCACTTGGTGAGTTTGGGTCCACTATACCCTTAGACTTTGATCGCCAGCGGTGTTGGCAATATGGGAGGATAGCTTGCTCCCAGGTTCTACATTTATATTGTTTGTTTTTTTATTGTTTTTGCATGATGGGACTGTACTTTTGGAAGCTGGTGGCTTTGGGAGGGATTAAGGGGCGGGATGGTAGGAGAGGGGACACTGGAGAGTCGTGGAGAGGTAACCCTCGAGGAACTCTGTATGACTAATGCTTTCTCTATCACTATTTAGATAGTGTTAAAGACTCTAACATGGAATGTTAAGGGGCTCAACTCCCCCAATAAGCACTTCCAGACATGGAAATACCTGCATAATAGGTGATTTGATGTCGTAGTGATCCAAGAGCCCCACCTGAAATGGGAAGAAGTGTGGAGACTGCACCATAGAGTATATCCCAATATCTATACCTCTTCAGCTGATACAAAACACAATGGGATCGCGATCCTACTTCATTCCAATGTTAATTTTAACTTCTGAGGTAGTAAATCAGATAAAGATGGGAGACCCATGATGGTTAAGGGTCTTACAAATGGTCGCTTATGTACCTTCACTACAGGCCATACTCCCAACACAGGCCAGACGGACTTCTTCCACTCTTCCCTTTCCATTCTGGGTGGTTTCACCAAGGGAGACATCATCTTGATGGGGGATTGTAACTCAATATGGGACTCCAGTTTAAACACCACACATCCATATAGAACCCAGACAAGACACTTCCACAAAACTATGGAAGCAACAATACGCCAGTTGGGCTTGATAGATGTATGGATATTACCGAACCCAACTATGCAGAAATATACATTCTTTTCTCATTCCATTGAACCTACTCCAGGATCAACCATACATTTGTGAGCCAACAGCTAGATCATCCATTTTAACTACTACCATACACCCCATACCTATCTCTGATCATGCCCCCCTGGAAGCAGCTCTCGACTGGCATTCCCAGAATTCCTCCTTCCAGAGATGGTACTTCCCTAACATTTTATCAAGAGATCCCATACTCCGCACTGAACTTAGGAAAGTGATTAGTGAATATTTTCAGCTCAATCGAACTGGACAAGTAGATCCCTCTCTACTATGGGATGCCTTTAAAGCTGTCCTTCTTGGGAAGTGATTGTCCTTGATATCCCCAGTAACTAGACAGAAGATGGAGGAGAGGGAAATGCTTGAAACAGAGTTGGTGAAAGCCGAAAACGCTCACAAGGTGACCTCCACACTTCACCTTCAAAAAAAAGTTACAGCCCTTCGAGGGAAAGTTATGGCCATATATACAAACAGGGCGGAGCTCTCCCTCTTACGGCTTAAACATAATACATATGAGAAAGGCAATAAGATAGGCTCTCACCTAGCCAAGCAGCTACGAGCCAAACAGGAACTGACCTATATTAAGCAGCTTTGAGACAAAGCAGGATATCTTCAACATAGAGAACAGGGGAAGGCATGAACACTCCAAGATTTTAATGAGCATCTCTATACCACACATCCCAGGGATGACAAGGCACAACTAACTGATCTTGCAGATGTTGACCTGCCCCAGGTCTCCCCAACTCATAATGAAATATTAAGTGCCCCTATTTCACCTGAGGAAGTGCAATGCACCATTGATTCTATTAAACTTCATAAGGCTCCTGGCCCAGATGGCTTTAATGTATCCTTTTATAAGGCCTTCCGCTCTGAATTGGTCCCACACTTAACAGATCTCCTTAACCATATAGCTGATACCCACGCAGTCACCCCGTCCATGGAAGAAACTTTGATTTCCACTACCCCAGAGCCAGGGAAGCCCTTAGACTTATGTGCATTGCATCACCCGATAGCTCTCTTTAATTTAGATTCTAAACTGTACACTAAGATATTGACTCATAGGTTAGAGGAGGTGATGCCGGGGCTGATACATCTGGATTAATCGGGCCTTATCACGGGAAACCAAACTCATGACAACCTATGGTGAGTTGTACACTTAATTGAAAAGGCTACAAAGAAATCCCACCCGGTGATCCTTGTAACGCTGGATGCCAAGAAGGCCTTTGACAGGGTGGATTGGACCTTCCAGTCCCATACCCTGTCTCGGTTTGGGTTCCATGAGTGCTTCATAGCCATGATACTAGCTAACTATAGTCTTCCTTGATCTATAATCTTAGTGAATGGAGCAGCTTCCGATTTTACAAGGGGCACACACCAAGGTTGTCTCATTTACCCTGTTCTTTTTACCCTTCGCATTGAACCCTAGGAAGCAAAGTTAAGGACCACCCCTTCGATCCAAGGGATCCCTTTTGGCTCGGAGGAACACAAACTTTCATTATTTGCCGATGACATCCTGCTTTCCCTCACTTCTGCGTTAACTTCCCTTCCAGCCCCTCAAATTGGACTTCGTCACTACGAAGCAGTGTCAGGCTTTCAAATTAATCTCAATAAATCATTCCTGCTTAGTCTCACAGTCCCTCCTGCCAAATTTATACAGCTGACATTAATCTCCCCATTCCAACTAGCAAAGAAGGAAATCACATACCTGGGAATAAAACTGAATCCAGCAACAAGTGATCTTTATAAGGCAAACTACCCTCCTGTACTATGGCAACTCAAGCTTTATTTGAAGCACTGGGGTCCGATACACTTAAAATGGTTAGATCATATAAATGCTGTTAAAATGACAGCCCTCCACAGGTAGTGTATCTATTTCAGGGGCTCCCGATTGCCATTGACCTGGAATTCTTTAAGAGCATTGGTTCACTGATTATGAAATTTATATGGGAAGCCCGTAGAGCTTGTGTGGCTTACCACCTTCTGATGCTTACTAGATGGGGGGTCCAGGGGATCCCTGATTTCTTGACCTATTATAGAGTGGCTCACCTTCGAGTTATTTCTGAATGGTCCAGGAAGGTGTCTCACAAACACTGGTTGCATAGCAATGGAATCAAGAAACTAAGGCCCTCAATACAACCCTGGCGGTTGATGATAAAGAGGCTGTAATACCGCCAACAGGCCGGCGGTAAAAAAAATTGAATTATGACCATGGCAGAAACATCACCGAAGTGACAGCCACTTCAACACTCTGACCGCCACGGTGGTAGCAACAAGCAGGGCGGCGGTAATCACCCACACTATTACAAGAGGCCAATCCGCCACCTTTTCCTGGGCGGTACCAACGCCATCAAAAGCACGTCGGAAACAGTACACAGAAGGGAAACGACTCACCTCTCGACACTCAAGGAAGAACCACGATGCCATGGAGCCCGAACTGCACATTTTTCCTGTGCTGGTGTACCTCCTCATACACCAGGAACACAAGCGCCAGCGAAGACGACCACGGTGAGTACTGCACCTAGCACACAAGGGAGGGGGAGAGGAAAAAGAGAGTGACACACACACACAACACGCAACACCCCCACCCCCAACACCATACACACAAACAGATGCAACAACAGCATACACCGTAACCCTCAGGAATAATGCAAGGACAAAAGGAATGGAGTAAAATGAGTGTAATAGTACAATTTTAGATAAATGCATCCTTAAATCAATAAACAGTATGTACAATATATACAAAAATAGGGACAATGCCCACTCCAAAATGTCCGCGCCCACAGGGCCATAACACATAGGCCAAGGCCACACTGACTCCTTCCTCAATACGGAGAGAACACTGCTGGGGTATCAGGTTGAAAACACACCTCAGGGGGACAGGGAATGGTGGGGCACCTCAGCAGGAAGACGGTACAACGCCACTGCTCCTGGAGGGGGCCACATGCCCTCTGCTTGGTCCTGGGGAGTGCAAGGCCACAGTCCCTCTAGTGGGTGGTTTGCCCACTGCTTGGTCCTGGGGAGTGCAAAGCCACAGTCTGTCTAGTGGGTGGTTCGCCCACTCCTTGGTCCTGGGGAGTGCAAAGCCACAGTCTCGCTAGTGGGTGGTTTGCCCACTGCTTGGTCCTGGGGAGTGCAAAGCCACTGTCTCTAGAGTGGATGGCTTCTCCACTGGTTTTGGAGTGGGCTTTGTGTCCAGTGTGCTTCATCCTGCCAATGAGGGGGTGAGTGGATGCCTTCTTCCACTGGTTCTGGAGGGGGCCTTGTGCCCCGTGTGCTTCATCCTGCCAAGAAGGGGGTGAGTGGATGCCTTCTTCCATTGGTTCTGGAGGGGGCCTTGTGTCCACTGTGCTTCATCCTGGATGGTGCAAGGTCAAAGTCTCTCACCTGGGTGTCACACCTACAGGTGTTGCAGGGGCCAGGACGCACTGAAGCCCATGCAGTCACGACTACACATAGCACACCGGCGGTGACGGCTGCTCAGTGGATGTCACTTGCGGTGCAGGTGGCGGTGCTGTCAGTGGTGGGGGGAGACTCCAGCCCTTCCCCTGCAGCCCTGGACGGCTGCCCACTGGGGCTGCTGCTACTGGCAGTGGTGCTGCTGGTGGTGCTGGTGACGGGGCAGGTGGCGGTGCTGGCCGCGGTGCAGGTAAGGTGCAGGTGGCGGTGCTGTCAGTGGTGGGGGGAGGCTCCAGCCCTTTCCCTGCAGCCTTGGACAGCAGCAGTTGCATGGATGGTGTTGTGTGCCCCTTCCTGCCCTGGGCAGATGATGGTGCCTCCTTGCTTCTGCCAGCTAGTGTTCCCTTCCTGCCCTTGCTGGCTGGTGGGGCCTCCTTCCCCTTGGTGGCTGGTGGTGCCTCCTTCCCCTTGCTGGCTGGTGGTGCCTCGTTCCCCTTGCTGGCTGGTGTCCCCTTCTTGCCCTTGGCCGGTGTGCTAGCAAACTGGCTGTTCTGAAGGGTGCCTTCTTGGAGCCTCTCACACCTGCGGTAGCTGCAGAAACTACAGTGGCTGTGGACTGGGTGGCTGAGGTGCTTGGCTGGGTTCTGGCCACCCTGGCCCGAAGTGAAGGACGGGGGAGGGGCAGGGAATAGGTCAATGGTGGTGAGGAAAAGCTTCTTAGGGACACTGGGGGGGAAGAGGGAAAAGGTTTGGGAGTGGAGGAAGAGGAAGTGGTTGTAGGAGGTATCTGTCTGCTGTGTTTGGGTGCAGGTGCATGGGCTGGATGTTGTTGTGAGGTGGATGGCTGTTGGGTGTCTGAGTGCCTGCGTTTGTCTACTTTGGGAGGAGGGGTCACAGACACAGTGGGAGAGGACACAGGGGACATGTGTATGGATGTGGGGGTGGTGACTGCCAGTAAGGGGCGTGTTGTGATAGGTGTGCTGGTGATGGAGGTAGTGGATGAGGATGTAGTGCATGCAGGTGTGAGTGGAGACCCTACTGTGAGGGAGGTGGACGAGGAGGATGAGGGGGACACAGTGAAGGCAGTGGATGTTGGTGTGTCTGCATATGGATGGTGCTTGTGTGAGTGCCTGTGGGATGAAGTGTGGTGCTTGTGTTTGCATGAGCCACTTCTGTGTGTTGATTTGGGTGCATGCTGGTCTGAAGGTGTGCTTGGGATAGGCTGTGGTTAAAGGGATTGGGACTGGGTAGAGGAAGTTGGAGGGGGAGGCTAGAAACAGGGACAATGGCTGCCATCAATGAGTTGGCCAGAGCCTGGAATGCTCTCTGTTGGGCCAACTGTTTGTTGCAAATGCCCTGCTAGACCCTGAATGGGTCCCAACAGAGAGGGATCTCAGGAGGTCAATAGCCACCTCATTGAGGGCAGCAGGGCTCACTGGGGCAGGGCCTGAGGTGCCTGGGGCCAAAGGAGATGCCCACCCTCCTGGGTGAGCAGGCACGGGAAACATGCTGAGGGGCTGCTGGGAGGGCGGTGCTGGTACGGGGGTGGCGGCTGTACCTGTAGTTGGGGTGGGCACAGAGGTGTCTGTCACCGCCAGGGAGCTTCCATCGTAGGAGGAGTCGCTGTCGGTACTGTCCCCTCCTGTCTCCGTCGTGGTGCTCCAATCACCCTCCATCCCACTGGTGCCCTCACCATCGGTGGATTCGGCCTCCAGGCCCAGGTGGGATGCAGCTTCCTCCATCGCCGGTGTCTTTGCTCCTCTGCCAGATGATGCTGATGCACACAAGGACAGGGTGACAAAACAAAAAGTAGGGGAAGAGACAGAGGACCCACTTAGTCAATGCCAGCAACAACACTACTGTTGGCGTACACAACTCACAGGGAACAGCCCTATGCACTTGGCCATGCACTATCAGTTACAATGCTAGTCACCAGGCCTTGGGGTACAATGCCTAACACCATTAGCTGCACACCTGAAACCCACAGTACCATGCCCAGTAGTAGATGCCTACTAACATTATTGGGGTTGGTGTGCATCTGAACTTGCCCATCATGGAACCTACCCTGCCATGTTCGCCCAGGCCTAGAGGCACCCACAGCCAACATTCCCCACCCACGTAACACCTTAACGCACGTAAAGTCATTAATCAGAATCTGTACCCCCTTGTGGCTGCTTTGATGCCTTCAAGAGCCCATCCAACTCTGGATAGGCCTCCGCCAGGATGTGGAACATCAGGGAGGTCAGGATACGACGGGCACCCCTTTCTCGTTTGGAGGCCAGCCCCAGCTGGGCCTCCCCGCCTTACTTGCTCAGCGGCGCAGGTACTCCCACCGTTTGCAGCAGTGGGTGCTCCTCCTGTCAAAGACCCCCAGGGTTCACACCTCCTTGGCAATGGCACACCAAATACCCTTTTTCTGATGGGCGCTAACCTGCAGAAAAAAATACAGCAAAAAAGGTACTATTCATACCGTCCGGACTGTCATACTCATGGCCGCACATATCCCTCCCATCCCCTTACGCACATACATTGACCACTATACATGCAGCACTCTGCCCAGGACCCCTCAGCTCCCCCCTACACAAGGCTTACACACAGCACTCCATGCATTCATGCCCCATGCATCGTGCTCACAGTGTACTCACCTGTTTGTCTGGAGGACCACAAAGTAAACGTTACTGGGGTAGGACTCCAACCACCAGTCTCTCTGACTCCTCAGAAGTGAAGGCAGGGGCACATTCCCCAGACACTCGAGCCATGGTCGCTTCCAGACACAGGTCACAGCAGCACTTGCAGTGTAGGTCCTCTCCTGTTGAAGGTCAGGTAGCAAGTGAGTGAACAGATAGAAAATGGAGTTGGCGTCTGTGACGTGCATACCGTCACTGCCGGCGTAAATCAACATTGGCTCCGGAACCCGCAGGCCCCAAAGACAACCAATGCGGTGTTGCGCGGCGGTCATCAACCTCCGCACGCAACTTCACACAACGCCAGCGGAATTACCTCATTTCCACTTGTCCCTCCTCACAGGTCAGGCAACCGCCATTTCAGGGGGGCAGAGGCCATGGCACCTAACTGGGTCACAGCAGAGATAGGCACATCAACTGACTAACAAGTTCACATACTGTTTCTGTAAAACAAACATTGCATATTATTCTGAGTATATGTTTGAATATGACCTTGTGCTCACCTTTTTTTACCCTAGAGTTCAACCGCTGAGTATGAATAGGAGATGGAGTCATACCCCCATGTACAGACCCCTGGTGGACCTGGCAACAATGGAGGACAGGCACATTATCCTAACCTACAGACTTGATAGGGCCATAATCACAGAGCTGTGTGCCCAATTGGAGCCAGACCTGATTTCTGCTATCCGCCACCCCACAGGTATCCCCCCTTTAGTGCAGGTCCTGTCAGTGCTCCATTTCTTGGCAAGTGGTTCCTTCCAAGAGACAGTGGCAATGGCATCAGGGATGTCACAGCCTATGTTTTCAAATGTACTGACCAGAGTGTTGTTTGCCCTGAGGAAACACATGCGCAGCTACATCATATTCCCCCCAGGTGGAGGATTTGGCCACAGTGAAGGCTGACTTCTATGCACTGGGACATATCCCCAACATCATTGGTGCAATTGATGGTACACATATTGCCTTTGTCACACCCCGGAGAAATTACCAGGTGTTCAGAAATCGAAAGAGCTTTCTCTCTCTGAATGTGCAGATGGTGTGCTTAACGGACCAGTACATCTCCCATGTCAATGCAAAGTATCACAGCTCTGTGCATGATGCCTTTTTCTTGAGGAATAGCAGCATCCATGTGTGATGTCTCAACTCTAGCGGCACAGGGTGTGGCTAATAGGCGAGCCCATGGTCCCCACCCAGTTGATGTAGGTATATGGGTGTGGGTTTGGCCCTAAGGGTGAGTGTCTGGCTGACAGGTATCCCCCGATATTTGCAGGTGACTCTGGTTACCCCAACCTCTCATTGCTACTGACGCCAGTGAGGAATGCCAGGGCGAGGGCAGAAGAACGTTACAATGAGGCACATGGGCGTACAAGGAGGATCATTGAGCGAACCTTTGGCCTCCTGAAGGCCAGATTCCGGTGCCTCCATCTGACAGGTGGATCCCTGTGCTACTCACCCAAGAAGGTGTGCCAGATCATTGTTGCATGTTGCACAACATGGCCTTGAGACACCAGGTGCCTTTTCTACAGGAGGATGAGGCTGGTGATGTTCGTGTGGCAGCGGTGGAGCCTGTGGACAGTGACGAAGAGGAGGCAGAGGAAGAGGATGTGGACAACAGATATACTATAATTCAACAGTACTTCCAGTGACACACAGGTAAGACACTGTAACTTCACCATCCATTGGAGTTTTGTGTTGGACATTGTACATGGCAGCCTGATTTTCCTATTTCTATGGCCACTTACAGTACCCTTTGGCATCTCTATTTTCAGATATCTGTGCCCCACTCAGGTTCCTGGTGTGTTTACTGCTGCTCACTGTAGGTCATACCTATGTAAATATCACTGACAGACTCCATACTTGTATTAGTTCCAAGGGTGTTTATTTTTGTGATAATAAGTGTAGGGGGTAATACAATGGGCTGGGTTAATGGTGGAGAAATGTCCAGGATAGAGTCCAGTCTATTGGTATCACAGATGCATTGTCCAAGGGGGCATAGGAAGTGGAGCAATAGCAGTTCAAGGTGGACAGGGTGACAGAGTGGGACACAAGGGTGACATTCTGGGGAGTCTTATGTCCTGGCGGGGGTCTTGGCAATGTTCTCTGGCTTCTGCCTGGATCACAGGGACCTTTTGCGTGGTGGATCTCCTTCTGCAGGGGGTGGGGTGCTGGTGGCCTGTTGTTCCCGTGGCGGGGCCTCCTGTCCACTAGCGTCAGCGGAGGTGGAGGGCTGTTCATTGGTGTGGCTAGTGTCAGGAGCCCGTTGGTGTGCCACTGCCTCCCTCACGGTGTTGGCCATGTCTGCCAGCACCCCTGGAATAGTGACCAGGGTGGTGTGGATGTCTCTTAGGTCCTCCCTGATCCCCAAGTATTGTACCTCCTGCAGCCACTGGGTCTCCTGGAACTGGGCCAGTATCTGGCCCATGGTCTCCTGGGAATGGTGGTATGCTCCCAGGATACCTGCAAGTGCCTTGTGGAGAGTCGGTTCCCTGGGACTGTCCTCCCTCTGTTGCACAGCAGCCCTCCCAGTTTCCCTGTTGTCCTGTGCCTCTGTCCCCTGAACTGTGTGTTTGTGGGGTCGCCTGGGGTCCCTGTAGTGGTGGACACACTGCTGATTGACGTGTCCTGGGGGACAGAGGGATGGGCCCGCTGGGTGGGTGCTGTGCTGGTGTTTCCTGAGGGGGGAGGCTCTGTGGTGGTTTGGGAATGTGCCTGGGCCACCGACTGTCCAGAGGTCCCTGATGGACCAGGTTGGTCATCCTGATCCAGGTTTGCAGAGCTGCTGTCATCACTGTGGGCCTCTTCTGGGGGCGGGGACTGAATGTTGCTGGCACTTCCTCTCTGGAGAAGTTGTGTGGGTGTCCTGTGGGGATGTAAATGCAGTGTTATTGTTTCTGCATGTGCCATTTTGTGCATGGGTATGTTCCCCTCTATTGTTGTTATTCGCAAGGCATCTTTGGCTCGTGTGATTTCTGATTTGGTTGGCTAAGTGATTGTCACTAGTATGCATGCTGTGGTGATGTGTGTCCATGTAGGTCTGTGATGGGTGTCCATGCATTGGTGTAGCATGCAGGGCTTGGTATTGGGATAGGTGGGTTGTGATGGTGGGGTATGTGGGAGGTGGTGAAGTGATGGGAGTGAGGGTAAGGGTAGGGGTTTGTGATGGCATGCAGGTAGGGGGAGATAAAGTAGTAAAGATTTGACTTACCAGAGTCCAGTCCTCCTGCTACTCCTGCCAGGCCCGCAGGATGCATGATCGCCAAGACTTGCTCCTCCCATGTTAGTTGTGGGGGATGACGTGGGTGTCCACCCCCAGTCCTCTGTACAGCTATCTGGTGTCTTGCAATCACGGAACTCACCTTCCCCCGTAGGTCGTTCCACCTCTTCCTGATGTCATCCCTTGTTCTGGGGTGCTGTCCCACGGGGTTGACCCTGTCCACGACTCTCCGCCATAGCTCCATCTTCCTAGCAATGGATGTCTGCTGCACCTGCGATCCGAATAGCTGTGGCTCTACCCGAATTATTTCCTCCACTGTGACCCTTAGCTCCTCCTCTGAGAACCTGGGGTGTCTTTGTGGTGCCATGGGTGTGGTGTGAGTGGTATGTGTGAGGGTGTGTGGGGTGATGTGTTGGGGTGTGTGCTGTAAGGTGCGTGGATGATGTATGGGTGATGGTGGTCTATGGCTCTGTAGGAAAGTACCATCTTGACTGGCATGTTACCCCCATTTTTCACTGTATATATGTTGTTTTAGTTGTATGTGTCACTGGGACCCTGGTAGCCCAGGGCCCCAGTGCTCATAAGTGTGCCTGAATGTGTTACCTGTGTAAAGACTAACTGTCTCACTGAGGCTCTGCTAATCAGAATCTCAGTGGTTATGCTTTCTCATTTCTTTCCAAATTGTCACTAACAGGCTAGTGACCATTTTTACCAATTTACATTGGCTTACTGGAACACCCTTATAATTCCCTAGTATATGGTACTGAGGTACCCAGGGTATTGGGGTTCCAGGAGATCCCTATGGGCTGCAGCATTTCTTTTGCCACCCATAGGGAGCTCTGACAATTCTTACACAGGCCTGCCACTGCAGCCTGAGTGAAATAACGTCCACGTTATTTCACAGCCATTTTACACTGCACTTAAGTAACTTATAAATCACCTATATGTCTAACCTTTACCTGGTAAAGGTTAGGTGCAAAGTTACTTAGTGTGAGGGCACCCTGGCACTAGCCAAGGTGCCCCCACATTGTTCAGAGCCAATTCCCTGAACTTTGTGAGTGCGGGGACACCATTACACGCGTGTACTACATATAGGTCACTACCTATATGTAGCTTCACAATGGTAACTCCGAATATGGCCATGTAACATGTCTATGATCATGGAATTGCCCCCTCTATGCCATCCTGGCATAGTTGGCACAATCCCATGATCCCAGTGGTCTGTAGCACAGACCCTGGTACTGCCAAACTGCCCTTCCTTGGGTTTCACTGCAGCTGCTGCTGCTGCCAACCCCTCAGACAGGCATCTGCCCTCCTGGGGTCCAGCCAGGCCTGGCCCAGGATGGCAGAACAAAGAACTTCCTCTGAGAGAGGGTGTGACACCCTCTCCCTTTGGAAAATGGTGTGAAGGCAGGGGAGGAGTAGCCTCCCCCAGCCTCTGGAAATGCTTTGTTGGGCACAGATGTGCCCAATTCTGCATAAGCCAGTCTACACCGGTTCAGGGGACCCCTTAGCCCTGCTCTGGCGCGAAACTGGACAAAGGAAAGGGGAGTGACCACTCCCCTGACCTGCACCTCCCCTGGGAGGTGTCCAGAGCTCCTCCAGTGTGCTCCAGACCTCTGCCATCTTGGAAACAGAGGTGCTGCTGGCACACTGGACTGCTCTGAGTGGCCAGTGCCACCAGGTGACGTCAGAGACTCCTTGTGATAGGCTCCTTCAGGTGTTGCTAGCCTATCCTCTCTCCTAGGTAGCCAAACCCTCTTTTCTGGCTATTTAGGGTCTCTGTCTCTGGGGAAACTTTAGATAACGAATGCAAGAGCTCATCCGAGTTCCTCTGCATCTCTCTCTTCACCTTCTGCCAAGGAATCGACTGCTGACCGCGCTGGAAGCCTGCAAACCTGCAACATAGTAGCAAAGACGACTACTGCAACTCTGTAACGCTGATCCTGCCGCCTTCTCGACTGTTTTCCTGCTTGTGCATGCTGTGGGGGTAGTCTGCCTCCTCTCTGCACCAGAAGCTCCGAAGAAATCTCCCGTGGGTCGACGGAATCTTCCCCCTGCAACCGCAGGCACCAAAAAGCTGCATTACCGGTCCCTTGGGTCTCCTCTCAGCACAACGAGCGAGGCCCCTCGAATCCAGCGACTCTGTCCAAGTGACCCCCACAGTCCAGTGACTCTTCAGTCCAAGTTTGGTGGAGGTAAGTCCTTGCCTCACCTCGCTGGGCTGCATTGCTGGGAACCGTGACTTTTGCAGCTACTCCGGCCCCTGTGCACTTCCGGCGGAAATCCTTTGTGCACAGCCAAGCCTGGGTCCACGGCCCTCTAACCTGCATTGCACGACTTTCTAAGTTGGTCTCCGGCGACGTGGGACTCCTTTGTGCAACTTCGGGTGAGCACCGTTTCACGCATCCATGTAGTGCCTGTTTCTGGCACTTCTCCGGGAGCTACCTGCTGCTGAGAGGACTCCTTGTCTTGCTCGACGTCCCCTCTCTCACCTGGTCCAATTTGCGACCTCCTGGTCCCTCCAGGGCCACAGCAGCGTCCAAAAACGCTTACCGCACAATTTGCAGATAGCAAGGCTTGTTGGTGTTCTTTCGGCGGGAAAACACATCTGCACGAGTCTCTACGGCGAGAGAGATCCGTCCACCAAAGGGGAAGTCTCTAGCCCTTTTCGTTCCTGCAGAAACCTCAGCTTCTTCTGTCCAGTAGAAGCTTCTTTGCACCCACAGCTGGCATTTCCTGGGCATATGCCCATCTCCGACTTGCTTGTGACTTTTGGACTTGGTCCCCTTGTTCCACAGGTACCCTAGATTGGAAATCCACAGTTGTTGCATTGTTGGTTTGTGTCTTTCCTGCATTATTCCTCTAACACGACTTCTTTGTCCTTAGGGGAACTTTAGTGCACTTTGCACTCACTTTTCAGGGTCTTGGGGAGGGTTATTTTTCTAACTCTCACTATTTTCTAATAGTCCCAGCGACCCTCTACATGGTCACATAGGTTTGGGGTCCATTCGTGGTTCGCATTCCACTTTTGGAGTATATGGTTTGTGTTGCCCCTATCCCTATGTTTCCCCATTGCATCCTATTGTAACTATACATTGTTTGCACTGTTTTCTAAGACTATACTGCATATTTTTGCTATTGTGTATATATATCTTATGTATATTTCCTATCCTCTCACTGAGGGTACACTCTAAGATACTTTGGCATATTGTCATAAAAATAAAGTACCTTTATTTTTAGTATAACTGTGTATTGTGTTTTCTTGTGATATTGTGCATATGACACTAAGTGGTACTGTAGTAGCTTCACACGTCTCCTAGTTCAGCCTAAGCTGCTCTGCTAAGCTACCATTATCTATCAGCCTAAGCTGCTAGACACCCTATACACTAATAAGGGATAACTGGGCCTGGTGCAAGGTGCAAGTACCCCTAGGTACTCACTACAAGCCAGTCCAGCCTCCTACATTGGTTGTGCAGCGGTGGGATAAGTGCTTTGAGACTACTTACCACTCTTGTCATTGTACTTTTCATAAGAGAAAAATATACAAAACAAGGTCAGTGTATATACACATAGCCAAAAAGTTTTGCATTTCCTCTTTTCACTCTTTTCTAAGTGCTGAAAAGTACTTCTAAACTTTCAAAAAGTTCTTAAAAGTTTTAAAAGTTTTTTTTTCTGTCTTTCTAAGAAGTTCTGAAAACTTTTTTCTCTTTTTCTATCACTTTAACTCTCTCTAAAAATGTCTGGCACAGGCCAAAATGTTGACCTGTCTAAGATTGCATATGATCACCTTAGCTGGAAAGGAGCAAGGAGTCTCTGCATAGAGAGAGGTTTGAGTGTAGGGAAGAATCCTTCCTTGGAACTGTTACTTAATATGCTTAGAGAACAAGATAAGGCTAAAAGTGCCCCATCTGTTGAAAAAGTAGCTAATGGTTCTCAATCTGATCCAGGGACTCCCCCAGGAAAAGGTTCAGGAAAGAAACTTCTTAGCCTGCCCATTACTAGACAGTCTAGCATAGTTGGTACTGAGGTGGAGTCACATCATCCAGATGATGTGCTCTCACATTACACTGTCAGCCAAGCTGTTAGGGTGGCTTCTGTAAGGGACAGGTCTCCTTCGGTTCATTCCCATCATACCTCTGTATCTAGGAATGTCCCTCCCACCAACCCTGATGACAGAATGTTAGAGAGGGAACTCAATAAGTTGAGGGTGGAACAAACCAGACTGAAGCTTAAAAAGCAACAGCTGGATTTGGATAGACAGTCTTTTGAACTAGAGAAGGAAAGACAGAAGTTGGGTTTAGATACCCATGGTGGCAGCAGCAGTATTCCCTATAGTCATCCTGTAAAAGAGCATGATTCCAGGAATCTGCACAAGATAGTTCCCCCTTATAAGGAGGGGGATGACATTAACAAGTGGTTTGCTGCACTTGAGAGGGCCTGTGTTGTACAGGATGTCCCTCAAAGGCAGTGGGCTGCTATCCTATGGCTATCATTTAGTGGAAAAGGTAGGGATAGGCTCCTTACTGTGAAAGAAAATGATGCTAATAATTCCAAGTTCTTAAGAATGCACTCCTGGATGGTTATGGCTTAACCACTGAACAATACAGGATAAAGTTCAGAGAGACCAAAAAGGAGTCTTCACAAGACTGGGTTGATTTCATTGACCATTCAGTGAAGGCCTTGGAGGGGTGGTTACATGGCAGTAAAGTTACTGATTATGACAGCCTGTATAACTTAATCCTGAGAGAGCATATTCTTAATAATTGTGTGTCTGATTTGTTGCACCAGTACTTGGTGGACTCTGATCTGACCTCTCCCCAAGAATTGGGAAAGAAGGCAGACAAATGGGTCAGAACAAGGGTGAACAGAAAAGTTCATACAGGGGGTGACAAAGATGGCAACAAAAAGAAGGATGGTAAGTCTTCTGACAAGGGTGGGGACAAATCTAAAAATGAGTCTTCATCAGGCCCACAAAAACACTCTGGTGGGGGTGGTGGGCCCAAATCCTCTTTTAATCAGAACAAGGAAAAGAAACCATGGTGCTATTTATGTAAAATAAAAGGCCATTGGACAACAGATCCCAGTTGTCCAAAGAAAAGCACCAATGCTCCTACCACTACAACCCCTACTGCTACCCCTAGTGTCCCTACTAATAGCGGTGGTGGTGGGAGCAAACCTACTAATAGCCAATCCAAGGGAGTAGCTGGGCTCACTATTGGTAACTTAGTTGGGGTTGGCCTTGTTAGGGAGGCCACAGAGGCTGTGTTAGTCTCTGAGGGGGCTATTGATTTAGCCACCTTAGTTGCTTGTCCCCTTAATATGGATAAGTACAAGCAGCTACCCCTAATAAATGGTGTTGAGGTTCAGGCCTACAGGGACACTTGAGCCAGAGTGACTATGGTCATAGAGAAACTGGTCCACCCTGAACAACACCTACTTGGTCACCAGTACCAAGTAACCGATGCTCACAACAACACACTTAGCCACCCCATGGCTGTTGTTAATCTCAACTGGGGGGGGGGGTTACTGGTCCAAAGAAAGTTGTGGTAGCCACAGATTTACCTGTAGACTGTCTACTAGGAAATGATTTGGAGACATCAGCTTGGTCAGATGTGGAGTTGGAGGCCCATGCAGCAATGCTGGGCATCCCAGGGCATATTTTTGCTTTGACAAGGGCTCAGGCCAAAAAGCAAAAAGAACAGGGAAGCTTGGATCCTGGAACAATGGACCAAGTGCTCCCTAAAGCTAGGGCTAGTAGAAGCAAACCACTTCCTACTATCCCTCCCTCTACAGTGGATTCAACTTCTGAGGAAGAAGAATTCCCTCCCTGTGCAGAACCTACACCAGAGGAGCTGGAAGCAGACACTGCTGAGCTTTTGGGTGAAGGGGGGCCTGCCAGAGAGGAGCTGAGTGTGGCACAGCAAACCTGTCCCACATTAGAGGGTCTCAGACAGCAAGCTGTCAAACAGGCTAATGGGGATGTCAGTGACTCTCACAGAGTTTACTGGGAGGACAACCTCTTGTACACTGAGCATAGGGATCCTAAACCTGGAGCTGCCAGGAGATTAGTGATTCCTCGGGAGTACAGAAAGTTCCTCCTAACCCTGGCACATGACATTCCCCTAGCTGGGCATCTAGGACAAATGAAAACTTGGGACAGGCTTGTTCCCCTGTTTCATTGGCCTAGAATGTCTGAGGACACAAAGGAATTTTGTAAGTCCTGTGAAACCTGTCAAGCCAGTGGCAAGACAGGTGGCACCCCAAAGGCACCCCTTATTCCACTGCCTGTGGTTGGGGTTCCCTTTGAAAGGGTAGGGGTTGACATAGTTGGCCCCCTTGACCCTCCTACTGCTTCAGGCAATAGATTCATCTTGGTGGTAGTGGACCATGCCACAAGATACCCTGAAGCTATTGCTTTAAGGACCACTACAGCACCTGCAGTGGCAAAGGCCCTCCTGGGAATATTTTCCAGGGTGGGCTTCCCAAAGGAAGTGGTATCAGACAGGGGAAGCAATTTTATGTCTGCATACTTAAAGGCCATGTGGAAGGAGTGTGGTGTAACTTACAAGTTCACTACACCCTATCATCCACAAACAAATGGACTGGTGGAGAGATTTAATAAAACTCTCAAAGGCATGATTATGGGTCTCCCTGAAAAACTCCGCAGGAGATGGGATATCCTTCTACCATGCCTCCTTTTTGCCTACAGGGAGGTACCCCAGAAAGGAGTGGGCTTCAGCCCCTTTGAACTTCTTTTTGGACACCCTGTTAGGGGTCCACTCACACTTGTAAAGGAGGGTTGGGAACAACCTTTAAAAGCTCCTAAGCAGGATATTGTGGATTATGTACTTGGCCTCAGATCAAGGATGGCTGAGTACATGAAAAAGGCGAGCAAAAACCTTCAGGCCAGCCAAGAGCTCCAGAAGCAATGGCATGATCAGAAGGCTGTTTTGGTTCAGTACCAACCAGGGTAGAAAGTGTGGGTCTTGGAGCCTGTGGCCCCAAGAGCACTCCAAGATAAATGGAGTGGACCCCACACAATTGTTGAAAAGAAGGGAGAAGTCACCTATTTAGTTGACTTAGGCACTGCAAGGAGTCCCCTTAGGGTACTCCATGTAAACCGCCTGAAACCCTACTATGACAGGGCTGATCTCACCCTGCTCATGGCAACAGATGAGGGACAGGAAGAAGACAGTGATCCTCTACCTGATCTCTTCTCTTCCACAGAACAAGATGCTCTGGTGGAAGGTGTAGTTTTGGCTGATTGTCTTACTGCTGAGCAGAAAGACAATTGCATAAATCTCCTAGATCAATTCTCTGAACTCTTCTCTACTGTGCCAGGTACCACTTCTTGGTGTGAGCACACTATAGATACTGGAGACAGCTTGCCTGTCAAAAGTAAGATCTATAGGCAGCCTGACCATGTCAGGGACTGCATAAAGCAAGAGGTCCAGAAAATGTTAGAACTAGGAGTGGTTGAGCACTCTGACAGTCCATGGGCTTCTCCTGTGGTACTTGTACCAAAACCCCATTCCAAAGATGGAAAGAAGGAAATGCAGTTTTGTGTAGACTATAGAGGTCTCAACTTGGTAACCAAAACTGATGCTCACCCTATACCCAGGGCAGATGAGCTCATAGATACACTGGCATCTGCCAAGTATCTAAGCACTTTTGACTTGACTGCAGGGTATTGGCAGATCAAATTGTCAGACGATGCTAAACCTAAGACTGCATTTTCAACCATTGGAGGACATTACCAGTTTACTGTAATGCCTTTTGGTTTGAAAAATGCACCTGCCACTTTTCAGAGGTTGGTGAACACAGTCCTGCAAGGGCTGGAAGCTTTCAGTGCAGCATATTTGGACGATATAGCTGTCTTTAGCTCCAGCTGGGATGATCACCTGGTCCACCTATGGAAAGTTTTGGAGGCCCTGCAAAAGGCAGGCCTCACTATCAAGGCTTCAAAGTGCCAGATAGGGCAGGGTAAGGTGGTTTATCTGGGACACCTTGTTGGTGGGGAACAGATTGCACCACTACAGGGGAAAATCCAAACAATTATTGATTGGGTTCCCCCTACCACTCAGACTCAGGTGAGAGCCTTCCTAGGCCTCACTGGGTATTACAGGAGGTTCATTAAGAACTATGGCTCCATTGCAGCCCCTCTTAATGACCTCACATCCAAGAAAATGCCTAAAAAGGTATTATGGACAGCAAACTGTCAGAAAGCTTTTGAGGAGCTGAAGCAGGCCATGTGCTCTGCACCTGTCCTGAAAAGCCCTTGTTACTCTAAAAAATTCTATGTCCAAACTGATGCATCTGAATTAGGAGTAGGGGCAGTCCTATCACAACTTAATTCTGAGGGCCAGGATCAACCTGTTGCTTTTATTAGTAGGAGGTTGACCCCTAGAGAAAAGCGTTGGTCTGCCATTGAGAGGGAGGCCTTTGCTGTGGTGTGGGCGCTGAAGAAGTTGAGGCCATACCTGTTTGGCACTCACTTCATTGTTCAGACAGACCACAAACCTCTACTTTGGCTAAAACAAATGAAAGGTGAAAATCCAAAATTGTTGAGGTGGTCCATATCCCTACAGGGAATGGACTATACAGTGGAACATAGACCTGGGAGTAGCCACTCCAATGCAGATGGACTCTCCAGATATTTCCACTTAGACAATGAAGACTCATCAGGTCATGGCTAGTCTTATTGTCCTTCGTTTGGGGGGGGGTTGTGTAGGAAAGTACCATCTTGCCTGGCATGTTACCCCCATTTTTCACTGTATATATGTTGTTTTAGTTGTATGTGTCACTGGGACCCTGGTAACCCAGGGCCCCAGTGCTCATAAGTGTGCCTGAATGTGTTACCTGTGTAGTGACTAACTGTCTCACTGAGGCTCTGCTAATCAGAACCTCAGTGGTTATGCTCTCTCATTTCTTTCCAACTTGTCACTAACAGGTTAGTGACCATTTTTACCAATTTACATTGGCTTACTGGAACACCCTTATAATTCCCTAGTATATGGTACTGAGGTACCCAGGGTATTGGGGTTCCAGGAGATCCCTATGGCCTGCAGCATTTCTTTTGCCACCCATAGGGAGCTCTGACAATTCTTACACAGGCCTGCCACTGCAGCCTGAGTGAAATAACATCCACGTTATTTCACAGCCATTTTACACTGCACTTAAGTAACTTATAAATCACCTATATGTCTAACCTTTACCTGGTAAAGGTTAGGTGCAAAGTTACTTAGTGTGAGGGCACCCTGGCACTAGCCAAGGTGCCCCCACATTGTTCAGAGCCAATTCCCTGAACTTTGTGAGTGCGGGGACACCATTACACGCGTGCACTACATATAGGTCACTACCTATATGTAGCTTCACAATGGTAACTCCGAATATGGCCATGTAACATGTCTATGATCATGGAATTGCCCCCTCTATGCCATCCTGGCATAGTTGGCACAATCCCATGATCCCAGTGGTCTGTAGCACAGACCCTGGTACTGCCAAACTGCCCTTCCTGGGGTTTCACTGCAGCTGCTGCTGCTGCCAACCCCTCAGACAGGCATCTGCCCTCCTGGGGTCCAGCCAGGCCTGGCGCAGGATGGCAGAACAAAGAACTTCCTCTGAGAGAGGGTGTGACACCCTCTCCCTTTGGAAAATGGTGTGAAGGCAGGGGAGGAGTAGCCTCCCCCAGCCTCTGGAAATGCTTTGTTGGGCACAGATGTGCCCAATTCTGCATAAGCCAGTCTACACCGGTTCAGGGGACCCCTTAGCCCTGCTCTGGCGCGAAACTGGACAAAGGAAAGGGGAGTGACCACTCCCCTGACCTGCACCTCCCCTGGGAGGTGTACAGAGCTCCTCCAGTGTGCTCCAGACCTCTGCCATCTTGGAAACAGAGGTGCTGCTGGCACACTGGACTGCTCTGAGTGGCCAGTGCCACCAGGTGACGTCAGAGACTCCTTGTGATAGGCTCCTTCAGGTGTTGCTAGCCTATCCTCTCTCCTAGGAAGCCAAACCCTCTTTTCTGGCTATTTAGGGTCTCTGTCTCTGGGGAAACTTTAGATAACGAATGCAAGAGCTCATCCGAGTTCCTCTGCATCTCTCTCTTCACCTTCTGCCAAGGAATCGACTGCTGACCGCGCTGGAAGCCTGCAAACCTGCAACATAGTAGCAAAGACGACTACTGCAACTCTGTAACGCTGATCCTGCCGCCTTCTCGACTGTTTTCCTGCTTGTGCATGCTGTGGGGGTAGTCTGCCTCCTCTCTGCACCAGAAGCTCCGAAGAAATCTCCTGTGGGTCGACGGAATCTTCCCCCTGCAACCGCAGGCACCAAAAAGCTGCATTACCGGTCCCTTGGGTCTCCTCTCAGCACGACGAGCGAGGTCCCTCGAATCCAGCAACTCTGTCCAAGTGACCCACACAGTCCAGTGACTCTTCAGTCCAAGTTTGGTGGAGGTAAGTCCTTGCCTCACCTCGCTGGGCTGCATTGCTGGGAACTGCGACTTTTGCAGCTACTCCGGCCCCTGTGCACTTCCGGCGGAAATCCTTTGTGCACAGCCAAGCCTGGGTCCACGGCACTCTAACCTGCATTGCACGACTTTCTAAGTTGGTCTCCGGGGATGTGGGACTCCTTTGTGCGACTTCGGGTGAGCACCATTTCACGCATCCTTGTAGTGCCTGTTTCTGGCACTTCTCTGGGTGCTACCTGCTGCTGAGAGGACTCCTTGTCTTGCTCGACGTCCCTTCTCTCTCCTGATCCAATTTGCGACCTCCTGGTCCCTCCAGGGCCACAGCAGCGTCCAAAAACGCTAACCGCACGATTTGCAGCTAGCAAGGCTTGTTGGCGTTCTTTCGGCGGGAAAACACTTCTGCACGACTCTCCACGGCAAGCGAGATCCGTCCACCAAAGGGGAAGTCTCTAGCCCTTTTCGTTCCTGCAGAAATCTCAGCTTCTTCTGTCCAGTAGAAGCTTCTTTGCACCCACAGCTGGCATTTCCTGGGCATATGCCCATCTCCGACTTGCTTGTGACTTTTGGACTTGGTCCCCTTATTCCACAGGTACCCTCGATTGGAAATCCACAGTTGTTGCATTGTTGGTTTGAGTCTTTCCTGCATTATTCCTCTAACACGACTTCTTTGTCCTTAGGGGAACTTTAGTGCACTTTGCACTCACTTTTCAGGGTCTTGGGGAGGGTTATTTTTCTAACTCTCACTATTTTCTAATAGTCCCAGCGACCCTCTACAAGGTCACATAGGTTTGGGGTCCATTCGTGGTTCGCATTCCACTTTTGGAGTATATGGTTTGTGTTGCCCCTATCCCTATGTTTCCCCATTGCATCCTATTGTAACTATACATTGTTTGCACTGTTTTCTAAGACTATACTGCATATTTTTGCTATTGTGTATATATATCTTGTGTATATTTCCTATCCTCTCACTGAGGGTACACTCTAAGATACTTTGGCATATTGTCATAAAAATAAAGTACCTTTATTTTTAGTATAACTGTGTATTGTGTTTTCTTGTGATATTGTGCATATGACACTAAGTGGTACTGTAGTAGCTTCACACGTCTCCTAGTTCAGCCTAAGCTGCTCTGCTAAGCTACAATTATCTATCAGCCTAAGCTGCTAGACACCCTATACACTAATAAGGGATAACTGGGCCTGGTGCAAGGTGCAAGTACCCCTAGGTACTCACTACAAGCCAGTCCAGCCTCCTACACGCTCTGATTCAGTGGGTGCTCTTGGCTTGTCTCTCAGTTGTCAATTTTGTTTTCATAAAGAGTTGTGTAGTGTGTGTGTGTGTTTTATAGTGGAATGGGTGTGTGGGTGTGGTGTGTGTATGTGTGTCAGGTGTGTGTAGTTTGAATTGTCCAATGTGGTGTTGTATTGTTAATGTGTATGTATTTTGAGCGCAGTGGTCTGTACCTCCAATGGTTTACCGCTGTTGAATGTCCGCTGCGGTGATTCGTGGGTCATAATGCTGTGGGTGTATTTCTGTTGGTGTAACGGTGTGGGTTTTGGTACCACCATTTTATCACTGACCTTTGGGCTGGCGGACTTGTGTGTGTGTCTGTATAGTGGCGGATTTCCATGTGTGTGTCATATTATGAGTAGCGGTGTACTGCCGCTGTCGCGGTACGTTGGCGGCAGTCAGCATGGCGGTAAGCGGCACTTACCGCCAATGTCATAATGAGAGCCTAAGTTCCTTATGGTCCAACTCTCTCATTCTAAAATGCCCATTCAAGTTGAATGTGGGTTACCACATGGGGTGTGGACCAATTTTCCCCAATAAAAGTCTAGAGATTAAAGAAAGAAGTGTAACCCATGATGTATTTTCATGTGAGATTCCAAATTTGTAGATATGTAGAGATATATTTCACGTTGAGTCAAAAAGGGTGCTTCAAGAAAGTCTTTATTGGAGTTTTGAGCAATGACCCGCGAATGTAGAATCTGAGAACTGACACGTGTTTTGCCCCCTGGGGCAGATCTGCCTGGGGCTTTTTTAAGGCTGTAAGGTATACATAAAGATTGGATCAGTATTGAATGAGGCCATATGAAAATGACGTGTTAGTCTCTTGGGTGCAATAAGGAGAGAAAAAAGGAAAGAAAGTATAATAAGACATCAACAAAGTGATTCTGTGCACAGTGAAAGAGATGGGGAATAAGATTAACACCCTATATGTGGAAAACTATTGTTCAAAGTGTGATGTATCAAGAGATAGCAGTGAGTTAAAATCATACTTTGTAGGGTAGGCAAACCAATCTATGAAAGGGCGAATGCTGGCAAAGTTACACAATAGAATCATGTGTTTAATATTCACCGGTGAATGTACTTCAGATTATTAGGTTTAAGGATTATAGATACGAGATCAGACAGCACATACCTAGTGGTGAGTCATATAAGAGATTTCAGAAATGTAGAAATATATTTTGATCAGTAGAAGGAAACATTCTGTGTAGAAAAATGACAAACAGATCAGTGTTCTAATCAAAAAGATATAATATACATGGTATAATGCTGTCGAGTGAGTAAATCGAATATTAATAATACAAGTTAGAGAATCCAGCTCCACACATAGAGATACAATAAGACAGACAGCTCATTTAGCAAAAACGAACGGTATAATTTCCATAATATGATATTCTTCCACATACAAAGCAGGTATCAAAGGTGGATAGTAAGTAGACAGAGCCCAACACGTATACAGTACGATGCCCCTGTGTTAAATATGAAAACCTGTGCGTGGGCGGCTGGTGTGGGGGACCTGGAGATCGTTTACGGACTGTGTTCCGCGCCTTGCCTAACCCTAATATGACGCCTGCCTAATCCTCTGAAAAGCGATGCAGAGTCAGCTCATTACTGCTTGCTTTGTGCATGGCGTTTGTCTACCTTTACAAATTGGCAAGTCAAGGAATGATGCTGATCCTTCATGAAACTGCAGGTTTTCAGCTGCACTAGCCCAGACCTGAAAAGAGAAATACCTTTTGAAGCTGGCCCAGTTGGGAATTTGCTAATTATATAAGCCTTGGCCTGCTGTATAGCCAAACAATCTCTATGCCACCCAAGAAGATCCAACAAAATCGGATGTCTAATTACCTTGCTGCACCTCTGGTCCAATCGATCCCCACTGAAATGATCTCTCCCGATACTATGGCCCTAACAAAAGATGACATGTTAGCCTCCCTCCGCAAGTTCAAGACGGAGCTCTGGGAGGAACTCAGGGCCGACATAGATGAGTCCTTTGACTCTTTTAAGAAGGAAGTTAACTCCAGAGTAACAGCAATTCAGGCAGATGTTGATTCTGTGGAGATGCGTACTCTTGACTTGGAAAATAAAGTATAAGACTTAGAACAACAAACGCAACCACTGGGTTGGAATCTGACGCTCCTTCACTCTCAGCTTCACGTAGCACTCCTCAAGTGTGAGGACTTACAGAATCGGTCCTGGAGGGATAACATTTGTGTGAAGAGCCTGGAGGAGAGAATCAAGGGTCGGGACCTGGAGGCCTTCATTGTGACCCTCTTCTCAGAGCTTCTGGGGGAGGACCACCTTGAGGTGAAAGTGGAGTGAGTTCATAGAGTGGGGCAATTGGAGGAGTTAGGAGGGAGATGACCTAGAGACATTTTGGCAAAGCTAAGCTCTTATAAGACGAAGAAACTGATTCTCCATGTAGCACGCCTGAGGGATAATGTTGCCTTCCAGGGGTGGATGTGCTTGTTGTATCAAGACATCGTTCTAGCGACCCTGGTGAGGAACTTACAGTTTTGACCTGTCACACACACTTCGGCAAGAAAAGGTGAACTCACCCCGTTGGGATTTCCTTTGAGTACCACAATAAACAACATCACTTTACAGAACTAGCTAAGGTGGCTGCTCTGTTCGGTCTCAACGCAACTACGTCTGCTGATTCTGGAAACAGTGAAGGATGGGAACGGCGGAGTAGACCCTGTGGGGTTTCCTCTGAGTCTTGACAAACACAAAGGAAAGCAAAGCAGAATGGCAAAAGTAAATCTTGACTCTACTTCAGTTTACCACATGCGGACATCTCTGAAGCATCTCTGAAAAAGCTTAGTGACTGAGGTCCATAGGGTGAAGAGAGAAGCATGATACAGGCCGGAAATAATGCAGGGCCCTAAACTGTCTCTGGAAGCAGAATCCAGTGCCTGATTACACTGAACCAGGATGATACACCTCACAAGGCAACTCTATGCAAATGCGGGTCACTTGGTGGGTTTGGGTCCACTGTACCCTTAGACTTTGATCACCAGCTGTGAGAAAGTAGCCTCTTTCTAGCTTGTTACCCCCACTTTTGGCCTGTTTGTGAGTGTATGTCAGGGTGTTTTCACTGTCTCACTGGGATCCTGCTAGCCAGGGCCCAGTGCTCATAGTGAAAACACTATGTTTTCAGCATGTTTGTTATGTGTCACTGGGACCCTGCTAGCCAGGACCCCAGTGCTCATAAGTTTGTGACCTATATGTATGTGTTCCCTGTGTGATGCCTAACTGTCTCACTGAGGCTCTGCTAACCAGAACCTCAGTGGTTATGCTCTCTCTGTACAAATTGTCACTAACAGGCTAGTGACCAATTTCACCAATTCATATTGGCATACTGGGACACCCTTATAATTCCCTAGTATATGATACTGAGGTACCCAGGGTATTGGGGTTCCAGGAGATCCCTATGGGCTGCAGCATTTCTTTTGCCACCCATAGGGAGCTCTGACAATTCTTACACAGGCCTGCCACTGCAGCCTGAGTGAAATAACGTCCACGTTATTTCACAGCCATTTACCACTGCACTTAAGTAACTTAAAAGTCACCTATATGTCTAACCTTTACCTGGTAAAGGTTGGGTGCTAAGTTACTTAGTGTATGGGCACCCTGGCACTATCCAAGGTGCCCCCACATAGTTCAGGGCAAATTCCCCGGACTTTGTGAGTGCGGGGACACCATTACACGTGTGCACTATACATAGGTCACTACCTATGTACAGTGTCACAATGGTAACTCTGAACATGGCCATGTAACATGTCTAAGATCATGGAATTGTCACCCCTATGCCATTCGAGCATTGGGGAGACAATTCCATGATCCCCCGAGTCTCTAGCACAGACCTGGGTACTGCCAAACTACCTTTCCCGGGATTTCACTGCAGCTGCTGCTGCCAACCCCTCAGACAGGTTTCTGCCCTCCTGGGGTCCAGCCAGGCTTGGCCCAGGAAGGCAGAACAAAGGACTTCCTCAGAGAGAGGGTGTTACACCCTCTCCCTTTGGATAAAGGTGTCAGGTCTGGGGAGGAGTAGCCTCCCCCAGCCTCTGGAAATGCTTTGATGGGCACAGATGGTGCCCATCTCTGCATAAGCCAGTCTACACCGGTTCAGGGATCCCCTAGCCCTGCTCTGGCGCGAAACTGGACAAAGGAAAGGGGAGGGACCACTCCCCTGACCTGCACCTCCCCTGGGAGGTGCCCAGAGCTCCTCCAGTGTGCTTCAGACCTCTGCCATCTTGGAAACAGAGGTGCTGCTGGCACACTGGACTTCTCTGAGTGGCCAGTGCCAGCAGGTGACGTCAGAAACTCCTTCTGATAGGCTCTTACCTGTGTTGCTAGCCTATCCTCCTTCCTAGGTAGCCAAACCTCCATTTCTGGCTATTTAGGGTCTCTGCTTTGGGGAATTCTTTAGATAACGAATGCAAGAGCTCATCAGAGTTCCTCTGCATCTCTCTCTTCACCTTCTGCCAAGGAATCGACCTCTGACTGCTCGGGACGCCTGCAAAACCGCAACAAAGTAGCAAAGACGACTACTACAACCTTGTATCGCTGATCCTGCCGCCTTCTCGACTGTTTTCCTGGTGGTGCATGCTGTGGGGGTAGTCTGCCTCCTCTCTGCACTAGAAGCTCCGAAGAAATCTCCTGTGGGTCGACGGAATCTTCCCCCTGCATCACCGGTCCTCTGGGTCCCCTCTCAGCACGCCGAGCGTGGTCCCTGGAACTCAGCAACTCTGTCCAAGTGACTCCCACAGTCCAGTGACACTTCAGTCCAAGTTTGGTGGAGGTAAGTCCTTGCCTCCCCACGCTAGACTGCATTGCTGGGTACCGCGTGATTTGCAGCTGCTCCGGCTCCTATGCACTCTTCCAGGATTTCCTTTGTGCACAGCCAAGCCTGGATCCCTGACACTCTAACCTGCAGTGCACGACCTCCTGAGTTGTCCTCCGGCATCGTGGGACCTTCTTTTGTGACTTCGGGTGAGCTCCGGTTCACTCTTCTTCATAGTGCCTGTTCTGGCACTTCTGTGGGTGCTGCCTGCTTCTGAGAGGGCTGCTTGTCTTGCTGGGCGCCCCCTCTGTCTCCTCACGCAATTGGCGACATCCTGGTCCCTCCTGGGCCACAGCAGCATCCAAAAACCCTAACCGCGACCCTTGCAGCTAGCAAGGCTTGTTTGCGGTCTTTCTGCGTGGGAATACCTTTGCAAGCTTCTTCACGGCGTGGCAAGTTCCTAGTCCTCTTCGTTCTTGCAGAATCCACAGCTTCTACCATCCGGTGGCAGCTTCTTTGCATCCTCAGCTGGCATTTCCTGGGCATCTGCCCAATCTCGACTTTGTCGCGACACTTGGACTTGGTCCCCTTGTTCCACAGGTGCTCTCGTCCGGAAATCCACCTTTGTTGCATTGCTGGTGTTGGTCTTCCTTGCAGAATTCCCCTATCACGACTTCTGTGCTCTCTGGGGAACTTAGGTGCACTTTACACCTACTTTTCAGGGTCTTGGCGAGGGCTATTTTTCTAACCCTCACTGTTTTCTTACAGTCCCAGCGACCCTCTACAAGCTCACATAGGTTTGGGATCCATTCGTGGTTCGCATTCCACTTTTGGAGTATATGGTTTGTGTTGCCCCTATACCTATGTGCTCTCATTGCAATCTATTGAGACTGTACATTGCTTGCATTGCTTTCTATTGCTATTACTGCATATGTTTGGTATTGTGTACATATATCTTGTGTATATTTGCTATCCTCATACTGAGGGTACTCACTGAGATACTTTTGGCATATTGTCATAAAAATAAAGTACCTTTATTTTTAGTATATCTGTGTATTGTGTTTTCTTATGATATTGTGCATATGACACCAGTGGTATAGTGGGAGCTTTGCATTTCTCCTAGTTCAGCCTAAGCTGCTCTGCTAAGCTACCCTTTTCTATCAGCCTAAGCTGCTAGACACCTCTTCTACACTAATAAGGGATAACTGGACCTGGTGCAGAGTGTAAGTACCCTTTGGTACCACTACAAACCAGGCCAGCCTCCTACACCAGCTGTGTTGGCAATATGGGAGGATAACTTGCTCCCAGGTTCTACATATATATTGTTTGTTTTTTATGTTGTTTTGCATGATGGGACTGTACTTTTGGAATCTGGTGGATTTGGAAGGGATTAAGGGGCGGGATGGTAGGGAAGGGGACATTGGAGGGTCGTGGAGAGGTATCCCTCGAGGAACTCTGTCTGACTAATGCTTTCTCTATTTAGATAGTGTTAAACACTCTAACATGGAATGTTAAGGGGCTCAACTCCTCCAATAAGTGCTCCCAGACATGGAAATACCTGCATGATAGGCGATTTGATATGGTAGCGATCCAAGAAACCCATCTGAAATGGGAAGAAGTGCGGAGACTGTACCATAGAGTATATCCCAATATCTATACCTCTTCAGCTAATACAAAACACAATGGAATCGTGATCCTACTTCATTCCAATGTTAATTTTAACTTCCTAGGTAGTAAATAAGATAAAGAGGGGAGACTCCTGATGGTCAAGGGTCTTACAGATGGTCGCTTATGTACCTTCACTACAGTCTATACTCCCAACATACAACAGGCGGACTTCTCCTGCTCTTCCCTTTCTATTCTGGGTGGTTTCACCAAGGGAGACATCATCTTGATGAGAGATTGTAACTTAATGTGGGACTCCAGTTTAAACACCACACATCCACATAGAACCCAGGCGGGACACTTCCCCAAAACTATTGAAGCAACAATACGACAGTTGGGCTTGATAGATGTATGGAGATTACCGAACCCCACTATGTGGGATTATACATTCTTTTCTCATTCCCATTGAACCTACTCCAGGATCGACCATACATTTGTGAGCCAACAGCTAGAACATTCCATTTTTTGTGTTTATGGCTTCTACAGGAATATATGGCGATGCACAGTCCGGGATGTGGCTCTGTATTAGAGTGTTAATTACAAGGGTAACTATGTGGCTTCTTTATGAATATTACACTGTTCTTGTTATTAGCTTTACTTATGATGTAGGCCACATGATTGGCATTTCCTGACTGTCATTGTATTGATTCGAAAACCAATAAAAACAGTTTGATTAAAAAAACTCAAAAGCACATACCGCAATTTCAGTGTCTCTAATGGTTCATTAAAAATGAGCAGCTTATGGTTTCTTCTGTGCTTCTTCATACTTCCTATAAAGGAAACAATGATGCGACTTTTCCTGGACAAAGTCACTGAAAATATTTGTAAACCAAACCAAAATGAGCACAATTAAAGCTGTTCAACTTCACTGCGCCTTAACCCATTCCATGTGCCAGACGGCCTGGAGCTGTCCGACGACGTGGTAGCCGTGTGCATCTGATGGCTTTCGGCCACCCTTACGCCCACCCACGGGGGAAGTGCTGGCGCTTCCTGTGGGCTGTCAATGTGCTCCCCCCAGCAGGGATTGCAGTGAAGCTCTTCTGCTGCCACCCTTACCCTCTCGTGGCATCTAATGATGTTAGCGCCGACATCATGAGAAGTTGCCATGTCGTGCTGGAAGCCATTTGCTTCCAATGTGCCTGAGGAGAAACAGGTAAGTTTCTCCTGAGGCAATGGGGTTTTTTAAGAATAAAGAGGCATTGGGTGAAAGGAAAAAGTCTTCCTTTCCTCCAATGTCTCTTTGAGAATTCCTGCTGCATGATCGCGCTGCGGTCAAGCAGCAGGACTGCGCACTAGACACCAGGGATTTTTTGTTTTGTATTTGTTTGAATGTATTTAGATTGTAGGAGAACAACCCCTTTGCCAAGGGTCACTCCCCCTTGGGGGACATTTAATTTGGCTGTTTCTGCCCCTTTGGGGGCAGATCAGCCTCTTTACTTTAGACCCATGTGTCCCCCAGAGGCAGAAACCGCTAGATACCGTGGATTTCTTTTGAATGAATATTTGTATGTTTGGGGAGCGCCCCCGTGGGCAAGGGTGGCTCCCCTTTGGGGACATTTATTTTAGGCCCATCTGCCCCTAAAGGGGAGCATAAATCACTAAATACCAGGGATTTCTTTAGATTAATTATATGTGTGTTTGGGGTGTGGACCCTTTGGCAAGGGTCTTTCCTGTTGGGAAATATTCATTTTGACAATTTCTGCACCCCTTTGAGGCAGATTGCCCTCATGTTATTAGGCCCATCTGCCCCTGAGGGGTGTAGAAAACCACTAGACACCAGGGAAAGTTTCTGAATGTGTGGTGGTGAGGTGACACATTATTTGCATTTGCTATCATAATTCTTTATTTTTCCTTTTTATCTTAGTGCAAAGCTTAAGATACCTTTGCTGTGACTACGCTTGCGGTTCCGGCTGTGGTAGATCTGTAGCTTGCGTATTTGCATGTGTTTGGTAAGAAAACCTGTTTTTTTTCTGTTTACTCCGAATGAGTATCCTTGCCATGCATGAATGAGTTTTTTGTAAATAGTGTAATAAAAGCAGCATATTTAGATTGCGTTTTATTGTGTGTGAGATTCTCCTTAGATTTTTGCACTATGTGTATTGTGTTGTCTTATGTGTAAGTTTATTTTGTTTTTCCATTTTAGTGGGATATCCCTAGTGCTTGCTGTGTCAGTGCAGAGTAGGTGTTGGTGAGTCTTGCTGTCTCTTGCAAGTGAGTGATATCGTTTTTGCATATATAGGTCTTTGTGATAAAGCCACACTTCGTTCATTACTTATTTTATACAGTGTTGGTTGTTGTTGACTTATTTGTCAAGTTAGTTTTATTATTAAGGATTATAGCTAAGGTCATTGTGATAAAGCCACACCTCGTTTATTACTTATTTTACACAGTGTTGGTTGTTGTTGACTTATGTGTCAGGTTGGTTTTATTTGTAAGGATTATGGCTAGCCGCAAGATGACAGCTCAGCAGGTTGTTGGTAAGCTTTTTAAATCTTCCTCTGACCATGATATGGGATTGTCTCTGCATCTGAGGAGGAAGTGCAAGATTCTTGCAGTGTAATTTCTGTCTACGAGAAATCATCTGTTAAGGAAGCCACTCTCAGTGCAGATGAAATGTCTATTTTAGAGGAGGACACTGATGTGCTGATAATGCAACAAGAGGCATCTGGATTGCAGCCTGATGCCAAAAGCTTCCCATTGGAAGAGCTGAACTCTGGGTTGCTCCAAACATGATGCAGTCAGTGTTGCCTGCCTTTACTTGTGTTGTGGGGTGTAGAGTGAATACTGAAAACTTTTTGCCTATAAATTTCTTTCAGTTGTTTATGGATGATGTATTTTTGGGTGAGATTGTTGAGCAGACTAATTTGTATGCTGAACAGTATTTGAGGGACAACAGTGCAAGGCTTAAGCCCCACTCTAGAGCTACCTGGTGGACTCCCACAAATCTGGAAGAGTTGAAGAAGTACTTGGGTTTAACTTTTTAACTTTTTTGATGGGCTTGATAAGGAAGCTGTCGCTGTCTTCATATTGGTCTACCAGTCCCTTGATGGCAACAGCCATATTAGCTGCAATCATGAGTCGTGATCGGTGTTTGCTTCTGTTTCGGATGCAGCATTTTGTTGATAATGCTTTAGCGTTGCCATGAAATCACCCTGATTGTGACCCTCTATGCAAGATTTGGCCTGGGCTTCATCACTTTGTAGATCAATTTTCAGAGATCTATTTTCCAGGGAAAGAAATAACTGTGGGTGAGCCTTTGTTCCTGTTCAAGGGCTGTTTGGTTTTTAGGCAGTACATTCCTAGCAAGAGGGCATGTTTTGGAATTGAGATAATTATGCTGTCTGAGAGTAATACAGGAAATGTCTATAATTTCTGGGTCTACACTGATAGGGATTCCATTATTAACCCTGCAGGTTGTCCCTCCACTTTGGGAGTTAGTGAGAGCATTGTGTGAGAACTTGGTACAGGACTTTTTGACAAAGGTCACAATTTGTACCTCGATACCTTTTACACTGTTGTGCAATTGTTCAGGGAATGTTTCAAAGTGGACACTGATGCTTGTGGCAGAGTCCACTCTAACCGTATAGGTTAGGTAAAGGAGCTTGTTTGTAAAAAAAAAACATGAGAAGGAACAGTGGAGTGCCTTGTGTAATGATGAACTGCTAGCTGTGAAATCTGCAGACAGGAGTGATGTCTACATGCTTACTACCATCCATGATGAAAAAACTTCACCTGTGACTGTTTGGGGTCAGATTGCTGAAGTGCGTAAACTTGTGTGCATTTTAGACTACAATAACCACATGGGTGGTATAGGCAGAGTAGATCAGAGGTTGGAACCTTACACTGCTGTTTGTAAGGCTTACTTTGGTATAGGAAGTTGGCTATCCATCTCTTCCATTTAGCAACCTTTAATGATTTTGTTGTGTTCAAGGATTGTTCTGTTCTCCAGAGTCAAAGATGACTTTTGTTTTCAGTTTCAGGAATCTGTGATAGCCAGCTTTTATGTAGTGGAACAAGCAAGTGTTTCTAGAGTTGGAGTAGTGGAGAATGTGGCTAGATTGAAAGAGATAAAACCGTGGCTGGTGCACAGATGTGCACCAGACCAGAGGTGCACAATCATTAAGACGTCAGCTAATACGGTCAACAAAATGATAATTCAATATAGTAATTTTATAAAGTTAATCAGTTTATGCAAACTTTTTCACTCTTCGCTCTCTTTCTGGTTTGGCTCTAGGACAGTATGCTTAACAATGTACAAATTGAAACAAAGTTGCCAGTCCAGGCCTTTTTCGCACAAGATGCCAATCAAGGCTTTATAGCCACACAGAGAAAATCTTCATCAGCTATGAATACACTTGAAGTTGTACATCCAGTGCATTTCGGGCCTTAGCACCTCGCCAGGTATAACTATGGGGCAAAAACGATCTAGTTAAAACCAGTGCAAAGCACGCATCTCTTAACATGCCTTTCTGAAAACTGAACTCAATGCTAAACGTAATATTCTAAGTTAAAATGAATTAATATGTGTGGCTGTCCAGTAAAAGTGAAAATGAACCCTGATGCCTGTATAATTTGGATAATAAAACCTTGTGCATTGCTAAAATGTGCTTACTTATTACCTTTTGTGTGAACAAACAACGTTCTCCACACCGCAGATACAGAGGCCCATATTTATACTTTTTTAGCGTTGCATTTGCGTAATTTTTTGATGCAAAAGCAGTGCAAACGTACAAAATACAATTCTATTTTGCATGTTTGCGACGATTTTGTGTCAAAAAGTGGCGCAAATGCAGCGCTAAAAAAGGATAAGAAAATCGCTATTTAAGAAATACAAAATGGTATGTATGAATTTTGTGATTCGGTAATAGCGATTTCATAAAATTTGCAAATGCTATTACTGAATCGCTAATAGAGAATGCGACCCCATTTGCACCTATGGGCCTGTCGGCTCATAGGTGCGAATGGTTTTGCATTTCCCAAGTTGCGAATTCCAGGGCTAAGGCTTCCTCTGCTGCTCCCCCAAAAATGTTTTATGGACATGTGTGCGCTACCTGTCAATTAATTTTTTTTATTTATAATACATTTTTTTAATTTGCACATAGTTACCACCAAATTGGGTTTGGTGGTAATTGCATTTCCTAAATGCCCAATTCGCATTTAGGAAATGCTTGATACTTTTGCTTTAGAAATCGCAAATAGGAATTCTCTATTAGCGATTTCCAATTTAGAGAATCGCAATTTGCGATTATCTAAATGGGGTCGCAATCTTAAGGAATCGCTATTTTAGCTATTCCTTAAAATTGCAGAGAGAGTGCCTTTCATACATTGTGAAAGGCATTTTTGCATTCACAAACAGCCGAATTTTGCAATTCACACCGTTTGCGAATGCAAAAAAGCTTGATACATGTGGCCCTAAGTGCCTAAGTATATGTGCCTCATACTCATTACTCAACGTGATAAAAGCCATGCTATACTTCTGACATGTTATCCCTTCACCCTATCACTACAAACATGCACTCCCAGGCACAATATTTTTAAATGTGAAAACTTGCAAACAGAAAAACATATTAATTCACCTTCTGCTGCGACATGTGGCCTGGAACTAATAGAAAACAAACCAGGAACATGAACAAAATACTAACACCCCATTATGCACTTTCACTATTAAACAATATCAAGTAAGATAAAACAAGCATAGTTGGAAATTTTTTAAATGCATCCAGTTCATACGGTATCTTAGAATGGAAACATAACAAATTCATGCATGAAAGAAAAACAACAACATGCAGGAAGTATTGACTCTATTGTCTAAAAATACTACTGTCCTGGTGTGATGCTCCAATTTGTCACTAGTTAAGCAAAACAGATCGTAAGTGCCCATTTGATGAGAGCTCCGAGAACAGGCCCTGTTGCTGCCGATGATTAATGTACTTCTGTCGTCGCTGTCTGTGCGATGTTGATGCAATCTTCATACTCGGGTGCAGATTGACTGTATTGGGCAGAGAAATAAGCTTACAATATGCACGCTTGTTTGCTCTAGTAGTCAAATTCATCCCAGTTGGATGAATTTGACTAATACAGCAAACAGATTGAAAGATTGCTACTTTGCTGATTACATTCTTCCAATACCCAAATGAGCAATCCCTGTAAGTGATGCAGAGTCTAAATGGAAAGAGGCTTGCGGAAGGAGAGTTGTATGCACTGCTCTGATTGTCCTTCTAAATTTGGGCTGTGTGTGCCCATTTTTTTTTTGTTAAAAAAAATGTGATGGCAGTGTGCACGGACTGGCGCTTGGCTGGCGGTGTGTGCACGCTGGTTTGGCTGGCAGTGTGCGTGCGCTGGCCCTTGGCTGGTGGTGTGCTTGGGCTGGCATTTGGCTGGCAGTGTGAGTGAGCTGGCGCTTGGCTCACAGTGGGCGCAAGCTGGTGCTCGGTTGATAGTGTGTGAGTAGTGACTTACTGCTGGTCACTACACACACTGCTAGCTAAACGGCAGTCCACACACTCCATCAGCTGGTGTGATTGCTGTGACCGGCATGTGGGTGTATGAAAGTGATGGGCCTTTGATTGGCGCTGTCTGTTGACGTGAGTGTTGTAATGTGCTGGGCCCGCGGCTGGCAGTGTGAATGGTCTTGTATGTGAAACGTATAAAAGGTGTGTGAATGGGTTGTAAAGCGGTTGGTGGCTTGATGCGGCTTCACAGCTCACAAGCTGTGTCATTGGTTCAGTTTTTTGACCCTTCAATCAATGCTTTTTATTTTTTGTGAAATATTTCGTTAATAACATTTTATATACTGAACCATCACTCACCCTCGTGCCAAATCCAACCTGTATGTATGTTTACTTGATGAATACATGATTGTGCAGAAATAATTGCCTTTTTCATCTTTCTCTGCCAGGTCGTACATTGTCTCTACATTGTCTCTTGTTGTGAATGTTGTAATGTGCTGGGCCCAGGACTGGCGGTGTGGATGGTCTTGTGTGTCACGTATGAAAGGAGTGTGAATGTCAGGTAAAGCGGTTGGTGCCTTGTCGCTTCTTCACAGCTCACCAGCTGCAAGTCATTGGTTCCATTTTTGACCTTTCAATTACTAACAGTACATTTCATTTTTGTGAAATCTTTTGTTAATAAAATTTTATATATTGGACCATCACTCACCCTTGTGACAAATCCAGCTAGTATGTATGCCTAAAAATAATGGTGGGTAGCCACAAGACATTTTTATTGCACTTCTCATACCAGTTGGGAATTCAACTCACAAAAAAAAACCACTCCATTGTAATCAGACTTTGAAGCGCACCCTTGACATGCTAGGTGTCTTGGGTTGGACCCCAATGATGAAGCATGCCACCAATTAGGGTAATGGGTGAGGGTCTTTTTAACAAAACCTAAGGGTGTTTTTTTCACAGTGTAAGTGTTTGGGACATCACAGAAGTAAAAGACTTGGTAGCATGCTTGCTTCTTGTCTAGGGTTAAACCTACTAACTCTAGATATGTTTGAAAACTAGACACCCAGGGGAGTATAGGGTGGTATACCTCACATCGATCCCAACAAGTTTTCTTAACCACAATGCCCTGCAAACCTCAAACTATGACTAAATTCACATATTTTCCTTCCATTTCTGTGCCATATTTTTCCAGAAACAGAAATAAACCAAAAATGTCCTCCAACCCTGAGTACCTCTCTGTCTCCAGATAAAAATTATACCCCACTTGTGTGGGTGCCCAAAGCCTAAAAATGTATTTTAAAAAACTGCGCTTATGAACATGCTTTGGTGTCCCCCTCAATCTCTACATGTTTTTGGCCCTTCACTGTTGCAGGCACTTGGCCTACCCACACTAGTGAGGTATAATTTGTGTTTGGAGACCAGATTCCAGAATTTTGTGGAAAATGTGTTTTCTAGATACATTTTGAGGTTTGAAACGGATTCTGGGTAAATGTGGTAAGAGCCACACAAGTCATACCATCCTGGATACCCCTAGGTGTCTAGTTTACTAAAATGCACCAGGTTTGCTAGGGTTCCCCAGGTGCTAGCTGAGCTAGAGCACAAAATCCACAGCGAGGCACATTGCAAAAAAAAAAAAAAGAGTCAGTTTCCAGTGGAAAAATGTGACGTGTCCACATTGTATTTTGGGGCATTTCCTGTCGCAGGCGTTCAGCGTACCCACACAAGAGAGGTACAATTTTTATTGGGAGGCTTTGGGGAATGCTGGGTAGAAGCAAGTTTGTGACTCCCCTCAGATTCCAGAACTTTGCATCTCAGAAATGTGAGGAACAAATTTTGAGGTTTGCAAGGGATTCTGGGTTGAAAAATATCGTAATAGCCACACAAGTCACCCCATACTGGATTCCCCTATGTGCCTAGTTTTCACAAATGTGTAGGGTTGCTAGGTTTCCCTGTGTGCCAGGTAAGCCAGAGCCCAAAATCCATAGCTAGGCACATTGCAAAAAAGTTTTTCAGTTTTCAGTGGAAAAATATGAAGTGTCCATGTTGCATTTTGGGGCATTTTCTGTCGCGGGCACTAGGCTTACCAATACAAGTGAGGTACCATTTCTATTGGGGGACTTGGGGGAATGTTGAGTGGAAGGAAGTTTGTGGCTCCCATTTGATTCCAGAACTTTGCATCACAGAAAATGTGAGGGAAATGTGCTTTTTTGGCAATTTGCGGGGTTTGCAAGGGATTCTGGGTAGAAAAATGTGGTAAGACCAACACAATTCACCCCATCCAGGATTTTCCTAGGTTTCTAGTTTTTTTTTAAATGTGCAGGTTTGCTAGGTTTCCCCAGGTGCTAGCTGAGCTACAGCCCCAAATCTACAGCGAGGCACATTGTAAAAAAAGGGTCAGTATTCAGTGGAAAAATGTGATGTGTCCATGTTGCCTTTTGGGCTGTTTCCTGTCACAGGCACTAGGTCAACCCACACAAGTGAGGTACCATTTCTATTGGGAGACATGGGGAAAAACAGAATAGCAGAAGAAGTGTTATTACCAATTGTCCCTCTCTGCATTTGTGCCTTCGAAATATAAGACAGTTTGTAAGAAAGAAGTTATTTTGAGGAATGCCCTCTAATTTATGTGCTAGTATGGGTACCCACAAATTCAGAGATGTGCAAATAACCACTACTTCTAAAGTTCATATCTTGTGCCCATTTTGGAAATACAAAGGTTTCCTTGATACCTATTTTTCACTTTTTACATTTTACCAAATTAATTGCTGTATACCCGCTATACAATGAAAACCCATTGCAAGATGCAGCTCATTTATTGGCTCTGTGTACCTCGAGTTCTTGGTGAACCTACAAGCCCTACATGTCCCCACAACCAGAAGGGACCAATGGGTGTAACAGTATATTGCTTTTGAAAATCAGTTCTAGACGGAAAAAGTTACAGATTAAAACGTACACAGAAATGGCTGTTTTTTTCAACTCAATTTAAATTTTTTTATTTTTATTTCAGCTGTTACTTTCTATAGAAAAACCTCCAAGGATCTACACAAATGACCCTTTGCTTTGGGATCCGCCATTGGTTTCACACCCATTTTTGTCACTTAGTGGAAGGAGTTTGAAAGCACAACAAATAGGACAAATAGAGTATGTCCTAGTAAAAAGCCAAAACTGTGTTGAAAAGTTTGGTTTTCTGATTGTTGTCTGCCTGTTCCTGAAAGTTGGGAAGATTGTGATTTTAGCACCAGAAACCCTTAATTGATGTAATTTTCAGGAAAAAAACAGATGCTGTCTTTTACAGCACCTTTTCCCCCAAAACAAATATTTAGCTGTATTTTGGCTTATTTCTTGATCATCTCCTGGGGAATCCACAAATCCTGGTTACCTTTAGAATTCACAGGATGTTGGAAAAAAAGACACAAAATTGGGGTGGATAGCTTATGTGGACAAAACGTTATGGTGGCCTAAGCATGAACTATCACAAATAGCCAAAAGACGACTTAGCACGGGGAGGGGAAAGGCTTAGCAGTGATGGGGTTAAATACAAGGAATCCTGTGTATTTCATAAGGACTCCAGTATATACGTACAACAGAATCCATACACTAAGTTTGTAGTTTACTGTAGTTTCAAAAATGCAACATGTACTTATACTGTGGGGGGAGCGTTGATTATCAAGTCTTAAGCCTTTATGCAGTAAATCAGAGGGCGAGCATGTAGAACCACGCCGCTTGCCTTGTAAATAACAATGGAGCTAAGCAACAGCAAATCTCTTTTACATGTATAGCTTTCTAGAAGTGCGTCGAACAAGGACTGGAGAACATTCTCCCTCCAGTGCACAGGAGTAATGCCCGACAGCAAGATGGGTGGGGCTCCTCTTTCATCTATGCCTTACCCTAGACGGCCCCTTACACCAGGATTCTGGGACACTGTAGTACTAAGGCTAGGGTGACCAGGTGCCCCGGTTTTGCCAGGACAGTCTTGGCAGATTTCAGGAAATTTAGCTCATGTCCTGGTTTCCCTATTCTAATTAGGCCGATCTGCCCCCAAGGGGGGAAGAAACCACTAGGTACCAGGGATTTTTAAAATTATTTTTTACAGATGGGGAGCTACCCCTTAGACAAGGGTCGCTCCCCATGGGGGTAAATTTATTTTAGGCCATTTCTGCTCCCTTGAGGGAAGATTGGCCTATTTCTATTAGGCCGATCCGCCCCCCGGGGCGGGCAGAAACAACTTAGGCACCAGGGATTGGTGTGTGTGTGTATGTGTGTTTTGTTTTGGGGCAGCACCTTGGGAAAGGGTCACTCCTCATGGGGCACATTACTGTTGGCCATTTCAGCCCCCCTTGGAGTCAGATCAGCCTATTATTGTAAGGCCTGTCTGCCCCCAAGGGAAGCAGGAACCCCACCAGAGACCAGGGAAGACTTTTTTTTTTTTAATGAGGGTGGGAGTAAGGACATACCCCCACCCTAAATATATCAGGACAAAGGTGTTCTGCCCACCATTGGGCACATGGGGCAATTACCCCTGATCCACTCCCCAGGGGGGTGCAGAAAGCCTACTAGATGCCAGGAAAATAAAACAAAAAATAGTGGGGTGATGGCTATCAACCAATGTGGGCATGGTTATGCCCCCACCCCAACTGAAGGGGGTAACAGTCTTTCATCTCCCCCCGCACACTAAAACGTCTTATCCCACGGCAAGCAAGAGGACGTTTGATTATTTTAGATTTTGGTTTTATATTTGGGCCATGAGAGGTTGTCTAACTCTCAAAATTGTCCCACTTGGAAAAGTGAGGGCTGCAGTTTTTGGACCTTGGTGCGCTGCCATGTAGAAAAATCTACGAGACCTAGACACATCTGAAAACTAAACATCTGGGTGAGCCCAGAGTGGTGTGCTTCACATGCACCCTGCACCATTTTCTTACCCACAATGCCATGCAAACTTCCAACTTTGCTGGAAATCACACATATTCCCCACATTTTTGTGATGGAACCTTCTAGAATCTGCAGGAATCCACAAAATTCCTACCACCCAGCATTGTCTAATCTATACCAATAAAAATTCTGCCCCACTTGTCACCTAAAAACGTTTTATTTCAAACTGCCTTTTTGGACCCGCTTTGGTTCCTCCTCATTTTCGACATGTTTTTGGCTCTTTCCTGTCACAGGCACTTGGCCCACCTACACAAGTGAGGTATCATTTTTACTGGGAGACTGAGTGGTAGGAAATTTGTGCTGGTGTGGTGATCACACACAGAAATGTGGGAAAAATGTGATTTGTAGCTAAATTTGAGGTTGGCTGAGGATTCTGGGTAAGAAAACACTGAAGTCACACCTCCCTGGACTCCGTCAGGAGTCTAGTTTTCAGAAATGGGTTTGGTAGGTTTCTCTAGATGGCCGCTGAGTCCAGGACCAAAAATGCAGGTCCCCTTCCCTGCAAAAACATGTAGTTTTGTATTTGATAATTTTGATGTGTCCACGTAGTGTTTTAGGGCATTTCCTGTTGCGGGCACTGGGCTTACCCACACAAGTGAGGTATAATTTTTATCGGGAGACCTGGGGAAACGCTGGGTAGAAGGAAGTTTGTGGCTCCCCTCAGATTCCAGAACTTTCTATCACCAAAATGTGAGGAAAAAGTGTTTTTTTTGGCCAAATATTGAGGCTTGCAAATGATTCTGGGTAACAGAACCTAGTGAGAGCGCCACAAATTACCCCATCATGGGTTTCCCTAATTGTCTAGTTTTCAAAAATGTCCAGGTTGGCTAGGTTTTCCTAGGTGCCGGATGAGCTAGAGGCCAAAATCTACAGCAACGCACTTTGCAAAAAACAGGTCAGTTTTCTTTGGGAAAATGTGATGTGTCCACGTTGTGTTTTGGGGCACTCCCTGTCACGAGCACTGGGCCTACCCACACAAGTCAGGTACCATTTTTATTGGGAGACTTGGGGGAATGCTGGGTGAAAAATATTTGTGGCTCCTCTTTGATTCCATAACTTTCTATCACCAAAATGTGAGGAAAAAGTGTTTTTTTTGTCAAATATTGGGGTTTGCAAAGGATTCTGGTGAGAGCGCCACAACTCACCCAATCCTGGGTTCCCTAGGTGTCTAGTTTTACAAAATGCACAGGTTTGATAGGTTTTCCTAGGTGCCGGCTGAGCTTCAGACCAAAATCTACAGCTGGGCACTTTCCAAAAAACACGTCAGCTGTCAATGTAAAAATGTGATGTGTCCATGTTGCGTTATGGGGTGTTTCCTGTCGTGGAACTAGGCCTACCCACACAAGTGAGGTACTATTTTTATCAGGTGACTTGGGGGAATGCTGGGTGGAAAGAAATGTGTTGCTCGTCTCAGATTCCAGAACTTTTTATCACCGAAAATGTGAGGGAAAAGTGTTTTTTTTGCCACATTTGGAGGTTTGCAAAGGATTCTCGGTAACAGAACCTGGTGAGAGCCCTACAAGTTACCCCATTCTGAATTTCCCTAGGTGTCTAGTTTTCAAAAACGTATAGGTTTGTTAGGTTTCCCTAGGTGCCAGATGAGCTAAAGGCCAAAATCCACTGCTAGGCACTTTCCAAAAAACAGGTCAGTTTTCTTTGGGGAAGTGTGATGTGTCCATGTTGTGGTTTGGGGCATTTCTTGTTGTGGGCAATAGGTTTAGCCACACAAGTACCATTTTTATTGAGAGACTTGGGGGAATGCTGGATGGAAGGAAATTTGTGGCTCCTCTCAGATTCCAAAACTTTCTATCACAGAAATGTGAGGAAAAAGTGTTTGTTTGATAAATTCTGAGGTTTGCAAAGGATTCTGGGTAACAGAACCTGATGAGAGCCCCACATGTTACTCCATTTTGAATTCCCCTAGGTGTCTAGTTTTAAAAAATGCACAGGTTTGGTAGGTTTCCCTAGGCTCTGGCTGAGCTAAAGGCCAAATTCACAGCTAGGCACTTTCCAAACAATTAGTCAGATTTCAATGTAAAAATGTGATGAGTCCATGTTGCTGTTCCTGTTGCGGCCAATAGGCCTACCCACGCAAGTGAGGTACCATTTTGATCGGGAGACTTGGGGGAACACAGGATAGAAGAACAAGTGTTATTGCCCCTTGTCTTTCTCTACATTTTCTCCTTCCAAATTTAGGACAGGGTGTAAAAAAGACATATATTTGATAAATGCCCTGTAATTCACATGCTAGTATGGGGCCCCAGGAATTCAGAGATGTGCAAATAACCACTGCTTCTCAACACCTTATCTTGTGCTTATTTTGAAAATACAAAGGTTTCCTTGATACCTATTTTTCACTCTTTATATTTCACCAAATGAATTGCTGTTTACCTGGTATACAATGAAAACCAATTTCAAGGTGCAGCTCATTTAGTGGCTCTGGGCACATAGGGTTCTTGATGAACCTACAAGCTCTATATATCCCCACAACCAGAAGAGTCCAGCAGACGTAACGGTATAGTGTTTTTGAAAATATGACATTGCAGGAAAAAGTTACAGAGTAAAACGTGGAGAAAAATGGCTGTTTATTTCCATCTCATTTTCAATATTTTTTTATTTCAGCTGTTATTTTCTGAAGGAAAACATTGTAGAATCTGCACAAATTACCCCTTGCTGAATTCTGAATTGTATTTACTTTTCATAAATGTTTAGTTGTCCGGGATCCAGCATTGATTTCACACCCATTTCTGTCTCTAACTGAAAGGAGGCTAAAAGCACAAAAAATAGTAAAAATGGGGTATGTCTCAGTAAAATGCCAAAATTGTGTTGAAAAATTCAGTTTTCTGATTGAAGTCTGCCTGTTCCTGAAGTCTGGGAAGATTGTGATTTTAACAACGCAAACTCTTTGTTGATGCCATTTTCGGGGGAAAAAACACAAGTCTTCTTCTCCAGCCCTTTTTTCCTATTGAAAAAAACATTTTGCTGTATTTTTGCTAATTTCCTGGTCTTCTCCAGGGAAACCCACAAACTCTGGGTACCTATGGAATCCCTAAGATGTTGGAAAAAAAGGACGCAGTTTTGGTGTGGGTAGCTTATGTGGACAAAAAGTTATGAGGGCGTAAGCGTGAACCTCCCCAATTAGCCAAAAAAAGGCCTGGCACCTGAGTGGGGAAAGGCCTGGCAGCGAAGGGGTTAAAAATCTGACCACCCTACCCAAAGCACAATCTGTAGCAATAGAGTAAAATGTCATTTAACAGTGATAAATACACCTGAAACGTATTCACTGTTTGTTTTTTGTCATTATATGAATGCAAAAGCAAGATGTAAACGTGCCCCAATGTGCAAAGTGCTTGAGGTATGAGACATGCTGAACCTTGAGGTATGAAGCGCCCTGAACCTCACTGCAGGTGCCTCCTGACAGGTCATGGACAGTGGAGAAGTACTAGTACAGCCTGACATGAAGGTTGAGATGTCACCAGGCATCTCTGAGGTAGCACTGGTGAGGCTATGGGCTGTAGCTACCATAGGAGCGGTTGAAGTGGGGGATGAGATGTATCTAAGGAAGGGTTGAGGACGAAATTAAAGTCCCCAGCTATAACCCACAGCAAATAAGCCCAACGAGCCAGGTGCACTGACAGGTAGTAGAAAAAGGTAATCTGGTCAAAATTTGGAGCATCTAGTCCATCCTCTAGGAGAACAAAGCGGCCCTCTGGGTCTATCTCCTGGGTAAGGACCTGTAGGGGAATACCTGCTCATATCCATATTAGGGCATCTCTAGTGTATTCTGAATAACTGGTACAGTAGAGTTGGCTTCCTCAATGCTGCTAGATGATGGTCAGCCTTCATGCGTGTAGTGTGAGATTCTTGCAGGAGTGCTGCGTCAACCAATTTGCGTTTAAGATAAGAATGTATTTTATAGCGGCAGGCAGGTGACTGCATGCCTCTAATATTCCAGGACATGATCTGAAACGTGCAGAGTTGGGCATTATGACTGGTCAACTCCTCTATGTTCCCATGGAGGTATAGGAGTCGGAGGACTCATCCAGGCTAAGGAGTTTTGTGGGGGAGGAAGACATATGTCCTTGACAGCTGGTACTCAGCCCTGGACACTGTTGTGGAATTTCACAGCTCCCACCTGGATCCCTTTCACACCTCTGAAGGGGACACTCTGGGGGCCTTGATCCCCTGCCTCATGTGGCCCCACAGACTGCAGATGGCATTATTGACTTCATCAGATGAGGCTGTCTCCTCCTTGGTGGCTTTCTGAGGAGGGAGGGGACTGCCCATCCTGGGGCCCTGGTCATTCAGATGATTTGATGTGCTGTCGGACTGCAGATTTTGATGGCACCTGGTGATTGAGCCTCCAAATGAACACCGAACCATGGTGCCCCTTGCTCCTTCAGAAACCCCTGCATCTGACAGTTTAAGGTTACCTCATTTTATTTCTTCCTATCTTATCACCCACCATGCACAAATCTTGCAGATAAAGTACAATACGTTGAAACTCAACTGCTTAGTAGGTGCTCCTAATAATTGCAAAAATAAATTCAACAATTGTATTACCTACCCTACGCTCATCACAAAAACCCAATGCCCCTGTGATTCTAGACTAAGGGCCATATTATGCATAAAGCGGTTCGAAGACCGCCACACTCACAGTGGAGATCGGACCGCCGAGGCTGTGGCGGTCCGGCCCTAACATTACAACCCTGGCGGTCGGAATGCCAAAAGACTGCCGTCTCTGCCAAGATCTTTGATCCCGACGGTATGAAGGCAGTCGTGGTTGTAATCAGCCACAACAGCGCTGAAGTCAGCGCCACTGTGCTGATTACAATCAACCTGTCTGCCAGCCTTTTCATGGCAGTTCAACTACCATGAAAAGGCTGGCTGAGAACAAGTGCACTGGGCCACAGGGGGGCTCCTGCACTGCCTATGACTTTGTAGTGGGCAGTACAGTTGCCTCCCTTCACAGCACTGGCGGGCCCCCTTGTGAGTTTGCAGCTGAGTCCAATGCCACCCCACTTTATCCACTGGACTGAAAGTTTCCGCCGGTCAGCCTAGCGGAAAACTCATAATGGGGCTGGTGGGGAGACCAAAAGCACAGTGGCAGTCTCCTCATCAGGAGTTTTATGGTCAGGTTTTTCTGACCACCAAACGTGTAATCAGCCCCTAAGGGCCCTATTACAAGTCTGGCAGTCACAAGACTGCCAGACTCGTGGTGGCAGTCGGACCGTCGCTACTGTGTTTGTATGACCACCACATTGTGACCCTGGCAGTTGGACCACCAAAAGACAACCATTTCCCTCAGGATCTTTGATCCTGATGGGATGACAGCAGTCGTGGTTTTAATCAACCACAGCTGTGCTGAAGTCAGCGCTGCAGTGCTTATTACAATCATGTACTCTGCCAGTCTTTTCATGGCGGCTCAACTGCCATGAAAAGGCTGGTGGAGATCAAGTGCTGGGGGCCACAGGGTGGCCCCAGCACTGCCCACAACATTGTAGTGGGCAGTGCAGTGCCCCCCCTCACCAGCATCAGCAGAATGCTCACTGTTTGCTTAGCAGACAATGTGCATTCCGAGGGTGATAGAGGGGCCCCATGTGTGACAGCAGTGGACTCGGCTTTATGTGGATCCAAGTCCAATGCCGCTGCACATTTTCCACTGGGCTGACCGGTGGAAACCTTGGTTTCCACCGGTCAGCCCAGTGAAAAACTCGTAATTGGGCTGATGGGGAGCCCGCCAGCATGGTGGCAATCTCCTCATCTGGAGTTTGGGTGTCGGGTTTTTCCGGCCACCAAACTCGTAATCAGCCCCTAAAGCTGCACCTAATACAAGTGACTTGACAAATCCTACTTCCTACCACTTCAGCCATGCTTCCTCTGCTGAAAAACTTGTTAACTCCCACTGTCCACATTCTTGAGCTAGCCACATACAGTTTAACCTATATTACTGTGTCCTCTGCTGCCCTATGCTGATTCTACGACTCACTGACCACTTCCTCTTTGACCAATGTGCTACGTGCTGTCTCTTTGCTCTGCTATCCATGTATTTCTGCTTGATGATCTCAAACTTATTAATTTGTTTTTGGAAAACATGTTATCTCTCACTGTATACTTATATCCCTCATTACCTAAGTATCCATTCTTTGTTTTGTATTCCTCTTTAATACCTGAAAATGTTGGATTGTAAACCACCTGTTTTATTATGGTACCTGCCAATGTACATTGACTTTGTTCTGAGTTTTCACGCTTTTTGTCTGTACAGTGCTCCAAAATGCAGTTGGGTGGACTTAGTCCCATGGGTGCATCGAAAGCTGATTCGTCAACTGAAGAAAGAAGATCAACAAGTTGCAACACTGATTTGTGTGTCTGCAAGTGCATTTGCCTAGAGTAGGTAAACCTCCATTTTGCATATTCTTTTCCATGCTCTTGTTAGCACGCTGCTCAGAAACTCTATTCTACTGAGTTTCTTGAACCTCTCTTCATGGCAGGTTCTGCTTTGACTAATTCTGAAATATTTAGGTGACTTTATGCCTGATTTCCCTCAAATCAAAGCTCTTTATGGATTCCTCAAACTGATACCTTTCCCTTCTCATTCTTATAATAAGGATTCTTTCCTTTATAGAATGCACTTTTTGCATTTTATTGTGATTTATTGATTACTATTTGATTACTTATTGATTTTTAAGAAAATTCTAATGACTGAGATTAACAAACATACCTTGTGATTTTATCAAAGATGAATTGCTAAAAAATGTAAAACCGGTCAACCCATATCAAGCTCTCATTATTGTCTGAAATAGATTACAGAAATTGTTGTGATAAACGAATGTGATTTACAGCTCCTGATTAATCTCCACCATCCTTAAAGATCCATTGACCTGAGTTGAAGATAGCAGGGGTTTCCCTGATGAGTTGATTAGTTTGTATTAAACCAAACGTTAACTGAAAATCCCTGAACCAACAGAAAAGTTGGTAGCAGAGAAATGGTTTACGTTATGAGAAAGAGGAGTTGTGATTAATTATTCTAAGTTAGAGAAATGCCTATGTCCCGTAGTCCAAGGTCTGAATTTTGAGGATTGGTGGAGTGCAGTTTTAAAGACAGTTGCTGTATTGGAGGTGTAAGTATCAATAGGGTTATGAATTGCAACTCCTTTTGTTGTTGTTTGCATGTGTGTTGGACTATGTGTGTTGAGCGAATTGGTGTTGCTTAAGTGCTTATTGTAAGGTAGTTGAAGAGGTTATCAGACTCAGAAGTAGTCTGAGATCTTGTGATTGATAGATGGATAAAAGAGTTGATTTTATGGTTTTCCTGTCTGCTAAAGGTTTGTGGTGCAGATCATGGTGTACAGTTGGCTGCACAATTGAGATCGGATCTCTAATACATTTTTGTGAATGTACTAATATTGATTTGTGTTGATGAAACCTATTGCGTAAAGGGTGAGCTACATTGATTAGGGTGCTTTCTTGCTGAACAAGATTTCATTCATGTGTGTGAAGGTCTTTTGTATGAAAATTCGGAGAGTGTTAAAACCTCATTATTCCGATTGTTGAATTACCTCTATTTTCTTTAGAGGAGCGGACAAAGTATTTGCTGTTATTTTGCATTTGTTGTGAGTTGTAACGTTTTAGAAATGTGTGTACAAGAGAATTGTCACAACAATTTGGAAGTGTTACTGTCCAGACATATTGAAGTATATATGTCTCACTTAACAAAAAACAGTTCCCTGCCATAGGGCTCTTTATGCCTTCCTTAGGGGAGACACATATAGGGGGTCATTCTAAGTCTGGCGGGCGGCGGAGGCCGCCCGCCAGACTTCCCCCTCCAAAATACCGCTCCGCGGTCGAAAGACCGCTGAGGGTATTTTGGGATTTGCCCTGGGCTGGCGGGCGACCGCCAAAAGGCCGCCCGCCAGCCCAGGGCAAATCATCCTTCCCACGAGGACGCCGGCTCAGAATTGAGCCGGCGGAGTGGGAAGGTGCGACGGGTGCAGTGGCACCCGTCGCGTATTTCAGTGTCTGCAAAGCAGACACTGAAATACAAAGTGGGGCCCTCTTACGGGGGCCCCTGCAGTGCCCATGCCATTGGCATGGGCACTGCAGGGGCCCCCAGGGGCCCCGCGGCACCCCATACCGCCATCCTGTTCCTGGCGGGAGACCCGCCAAGAACAGGATGGCGGTATGGGGTGTCAGAATCCCCATGGTGGCGGAGCGCGCTCCGCTGCCATGGAGGATTCACATGGGCAGCGGAAAACCGTCGGGAGACCGCCGGTTTTGCGCATCTGACCGCGGCCGATCCGCCGCGGTCAGAATGCCCTGCGGGGCACCGCCGGTCTGTCGGCAGTGCTCCCGCCGACCCTGGCCCCGGCGGTCTCTGACCGCCGGGGTCAGAATGACCCCCATAATGTTAAGGGACAGGGTGGTTTTGTCATTGGTTTGAATGGGAAAGTTAAACTGACAGTGAAAATGCTATCCTTCCAGTCTTCAGTGGCAAGCTGGGAGCCATTTTGTGTCTTGTCACACGAAGGATGGCACAAATAGTGCTGCAGTCCTGAGTGGGCACTCTGCCTTATGTGCCCTAGGTACCATATACTAGAGACTTATGAGTAAGCCAGGCCTTGCCGATTGGGTGTATCCAATTCAACATATACTTTGCATGGGGTCAAACACTGGCACCGAGGCTGGTTAACAGGCCTTAGTGCACTCTCAGTGTCAAAAAACCAGCAGCCAGCATCAGTCCAAATATGTGGGGGCGAAAATGCAAAAGGGGGCATTTTCTTACACAAATGAAATATTTCCACCATGGTTTGAAGAAACCACAGAGAATAAAAAGAAGGGAAATACAGAGTATCATACTGTTAACCCAGCAACTGAAAAAGAGAGGTCATTACATTTTCCAAAGTTGAAGACTGGATTAAAGGAAATAATTTGGGGATGTTTATATATTGGACACATGAATCATTATCAAGCAAATGAATGAATTTATCTGAGCAAAGAAATTGCAAGGTGTGCAGCTGCCACACATGTCAACATAACTGAATTAGCAAGAAAGTATGAGGTTGATCTTTCAAAGATTGTCCCATTACAACGAAGTTTCAGAGCACAGTTAGGTGAATAGGCTTTTGAGATAATTTGTTCTTCAGGAGTGCATTACATGCTACCGAATTGGTAAAATGCATCCATAAGTAGAGCGATTTTGAGAAACTAAATGTAAATTGGCAAAGAAGCAGTAAATGAAAAAGAGACAATCAGGTGTAACTGAAGCAATTAGTAATCCACCACCAGGTCCCCCTGATGAAGATGACGCTTTTACTTTCCTGATGAGAGTGGTACCAGGTAAACATTTACAAACAATTTTCGAAAGCTGAGGGAGAATCCTACACATTGGAAAACACAAGTTGGCAGATTTGTGAACATGTCAAAGGTACTGTGGACTGATTTAAATGCGATTTTTGATATTGTAGTGCCAAGTGATTTGTGGGCTGAGCGTTAAATAGCTGTACAATGACCGAGTTCTTAACCTCTGAGAAATGTGTGTACTCATGCACCTTCTCCTCTAGCAATGAGCAATGATGATGAGGTGATTACCTTCTTAAAGGGCAAAGTTCCAGCCAAAGATATTGATTGGTTGAAGATTAATCCAACCACACAAGAGGCGAAATAAAAAGTTCACGCTTAATATGAGTGATTGCTGCAGGTGTCTAAACAACACAGTGGACAAGAAAATCCAGAGAAAAGTGATATTGTGTTACAGTTTTTTCATGGGTTTCACCGTGTGTGGTGGCAGACAGTGTCAAAGGCTGTGGAGAGGTCTAGGAGGATGAGTGCGACGGTCTTGCCTTTGTCGACTTTAGTCCTGATGTCGTCAGTGTATGTGATGAGGGCGGTTTCCGTGCTGTGGTTCTTGCGGAACCCGGATTGTGAGGGGTCAAGAGTGTTGTTTTCTTCAAGGAACCTTGGCGGGGAAAGGGAGGAGGGAGATGGGGCGATAGTTGGAGAGGATCTCCGGGTCGGCTTTGTTTTTTTTTAGGAGAGCAGTGATTTCCGCGTGCTTCCAGGTTGTCTGGGTAGGTGGCAGAGTCGAAAGAGGAGTTGATTATGTTGTGGAGTATGGGGGCGATGGTAATGCTGGCTTTGTTGTAGATGCGATGTGGACAGGGGTCGGAGGGGGATCCGAAGTGGATGGAGTTCATGATTTTTTCGGTTTCTTCGTCTGTGGTGGGGGCCCAGGTGGTGAGTGTGGTGGGGGGGTCATGAGTGGGGTTGAGTTGGGTGAGTGAGGGGTGTGTGTGGTGGTTGTGTGTGGTATGAAGCTGTTGTGGATGTCTAGGATTTTGTGGTGGAAGTGGTTGGAGAGGGCGTCACATAGGGGCTGTGCGTGTGAGGGGTCTATGTTGCTGGCTTTGGGTTTGGCTAGTTCATTAATGATGGTGAAGAGTTCTTTGCTGGTTTGAGAGTTGTTGTCAAGGTGTGTCTTGTAGTGATCTCTTTTGGCGGTGCGTATGAGTTGGTGATGGGTGCGAATGGTGGTTTTGAGGGTGGAGAAGTTGGCTATCGAGGGTTCTTGTCGCCATATTTTTTCCGCTTGGTGGCATTTGTGCTTGGAGTTCGAGGGTGAACCATGGGGGGTTCTTGCTGTTGCGGGTGGCAATGTGTTTTCTGGGGGGGGCTAGTGTGTCTGCGCAGGTAGTGATCCATTTAGCGAGGTTGTGTACTCCTCTGTTGGGGTCGTTGGTGTGGGGGGGTTGTGAGCCAGTTGGGAGTTCAGGTGCTCTATGGGGATCTTGTCCCACATGCGGTAGGGTGTGGTGTGTTGATGGTGGTGTGTGGGGGGTTTGGTGAAGGAGAAGTGGACGCAGTGGTGGTCAGTCCAGAGGAGTTCAGTGGTGTGGGTGTAGGCTATGTGTTGGCTTGAGGTGAAAATTGCGTTGAGCGTGTGTCCTGCTGAGTGGGTGGGTGCAGTGACCAGTTGTTTGAGTCCGAGGTTGGTGAGGTTGTCTATGAGGGAGGTAGAGTTGTGATATTGTAGGTTCTCCAGGTGAAAGTTGAAATCACCGAGGAGGATGTAGTCTGTGGAGGTGAGGGCGTGCAAGCTGATGGTGTTGGCGATGGTGTCGCAGAAGGCGGGACGTGGTCCTGGTGGTCTGTAGATTAGTGTACCTCTGAGGGTGGAGTTGTTGTTAATGTGGATCAGGAAGTGCATGTGTTCTGTGTTGTCGATCGTGTCTTGGGAGCTGGTGGTGACTTTGATGGTGTCCCTGTGTAGGATGGCAATGCCACCACCTGGCCTGTTGAGGCAGTCTTTGAGTTGAGGCATGCAAGATTAACCTTTGGAAGAGCCTGACTATGTACTTTTTGTAGACTGCTATTGTCTGAAAAACAATGATGGTACCTTGACAGCCTTTGCATTATATACGATTTATGAAGTTGTGGAAGCTTCATGACTTCAGTGGTTATCTCAGCCCAAGTGGTAGAACTGATTGCCCTTACAAGAGCTTGTAGCCTATGAGCACAATTGAGAGTGACTATATTTACATGTAGTCAGTATGGATTTGATGTGGTCCATTATTTGACAGTTATAGTAACAAAGAGGGTTTATGACCTGTTCTGGCTTGCCTATCAGAAATGCAGAACACGTAAAAAGATTATTGGATGCCTTGCAATTGCCAATAGAAATTGCTGTGGTTAAATGTGCAGCTCACAGAAGTGGGAATGAACATGACACAGTCGGAAACAGATTTGTAGGTGAAGTTGCCCGATTTTGTGCACTTGTGGCTTGCAGATTTATTGGAGCCTCTACAAATAAACTTGAAGAGGACTCTACTTTTTCAATGTTGTTATCGGTGGCTGATTCTTGGGAAGAACTAAAGGGATTGCAGGAAGAGGTTTTAGAAGCAGAACAATAGGGTTGGATCAGAGCAGAATGTGAGAGAATTCAGATGATATTTGAATTTCAGCAAATAGAAGACCAGTGTTGCCGGACAATTTACTGATTCCTATGGCACAACACTTTCATGGTCTACACATCTTTCGAGAGATGCAATGGTGAGATTGTTCGGGAAAAATTGGTTTAACTGAAGATTCTGGATGCTTACAGAAGAATTGTGCCATCGATGTGTGACATGCCAACAGATGAATATAGGGAAAAGAACACTAGTAACAATGAGTCACATAGGAGGATCAGGTGGTGTCATCAATAGAATGAAAAATAATTTTGCTGAGATGCCTGTTTGTAACAGGGTGAGATATGTCCTGGTTATAGTGCCCATTTTCTCTCAATGGGTGGAAGTCTGCTCAACACGGTTGAAATGACAGTCTCACTGTAGCTAAATTACTGTTGATACCCAGGTTCAGGTTACCATTTTCTCCAGAGTCAGATTAAGGGACTCATTTTAATAATGAAGTCCTGAGAATGCTGTTGACAGCTTTACAGGTGGAACAAAGGGTACATTGTAGTTATCGTCCAGAAGTGTATTGAATTGTTGAGCATGTCGTTGGAACCATAAAATTCAGATTGGTGAACGTCTGTGCCTCCACATAACTTCAATGCCCAGATACTTTGCGTTTGGTATTGATGAGCCCCTGAAGTACCCCTGACAGGAAATCAGGATTATCATCACATGAAATCCTTATGGGGAAGGTAATGAAACTGCCTGTTGTACTTGCAAATTTGCTTGTGAACATCACAGATAACATGATACTCGATTACTGCAAAGGATTGGCTCATGTGGTGAATTATGTCTCTCACCAGGTTAAAGCTGCTACCTCAAATTCACATACGTAATGGTGCCACGACCTCAGTCCTGGTGACTGACTGTTGATGAAGAAGCACATGCAAAAGTCTTCTTTGGAGCAGAGATGGAAAGGCCCCTTCGAAATCATAACGAACACTGCTAATAAGTACGCTAGGATACCAAATTTGGTTCATGTATCACATAGTCAGAGAGTAAAGTGTTCCTAAGAAGTAATAGTGTTCAGTGAACAAGAACCAAGGGCACCTGTGACCGCACCATCACAAGGAGCACTAGGGCCAGGAGCAGAAAAAGGTGAAGAATCCCAGAATGTCTCACCAGTCCAGGTTCCTGTAATATCACAGAGTAGAGTGAACATTACTGAAAAAGAAGAAACGAGAGCTCAACGTGAGACAGCAATCTAGACATCACCGGAACAAGTAGACAATCCAGGTGAAGGGACAAGAACAGATCAAGAAGGGTCACATGTGATGTTGAATGGCCATGGAACTAAGGTCGGAAGAAATTGAAATCAAATTTGTCAGTTGAACATATACTGCCAACCATCACTGAGGAGACAGAATCAAATGGTGTAAGTGACATAGAAGAAAAAGATCAACATACACCAAGAAGGTCAAAAAGAACGAGAATACCTAGTCAGATGTATTCTACACCTGAATGGACTTAGTCCACAAATCAAGTACTAAATGCATCAGTGCTGGATTTGATTGACCTGAGATCGAAAATATGTAAACACCCATGATGTCACACTGAAAACAGGATTGGAGAAAAGCTGCTGGAATCCATTTCTGAAAGAAGCAAAAATTAATGCTAATGAATGGAAAAGTGCAAAAGACTGAAATACAATTAATAATAAAATTAAGAAAGTTGTTAAATAAAAAGAATTAAGAAGATTTCCCTAGACCAAAATCTTCAGTCGAAGAGTAGGGATAACACTTTTAGAAGAAGATAGAGTAGGTTCAGGGATGATTATACAAGGATTGCAGTAAACAAAGCTGAAAGAACTAACTGCAAAAGAAAATCCAAGAAACTGCTTTGTGTAAAGGCTGAATGTGGATTATTGTCTTTACCTGCTGTTACATTTCAGTTAACCATCTGACTGCAGACAAATGTGTTCCCTTACCAAAAATTGATGCAAGATTATTATGAGCATAACATTTTTAGCAGTAGTGTTAGTAGTCATAGCAATATCAGTAGGGATTTATTTCACACCAGAGACAGAGAAACTCATCTCTACAGTTGCTCCTATGACATCTACACACACAATAATCGAGGCAAAAGTGAAGACGTCATTTGTGGATTACATGAAAGGAGAATATACAAGCAATGTTTATTCTAGGTTAGTCCAGGAATACACAAAGGCATTAGATGCAAATCACTGTTAGGTTTGCACACACGTACCTTTGCCAGCTGCAGAAGAGGTGCTGTTAGAAATGGCCCTTTCTGCAGGGTCACCCCCAAACTTTTGCATTCTTCCTCCCCTTTTTGATGAATTCCTTTTTGTTGGCTTTAGGACTCTGGGCACTTCACCACTCCTAACCAGTGATAAAGTGCATGTGATCTCTCCCTAAAACATTGTGTAATTGGTATACACCTGACTGACATATTTAATTTACTCATACGTCCCTAGTAAGGTGCACTACATGTGCCCAAGGCCTGCAAATTAATTCTCCATACTGGCCACCCCGGGATTCTGTCACATTGTGCCCTACTAGTGTGCCCACAGCACTGCTTGTGCCACCCATTAAAGCAGCAATTTAAAACATATCACGTTGTGCCATACTAGTGGGCCTACAGCACTGCTTGTGCCACCCATTTAAGTGGCATGTCTTAGGCCTGCCATTTCATCCTGAATGCAGTGTTCCACTGCCATGTAGACTTGGCATTTAATCCTCCTGCCAAGCCTTAAACTCCCCTTTTATTACATATCATTCACTCATAAGGTAGGCCCTAGATAGCCCATAGGGCGAGGTGCTATGTACTTAAAAGGAAGGACATACACTTTCAAGTTTTACATGTCCTGGTTGTGAGAAACTCTCAAGTTAATTTTTCATTAAAGTGTGGCCTATCCCTCTCATAGGATAATATTGGCGATTCCTTATTACATTTAATAGGCTGTAATTCCTGATTGGGAAGGGATAGACCTGTCGAAATTAGTACCTATGGAATTGTAATGATAGATCCTCTTTATGGAAAAGTTGGATTTATTGTTACAATTTTGAAAATGGCAGTTTTAGAAAACTGGCATTTTCCTGCTCTTATGCCCTGTGCCTGCAGTCTGTCTCCAATATATGTCAGGGGTGGGGTGGGGTGGCAAATAAACATGTGTATTCCCTCTAGACAGCTACACACAATGGGAGCTTAGGTGTGACTTAATGGGCCCTGATCAGTCATTAACTGGCTTGATGGGGGGCTGGAACTAAGCACAGCGCCACTTGCAGCCGTATAGGTTGGTTGCTGCACACAAAAAGGGCTTAACAATCCTGTATTGTCACTCAAACCAGCTTGGAGCCAAGGCAGGGTAGGAAGGGAAGTCCTTCTACTTTAAAGCCACGGTCTGGAAGCTTCTACCACATTCCAGAACCAGGGCACAAGGTATAAATACTGGACCTCAGACACCATCCCTTCAGTACACTTCTGGACCTGTGGTTACTCTTCCAGGAAGAAAGACTGCTCTGCTGCTGAAAGGACTGCCCCTATCCTGGACTGCTACTTTGCTGGACTCCTGCTTTGCTTTGCTGACCTGTCCCGGCTGCCCTCTTACCTGGGAGTGAAAAGGACTGGACCCGCACCTCTACAACCCAGAACCTAGAGTGACTCCAAGGGCCACCTGACTGGCCTCCTGTTCTCTGAATTCTCAGGAACACAAAAGACTTTCAACTAACTTGCTCCTGCACCTGGACTCTGCCATCTGTGAGTCTGCCTTGCCAAGTTTTACTACCCAAGTCCTGAACCCCTGGAAGTGGGCCTCGGGTACTCTGCCCTCTGTTGTCCTCACTGGAACAGCTTCAAAGCCTTGAAAAGCAGTGCCCCACAGACTGCTCACCAGGATTTAAGGTACTGAGCTCAGCGGACACAGGTGGGTCCTTGTAGCCAGCCCATGCTCCAGCACAGTCGGCCTGAACCTGTGACTTTGTCCCAGTCTGCCGTGACCAGATAACCACAGTTGGCGCTTTGAGCTTTTATGTGCTATTTTCACTTAAATCTTTAAAACTGCTGAACTTTTGTCATTTTGGTCTTGTGTTTTTCATTCAATTAAGCTCTATTTTTTTCTAACCTGGTGTGGATTATTTTTGTGTTGCATTTTCACTGTTTTAAGTGTTGCACAAATACCTTACACATTGCCTCTTAAGTTAACCTGACTGCTCTGTGCCAAGCTATCAGAGGGTGAGCACAGGTTAATTTAGAGTGTGTATATGACTTACCCTGACTAGGATTGGGGTCCCTACTTGGACAGGATATTGTTGCACATCTCGCTTCCTGCATTGTATCGCTCGAGTGAGCTGCCGGATGATACAGGGACATTACTTAACTTAAGTGTTGATGGCTTTTTCTGACCTCTTAGGCCTCTCCCGCCTATCACGTAGGCTACAATAGCATGATAAGTTCAGTGTTGTAGCATAATCAGTGTATTGTGGGATTTTTCCCTTCCGTGTACCATGGTGTATTTGACCCAATTTTTTGTACTTTGCCTCAACCTCCTGCAAGGTTTGCCAATTGTGCTGGACCTGGAGGAGGAGGTACTACGTTGAGTGTGGCAGCAGTGTATTTAAACTGTGCCTGGTCTTGTAACCTTGCTTGGCTTTGAGCTCTCTGTGCATCTGGATTTCCTGTCTCCTTGCTTTCAGTTTCCCATCTCCTCCCACCTGCTGCGGCTCTGCTCATGAATCATTTCTGTGTTTGGTGGCTCCGCTGGTTTCCTCATTTGCTCTTCTGTTACTGAAAAGGATTCTCCAGATTGGCCACCCTGGGTTTCTGTCACACTGTGCACCCGCCAGCCCTGAGCCACCCCTGCATTCCCTTGGATCTCTATATCTCCCGGGCTCATTCACCCAATAGGGAGCGGAGGCTTCAAGTAAAGATTCAATCTGGCTCCTGCTTACTTTTTACAAATCTGCTAGGATGATTGTATATCAACCCTCAGTCTTCCCTGGATTTAAGCCATGCTTTCATGTAGGAGGCTGCCCTGGTTTTTAGTGGGTACCTAAGGTACATACACCTCATACCAGGTCCAGTTATCCCTTCTTAGGGAAGTGCAGGTAGTGTTCTAGCAGCTTAGGCTAGAGGTATCTGTAGCAGAGCAGCTTAGGCTGAACTAGGAGACATGCAAAGCTCTTGCAATACCACTATAGGTTCACAGTACTTATACACAATAAAAGACTATACTTAGGGCCTGATTCTAACTTTGGAGGACGGTGTTAAACCGTCCCAAAAGTGGCGGATATACCACCTACCGTATTACGAGTTCCATAGGATATAATGGACTCGTAATACGGTAGGTGGTATATCCGCCACTTTTGGGACGGTTTAACACCGTCCTCCAAAGTTAGAATCAGGCCCTTAGTGTTACCAAAAATAAAGGTACTTTATTTTAGTGACACAAGGTCAAAAATATCTTAGAGGCAATACTCCTTCTGGAGGGAAGTATTATACACAATGGGGGTTATTCTAACTTTGGAGGAGTGTTAATCCGTCCCAAAAGTGACGGTAAAGTGACGGATATACCACCAGCCGTATTACGAGTTCCATAGGATATAATGGACTCGTAATACGGCTGGTGGTAAATCCGTCACTTTTCCGTCACTTTTGGGACGGATTAACACCTCCTCCAAAGTTAGAATAACGCCCAATATGTACACTAGTAACCAAAATAAGGTAAGTTAACAGTCACAGAATAGTGCAAACAGTAGAAAATACAATTGATTGCAATGGGTCTAGGGGCAACACAAATCATATACTAAAATAATGGAATGCGAATGTCGAATTCCCCCCTAGGCAAGTGTAGTGTGAAGAGGGGTGCTGGGGGTTTAGGAAAACACCAATGGTAAGTAAAGAACCCCAACCAGAGCCCAGGAAAGTAGGAGTAAAGTAAAGCAAGTTTCCTCAGGACCCATTAAAAGTCGTGATAAAGGATTTTGCAAGAACCAAGCAAGACTGCAAACAACAAATGATTGATTCCTGGACCTGAATACCAGTGGACAGAGGATACCAATTCCAGAAGTCGAAGAAGAGTCGAGGAAGGACAAGAGGCCCTGTCAACCTAGAAGAAAGTGCAAAAGTGGATTCTCCGGTCAAAAGAAAAGTACAGAAGTGCACCAAAGAAGATGGCTGTGGGTTCCTGCGTGGTGCAGGAGATGTTGCATGTCGAGTTGTTGGATGCAGGCTGTGTGTGTCGCTGGATTCCTCCAACAAGCCTTGGTACACGCAAGTACGCGGTTTGCGTCAAAGAGGAGCTGCCTGGACCCAGGAGGGACCACGGGGTCTCAACTTGGACTGAGGAGACAGAGGGGGCTCCCAGCACTTCAATGAGCCCTCAGAAGACCAGGCAGCATCCACGGGAGTCCCAGAACATGGGGACAAGGAAATTGCAATGTGCGGTCATCGCAGCACTACAATGGGAGGTCCCACGCCACCCGAGAACAACTCAGGGAGCTGTGCATCGCAGGATGGAGTGCCAGGGACCTGGGCTATGCTGTGTATGAACAACTTTTGGAAGAAGTGAACAGAAGCCCAAGGAGCTGCAGAAGATGCAGTGCACAGGGGTACTGTCCCAGCAAGGGGAAGCAAGCTCCTACCTCCACCAAATTAGGACAGCTGAACCTTTGGACAGTCTGGGACACTTCGGTCCACCACCTGTGTTCCAGGGAGCAGGCTCGTCGTCGGGAGAGGATTCCTAGTGTACGGGTTGTCATCGCAGAAGATTGCCTGCTGAAGCAGGGAAGTGACTCCGTTACTCCACAGGAGATTTCTTTGGTTCTTCTGGTGCAAGGTGAAGACAGGCAGTCCTCAGAGCATGCACACCTTGGAAACTGTTGGAAATGCTAGCTGGAGCTGAAGTTGCAGGTCACAGGAGTCGTCCTGGATACTTTGTTGCAGTTACAGCGGTTCCTGCAGCAGTCTGCGGTTGACGGTCAGAAGCTGAAGCAGAGGATGCAGTGGAGTCCTGAAGGAATCTTCCAAACCGAATCTGAGGAAACACCCAGAGGGGAGACCCTAAATAGCCCTGAGAGGGGGATGGCTACCTTCCCAGGTATGCACCTATCAGGAGGGGTCACTGATGTCACCTGCTGGCACTGGCCACTCAGAGGTCTCCAGAGGGTCACCACACCTTGGAATCCAAGATGGCTAATGCCGGGGACATTCTGGAGGAGCCCTGGGCACCACCCTCGGGGTTGTGATTGACAGGGGAGGGGTCATTCCTCTTTCCTTTATCCTGTTTCACACCAGAGCAGGGACTGGGGTCCCTGAACTGGTGTAGACTGGATTATGCAAGGAGGGAACTGTTTGTGCCCTTCAAAGCATTTCCAGAGGCTCTGGGAGGCTACCCCTCCCATGCCTATAAAACCTATTTACAATGGGAGAGGGTATAACACCCCTCTCCTACAGGAAACACATTGTCCTGCCTTCCTGGGACTGAGCTGCTCAATCCCCAGGAGGGCAGAAACCTGTCTGTGAGGTGGCAGCAGCTGGGGCTGCAGTGGAAACCTCAGAGAGCTGGTTTGGCAGTACTGGGAGTCCATGGGGGAGCCCCCAGGGTGCATTGGATTGGCCCCCAATAACAGACTTAGGCACCTCACATGACCATATTCAGGGTTACCATTGTGAAGCTACATATATGTAGTGATATGTATGTAGTGCACGCTTAAAATGGTGTCCCCGCACTCATGAAGTCCGGGAATTGGCCCTGGACAATGTGGGGGGACCTTTGCTAGTGCAAGTGTGCCCTCACACACAGTAACTTTGCACCTAGCCTTCAGTAATTGAAGGTTAGACATATAAGTGACTTATAAGTTACTTAGTGCAGTAAACAATGGCTGTGAAATAGTGTGTACACTATTTCACTCATGCTGCAGTGGCAGTCCTGAAGAAACATTTGTATGAGCTCCTTATGGGTGGCAAAAGAAATGCTGCAGCCCATAAGGATCTCCTGGAAACCCAATGCCCTGGTTACCTACGTACCATATACTACGGACTTATACGGGGGGTCCAGTGTGCCAATGAGAATTGGGATATGGAGTCACTAAACTGCAGTGACAAATTTGGTAAGTAGAGAGAGCATAAGCACTGGAGTTCTGGTTAGCAGAACTTCAGTGACACAGTCGAGTATACTGACAACACATTTAGGCCACAAACTATGAGTACTGGGGTCCTGGCCAGCAGGATCCCAGTGAGACAGGCAAATCTCACTGACAAACAGGCAGAAATTGGGGGTAACATGCCAAGAAGGATGGTACTTTCCTCCATTTCACAACTGCATTCATGTGACAATCGTAACTAACCTCAGTGCACTGAACCTTTTCAGGCTTCTTTTTTGGGGGTAAAACTTTTTGAGACTGATTCTACTTCTTATGTTTGTCCTGAAATTTAGTAGCAGAGTATGAATACTCTGTTTGGATGGACTTTGCCAGAATTTTACTTTTTGGAATGTTTTATGTTAACTCACTTCTGTCTTCTTTTGTGAATCAGTCTATACCTAGCGAATGCAAATATTTAAAGGATCTTGGTCAAAGACACCAAGGTACTCTGTGGATATACCTTATTGAAATATAATAAGTGCCTTTGTGTTCCTTTAAAAAGCACACACCGGAATGAGGGGACTATCAAAGGATATCACTATTTTGTTGAGAATAAAGACAAGAGCTGTATTCTTCCCTTGTCCATTTCCCTCTCCTTCCTCCTTTCCCACGCGGGCAATCCTCCGCAGTCGTAACTTTTTGTCTGCTGGGGGAGGTGTTCCATGAGGGATCAGTTGGTACATCTCCACTCCTGCAGATCCTGGATATCAGGTTAGTGCCAAACTTGACAGATGCACACCTCTGTCAACTAGAGACACTATTTCTAACATTAGTGATCAGCAGTGAGTAAAGGACTTGTGTTTGTCTGGTGCCTTACAGTTGTTTGGTGTACACTACTACCCACATCTAAGACCAATTTAAATCAACTGTCTCTGATACTCATTGGCATGTTTTGTTTACTTAGGGGGTCATTCTGACCCCGGCGGTCTGAGACCGCCGGGGCCAGGGTCGGCGGGAGCACTGCCGACAGACCGGCGGTGCCCCGCAGGGCATTCTGACTGCGGCGGTTCGGCCGCGGTCAGATGCGGGAAACCGGCGGTCTCCCGCCGGTTTCCCGCCGCCCTGCAGAATCCCCCATGGCGGCGGAGCGCGCTCCGCCGCCATGGGGATTCTGACACCCCCTACCGCCATCCTGTTCCTGGCGGGTCTCCCGCCAGGAACAGGATGGCGGTAGGGGGTGCCGCGGGTCCCCTGGGGGCCCCTGCAGTGCCCATGCCCATGGCATGGGCACTGCAGGGGCCCCCGTAAGAGGGCCCCACAAAGTATTTCAGTGTCTGCCATGCAGACACTGAAATACGCGACGGGTGCAAACTGCACCCGTCGCACATACCCACTCCGCCGGCTCCATTCGGAGCCGGCTTCCTCGTGGGGAGGGGTTTGCCGCTGGGCTGGCGGGCGGCCTCCTGGTGGTCACCCGCCAGCCCAGCGGGAAAGCCTGAATGCCCTCCGCGGTCTTTTGACCGCGGAGCGGCCATTTGGCGGTTCCCGCGGGGCGGGCGGCTACCGCCGCCCGCCCCAGTCGGAATCAACCCCTTAGTCTCTTTCATTGGCATTTTTTAATTTTTTCAAATTCTACCTGATTGGCATTTTTACTTTTCTAGAACATGTCTCTGATCGGAGGTCCCACAACTACACCTGAACCTGCATGCCTAGATTTTGAGTTGTCGTAGCTGGATACAGTGACTCAGCTTAAGGATTTTTGCAAGGTGTCTGAGGTTTCTACCAAATTTTTTACCAATAAGGTGGGTCTGCAAAAGGCACTGAAGAACTGGAAAGAATCTAGGGATGCAGCACAGGAGATGCCTGAGGAGTATGATGTGGAAATTGAGTATGAGGAGGAGTTGGACCAGGATTCAGTGGAGAATCTGGGACTGCCTGTGAGCCAGACGAATAATACCTTGCAAGGAGTAGTGATTCCTCCTAGGCCAGAGAGCAGCATCACATCAAGAATCATGTAACCAGAGGAGCTGGGGGACAGGAGGGAGGAGAGAAAATTAAAATAGGAATTAGCTAAGCTCCAATGGGAGAAAGAAAAGGCTCTAGAGGGCTGGCGATGGAGGAGGAAAAGAAAAAGAGATTGGCCAGAGAGGAAACTCATGTTGGCTTATGAGGTGAGCCTAAGGGAGCTGGACATTAAGGCCAGTCAGACTGAGCTCAGCATTGATGGTTTCAGCATACCTACAGTGTCTGCTGGTGAGGCGAGAGTCTGCCTCCCAAAGGATTTGTTGTCCAGCTATATGGTAGTGGATGACATGGACAAGTTTGCAGCCTATGAGGTGGTTCTCAGAGTGCACAAGGTTCCTGAAGAGTATTGGGGGGGTAGCTTGTGGAGGTAAATGCCCACGATAGGGAAGGACACACTCCTAACACTAGATTCAGAGGGCAGACACAGTACACTCTCATGAAGGCTATACTCATCAGCAAGTTTGGGCTAACTCCAGAGAAGCACTGTCAGAGATTTAGGAAGAGCAACAAACTTCCCACACAAACCTGGGACGATTTCCTTGATTATTCTAACAGGGCACTGAAGGGCTGGGTGAGGGGCAGCAAAGTAGAAGACTTTAACAGGCTGTGCAAGCTTATTATGAGGCAGCACGTTTGAAGTTTGTTTTAGAGAGCTGCGCCAACACCTGGTTGACAGCAAGCTGACTGACACCGGGAAGCTTACGGAGGAGGCAGGCATCTGGGTTAGCACCAGAGTGTCCAAAAAGGTACCTGGGGGTGACCCCAAGAAGGGTGGCTCAGGTTTGAGGGGGAGGTCAAGGTAGACTCAGGCAAGTCTCAGGATAAGGGGAAAGGAAAGGGTTGCTGGGTCCCTTCAGAGAAGAAGGAGGGTGGTTCTGCTGAGTCTTAGCCACTGGCACCCCATTTCCAGCCCCACTGCTTTTATTGTTCTCAACTAGGAAACAAGCAGGTGGACTCTGCCTGTCTGAAGAAACCACCCACTGATGGAAACTCTACAGGAGTGGCTGATGTGGCCTTAAGGGGAGGTAGCCCCAGAGGCAGGAGATAGCACATGCTCTAATCTCCCTTAGTTGGAAGATAGACTCAGAGGGTGAGTTGGTGATCCCGGAGGGTGGGAAGGAATAGGGTCCCAGTCAACGTTCTAAAGAACACCTTGGGTAGCCCATGATAATGGAAAGGCAAGTTTCACCACAGCAGTACACTGACTAGGTAGGTAGGGTGACTCAAGCCCATGGGAAGGACTTTTTCTGCTCTGTGACCTTGGTAGCCCTGGAGTGGAGCGGGAAAGTGACTCAGAGGAGGGTCACAGTGAGTCCCCAGATGCACATACACGGCTTTCTGGGGAATCAGTTGCCTCGAGTAACAGGAGAACTGAGAAGGGTGGTCCCTCACGGCACCCTGACACTTCAATTTTCTGGGGGTACCACTCTCAAATGGAGGGTACTGGAGCCCTGATGTAGGGGGCAGGGTGAGGAAAGACTCACCCCTGTCCCCTGTTTAGCCTAAGGGTACAGATCCTAGGTTGAAGAGACAGTTTCAGGCTACCATCTCTGAATTGGTGGGACGTGGAGTGGAGATAAAGTGCAAGATACCTGGAGCTATGGCCCCCCACTCTGAGAAACCACAGAGATCAAGGACCCCTGCATGGCCTGGGATTAGAGTCTTGACAATGACAACTGTCAGTGGCCTCTGTTGCTTGCTATCCTTGTGCACAGAGTTTTCCCTGGGTTGGGGATAGAATCAGACCCAATGGGTGGAATGGGTCACATTACTTTGTTGGCCATGGCAATACTTTTTGCCTACTGGGAAGCATCAGCAAGTTAAGGTTAGGTAATGCACGGATGGGGTCCACAGATGAGGAGAAGGGTCCCCACTGGGTCTGATCAGGGGCTCAGGAGAGTATGGACGGAGGGATCCAACTGGGTTCAGTGAGGGGTAAAACTGACAACTGCCCCAGCAGGCGTTGGCCATTGTCCACGTTCTATAGCCTAAGCAGGGAAGTCCATCAAGGTATTGATTAATCCACCCTGACTTTAGGCTGGAGGGGGTAGTGTTAGAAATGGCCCTGCCTGCAGGGTCACCCCCAAACTTTTTACCTTCCTCCACCCCTTTTTGCTGAATTTGTTTTTGTTGGCTTTAGGACACTTACCACATCTAACCAGGGCTAAAGTGCATGTGCTCTCTCCCTAAAGCATGGTCTAATTTGTATACACCTGATTAGCATATTTAATGTACTCATAAGTCCCTAGTAAGGTGCACTGGGGGCATGGCCAATCAAGATGGCTGACAGGACACCCCTCTGAGAAGCTCCTCTTCACCCCAGCAATATCCTGTGAAGTCCTGCTGTACACAGTTGTTTGGGCCGTTCTACTACTGCCACAGACACACTACAACAGTCCGGCGCCCAGCAAGTGCAATTTTGGCAAGAGGCGGTGCAGAATTGCCCTTCTGTATTGCGGAGCCTGCTGCGGCCTGGAGTGGTTTGGGTGCTGTGGCTGGAACTGAAGTCTGCTGCAGGAGCCAGGTACGGCCTGAGGGACTGGGAGTCATCTAAAGACCCCATGATAGCTCATTTGCCCTTGACTGGGGCAAGCAGTGGTGAGGCCCCCAGAGTTGATCAGGAGGTGTGGGGGTAGACATCTCCATATCACAGGAATTCATGTCCTGGGGCTGGCCTGGATGCTGCCCATGCACCCAGAAGGCCTGTGAGGAGAATCGGGTACTGCAGGACTGCTAGTGCCCCTGTCTCCTTTTGGCCTGGAAGTGGGCCTGCAAGAGCAATGATGGAACATTGAGTGTGTGTCGGCTGGTGGGTCCCCCCTCCTGGGGCTGCTGCTGCTGCTGTGAGTAGCTGTGCGGGCAAGAATTCTAAGCCATTGAGCTTGTTGGCTTACTCAACGTGACACTGTTGGGCATTTTGAGACCCTCTTGTTGGCTAGTTGGCTGGTCTAGCAGTGGGGGGAGACCAGCCAACTAGCCAACAGTACCTGCCCTCAGTACCTTGGGCCTCCTGATTGCTACCGCTGACCCAGTGGGTGGCCTGGCCTGGAGAGAATTATCACTTAAGGGCACAGATTGCCAGACTTTAAATCCATACCTGAACTTTCTGCCATATGGGGCACCAGTGGAACTTATTTGGGTCCACGGTGGGGGCTGTGTGCTAAGGCCCCTGCCTGTAGGTCACTGGTGTGAGTGACCTAGGAGACAGAGACTACACTGCATGATGAATGGACGATTGTGCTTCTTTTTAGCCCTAACAATGGGCTTGCATCCTTGGACGACTCAGCAATTGGCTGGGGTCCAGACAGACACTGCTGCATGGAAGGCATAGGGACCTGGGGATGCCCCAGATTCTAAGGGCGGAAGCACTGATGACTCTGGTGTACACAGAGAGTTTGGTGGGTCCCTTAGGCCTTTGGCATGGGGAGGAGCAGGCATCTCAGCCCTGCACAGGGAAATACTATGGACCAATACACCATGCTGGCCCTGTTCTTGCAGTGGAAAACTAGATGAGAGGGGGGACCATCAAGAACCAGGACTGTTCACTCAAGAACCCTCTGGGGGAAACTGTTGGTGGTTAAACATGACTCCAGAGCAGCCCTTGAAAAAAATAGAAACAGAGGTGCTTGAGGTGAATCTCCTCCGTGCAGATCTCAGAAAGATGTCTGACAAGGTTGGGGTTGCTGAGGTGTCCATCACTGAACTTCAATCTGAGATGGCCACATTGCAGAAACAATTGGCTATAGTTACCTCCAAGACTGGAGGCTCAAGTAAAGGATGCGGCAGGAACCATATCTGGTTTCTGGGGTTGCCAGAATGAGCGAAAGGAGGTGCTACCAAGAGTTTTGGGGAACAATGGATCTGGAACATGCTGAGGCCGACTGGGCTGTCCTCCTTGTTTGTGATTGAGAGGGCGCATTAGGCGTTGGTAGTGCCCCCTCTGCCCAGAGCACCGCCTTCGACTCTCAAAGCCTATATTCTAAACTAAAAAAACAGAGACTGCATCCTTTGTGTGTCCCGGGAGGCAGATACTGCACACTTTGAGAATCACTGGATCTCCTTCTACCCACACTACACCAATAGGATACTGGGGCACCGGCAATAGGATACTGGGACGTTAAAGCCATTAGATGATCCATGGATCTCCAGTATATGTTGCTGTATCCTGCACGACTGAAGGTTTTGTCCATCGGCAAATTTCACTTCTTTGATAATCCAGAGGATGCTTGGAGGTGGCTAGATGCATGAGACAAGGTGGGCAGGAAAAGGAGGGCTCCTGGCGGACAGGTGCTGGGGGTCCCATGGGGAGCTTGCAGCCTGAACTAGAGAAAATGGGAGGAGCCCACATCTGGACAGACCGTGGAATCTGGTCGGGAGAGCCCAGCGAGGACCACTATCCAAGGGGACGATACGATAGCATTGGCTTCCCAGATCAACCTCTCTGACTCTGGGGGGAGATGCAGGCCCAGGAGGCTGTATTGTACTTGGGTGAATCTGTTTGCCAATCTCTAACTGTCTTTCGTAATATGTTAATTGCACCTTCTCTGCTTTTACTTCTTTTCCATCTCATTACCGGGGTGGGGGAGGACAACCTGCCAGGGTGCTGTTGGGGTTATGCTTATTTGTTGTGTTGATCATATGGTGGAATGGTTTGTATTGTGTTCCTGGTTGAGCATTTTATTATGTATGGGGGTCAGGATGCCTCTTCACAGTTAGTGATAGGCCATGGTTGTGGGTTTTGTGTTTAGGCTGTGGGTCCTGACAGTGGGGATCTTGATGGATATGCAGTATGCTTTGCTATTGTTTTAAAGTTTATCCGGGGTGAGAGGGCATTCAGGATGTTGAAATGGTTTATGCCCCTTCAGTTGGGAGGGTACAAGTTTTTTTTTATTGCAATACGCATGATGCACTAAGTCTTTACCTTGCATTGGTTGGTATACTTGTGACGGTCCTCAGTGAGGGGGAGGGGAACACTCTCCCTGGTATAGGGTTGCACTGATGAATGGCTGAAAGCATGAATATTTTAACATGGAATATCAGGGGCCTGAAGAGCTATACTAGGAGGTATAGATTGCATCTGTTCCTCAGGCCTCACAAGGCGCAGATAGCTTGTGTTGGAAAATGGGTTATTGGTAAGGGCAGGTAAGTACCTACACTTAGCAATGGGCCACTAACCTCCACTTAGGTCCAGTTAGGTCTCAGTAAATTAAACCTAGCTCAACCCTTGGTAGCATGCCAATGAGCAACAAGGCTTAACTTAGGGGTAAAAGCGTAAATAATTCAAATATCACAAAACAGTAATTAAATTAAACACACGAAACAGTTAAAAAATCCAAAATCAATTTATAAAAATAGATTATATTTTTATCTTTAAAATTACACCAAATCGAATAAAATTAGATAATGGGGACCGGAGATATGAATTTTTAAAGAATTAATGCTTCCTAGCGCATAGACGCAACTAGCGCTCAGAGGGTTAAAAAAGGTCACACTGGAAAGGAACAGAGTCCAGAGTTCAGGCCACTGATGAGGTAACACTTTCACACTTACTTTCAGAAGTGTTTGATTCAGGAAAGGGGTCCACAGCACCAGCCAAGGGTTCAGAGGCTCTGGTGTGCCTCTTGGGGTCCGGGACTACAACTCCCACAATGCACCTCTTCAACTTATGGAGTTGCTCCAAACATCTCCAAACTTCTGGATCTTCTTCTAGAGGTCCTTTTTGTGTCCTTGAAGTGTCCACAATTTGATCCAAGGTTCTAGAAGCTCTGAGTTGCTCCCTGGGATTTGGGACTACAATTCCCAGAATGCACCTGGTCAGAATCCTCATTTGGCCACTGGATGCTGGTCAGCTGGGCTCTGCTTGCAGGAATTGATGCAGGGGACTCTGGGCAGCTCCTTTGTACCTGTAGAAAACAGAGAGTCCCTTTTTGAAGCAATAGAAGACAGGTAAAGTCCTTATAGTGGTGAAGCCCAAGTGTGCAGCTGGTGCAGTCCTCCAGAGTGCAGTGTACAGGTGCAGGTCAGGGGTCCAGCAGGGCAGTCCTTCTTCTTCTGTAGTTCTTCCTTGTTGGAATATGATAGGGATCTGAGGTGTGGATGCAGGTCTGCCAGGTTTATCCTTGCTCCTGGGTGAAAAACAGGGGGGTCCTGGGTCTCCCATCAGGTGCAGGTTCTTTCCCCCTGTGATGACCACTTCCTGGGAAGTGTGGCAACAATCAGTCCCAGGGAGCAACATTCCTCAAAAATCCATCATGGCTGAAAGTGATTTTTGGAGGTTACATCTGGCTGAGCCCACCCAATGGGGTAGCTAAAAATCCTAAACACACCCCTCTCCTGCCCTCTCCTCATCTAATCAACGGGGCACCTAACTGTCTGGACTTGCAGGATGTGAGGGTGTTGCTGGGTTGCTCCAAATGTCCTTCTCTGTCTTTGAAGACCAGTTTGGCAGCCCTCCCCCTTCCTGCTTCCCCATCTGCAGAGGAGAGATCCCCTCCCCAGGCACATCTCTTTGTGTGTAGCCAGGCCACTTCACACCTTATCAAGGCTTCCTGGCCAGGCTGCCAGAGGTTGGCCAATCAAAGCAAAGCAGCAAAAACACTGCAGGGCTGAAGTTGGCAACTTTTCAGGTAAAGTTTAAAAGTTTAAAACTGGAAGTTGTGGCATTTATTATAATAATTAATTTGATACCAAACATTTAGTATCTGTTACTTAAGGTTTTTTTTTACAATTAAAATAAAGTCTCATCATTCTAGCCTATGGCGGTCATTCACTACAATGAGGGAAAAACGAATTTGGCTGTTTTACCTCACCAGGGCTTATAAAACTATTTTTACACGGTCCCTGCTTTTAGTTACATGGCACCCAGCCCTAGGGGCACATAGGGCACACCTTAGGGGTGACATATATAAAAATACAGTAGTTTAAGGCTTTGGAACTACTTTTAGTTCCAAAGTCGAATTTGCATGTAACTTTAATTTAAAAGCAGCCAGCAAGGCAGGCCTGCCTTTAAAATGACACTGGGCACCTCAGCAGTGCACCTATGGGTGCACTATCTATGCTAGGGTCTCTAAACCTCCATGCCCTACCATATACTAGGGACTTATAGGCAGGTTGATTTAGCCAATTATAATTAGCCTAATTTGCATACTCATTTTACATAGAGCACAGGCCCTGGGACTGGTTAGCAGTACCCAGGGCACCATCAGAGTCCGGAAAACACCAGCAAAAAGTGAAAAATGGGGGCAAAAGGTTAGGGGGCCTCTGCAATCAGCCCTGTTCTCTTACAGCTTGTTTGTAAGAAACTCACTTAATGGGAGGGGAACCTCAGTAACTGGATAGGAAATGGAGGAACCAATTAATTTCTGCTACTTACTCTTGCTATGCCAAGGGGGCGGCCATCCGGATCACACCAGGTGGTCCCATTTCGACACACTTACAGTGAGGCAGACATAAAAGGATATTAGCTCCTATTTTGGGGAACATTAGATGGCAAAGACATTACGATCCTGAATACTTGCAAATAAGCTGAATGACAAACATTATTTTGAATGCATCCAAGATCTACAGGTTCAGCAAGAAGTGCAGAGGATCTGGTACACCCTGGACAAGTATACACTTAGGGCCTACTATCAGTGCTTGCACAGGGAGGGAGACATGTCTGATCAGCTCCTTGCTTGAATCCACCAACAGCATTACCCATATTGCATCTTTGTGCTCCGGATGGCACTCTGGTGACCAGCCAGTGAGATACTCTGCATACCTTTGTGGAGCACTTAACGGGGGTGTATTGCGCTAGTGTGTGGGGCCCAGTGGGAGTGTTAAAGGGGTTTCTAGCAGGGGTGAGGCTGTCCCGTGTGTCACCAGACTGTATGTAGGAGATGGAGGAGGAGTTTTCTTTGGAGGCGCTCAGTTAAGTAGCACTTTAAAACATGTCCGAGGTCTGCCATTGCAGCCTGAATGCAGTGTTCCACTGCAGTTTTGACTTGACATTTAAAACCTCTTGCCAAGCCTTAAACTACCCTTTTATTACATATAAGTCACTCCTAATGTAGGCATTACATAGCCCACAAGGCGGGGTGCTATGTACCTAAAAAGCAGGACATACACGTTTACGTTTTACATGTTCTGGTAGTGAGAAACTCCCAGATTAGTTTTTCACTAAAGTGAGGCCTATCCCGCCCATATGATAACATTGGAGATTCCTTATTACATTTAATAGGTTGTAATTCCTGATTGGGAAGGGGTAGACCTGTCATAATTAGTACCCATGGAATTGTAATGATAAATACTCTTTATGGTAAAGTTGGATTTATTATTATAATTTTGAAAATGGCACTTTTAAAAAGTTGGCATTTACCTGCTCTTAAGCCCTATGTGCCTGCAGCCTGTCTCCAATACATGCCTGGGGTGGCAACTGAACTTGTGCATTCCCTCTAGAGAGCCACACACAATGGGAGCTTAGGTGTGACTTAATGGGCCCTGATGGGCCATTAACTGGCTTGGTGGGGTGTGAAGCTAAGCACAGCTCCACTTGCACCTGTATAGGCTGGTTGCTGCACACACAAATGGCTTAACAATCCTGTATTATCACTCCAGCCGGCTTGGAGCCAGGGCAGGGGAGGAAGGGAAGTCCTTGTACTTTAAAGCCACTGTCTAGAATCTTCTTCCACCTTCCAGACCCAGGTCATCAAAGTACAAATACTGGACACCACCCCTTCAGTACACTTCTTGACCTGTGGATACTCTTCCCGGAAGAAGAACTGATGTGCTGCTGAAAGGACTGCCCCTCTGCCTGACTGCTGCTTTGCTGGACTCCTGCTTTGCTATGCTGACCTCTCCCTGCTGCCCTGGGAGTGAGAAGGACTGGACCTGCACCTCTACAGCCCAGAACCCAGAGTGACTCCAAGGACCCCCTGACTGGCCTCCTGTTTCCTGAAATCTCAGGAACATAAACTGCTTCCAACCAACCTGCTCCTGGACTCTGCCTTCTGTGAGCTGCCCTTCCAAGTGGTACCATCTCAGTCCTGGACCCTTGGAAGTGGGTCAAGGTGATATGCCCTCTGTGGTCCTCACCCGAAATGCAGCGAAACTTTGCAAAGCAATGCCACATACACAACGCACCAGGATATAAGGTACTGTGCTCAGCAGGTGCAGGTGGGTCCCTGTAGCTGGCCCACGCACCATCGTAGTCAGCCTGCGCTTGTGACTTTGTCCCAATCTGGAGCAACCAGATAACCACAGTTGGCACTTTGTGGTTTTATGTGTTATTTTTGCCCAAATCTTTAAAATTGCAGATTTCATAATCTATTTATTGGATTTTTATTGTTTTGTTCATTAAATTAAGCTCTATTTTTCTAATCTGGTGCAGATTTTTTTTTATTTTTTTTTTTACTTTTTTAACATTTTAAGTGTTGCACAAATACTTTGCACATTGCCTCAAGTTTAGCCTGACTGCTCTGTGCCAAGAAACCAGAGAGTGAGCATAGGTTAATTTAGGGTGTGTATCTGAATTACCCTGACTAGTATTGTGGTTCCTACTAGGGCAGGGTACATTCCTCCACCAACTAGACACCCAGGGGCTTATTTAAAGGCAGCTGGCACCACCAGTGCATCCCTTTTAGTGATGCACCTGTGACGCAGGCTGCAGGACAGTATCTACAAGGCCATGCAAAGACATGTCGGGTGGCTTTTAATGTCTTTGAATATATAGAGTAAGGCAATGCAGCACAAGCCACTGTGTTGCTTTACTTTGTGTCAAAGAGGCGTTCCATGGGTGTTCCCAAGTAACAGTGCAACAAAAAACTGTAAGCAAGTTTATATCCTCTCTGGGCAATCCTCAGCACCTTTTCTGGTCTACCAAAGGTGAAAAAAGTGAGTTTAAACTTTTTTGAACTCCAGGACAAGTTCCTTCTGGTCAGTCCTACTAGCCCATAGCAACTTAGGTCAGGCTTCTAAGTGTCAGGTCTTTCTCCAGCCAAGTCTCATACAAGGTCCAATCCTCTTCGGTTTGCTGAGCTCTCTTGGAAACAAGAATATTTCTGGTTTTTGTGTCCCTAAGGCAGGAAAACAATAGGTAAACTGCTAGACCCTTGGAGATCAGTGCCAACCCCTGAGTTCCAGCAGGAGCAAGGAGTCAGAGAGCATTTGAATCCTACATGACTAAATGTCAGGCATGACCAAGCCAAGTGAAAGATACCTTTGGTGGTAGACCTGCATCAATGACTCAGGGTGTCATTCAGAAAGGGAAACTTAGCCTATTGGGTACGTTTACAATTGTTTGCTTTTCACAAAGGGATTTACGAGTAGTGTCTTCACGAGTGCGGAGTCTCCGCACAAAAAAGATAGGAATGTCCTATCTTTTTATGTGAGCAGACTCCGCACTCATTAAGATACTACTTGCAAATCCCTTTGTGAATATCTAACAATCGTAAAAGCACGCAAAATTCTAAGTTTACCTTTGTGAATCAGGACCAATATGAGTCTATGTTCCAAACCACTTTGTGTAGCTTGTGCAAAAATAAATTGCCCTACGCAAGCGTTTAATATCGATGATTATAATTTAATAAGTATAATGTAGCCACATCTACCCCATACGATGCATAACAAACTAGTCTTTAATGTAAAGACCTAATAAACAGCCCTGAATTTCATAAATATATTCAAGATCATTCCTTTTAAGACATGAACTATATTTATGTTTTCCTCCTAAATGTAATGCAGAGTAGGAACCCAAGCTTCGCTTGCATCCCTGGATTTCTGAGAGGCATTTAGAAAGAGCCATCCTTGTAATAAGAACAATAAATGCAACAAACAAAATAGAAGTTAACAGTGAAACATTTAAATTAGATAATGGCCTAATTTTGGGATATGGAGGTGTAGGTGGGAGTAATAAAATGATACGCATGTAATTAAGTATTTCTGCATTTAAATAGATAATTGATAACAATGCAGCTCAACAAAGCCAACTCGGTCATACCGTCTCATTGTTTTGTTTTACTACTGTGATTGGTTTTAAAAGTAGTTCACATGAACACAAACTGTACGTTTGCAGGGTTTGTTAGTTAAAATGTGTTAAAATATGTTGGATTATCGAGATCAGGCAAGTGGTTGCAGCAATGTGCACCAGCGCAGTTCTACACGTGGTGACATTCATTTGCATGAGATGTTTGCCTAATTTACACATATCCACACTAGCTTACTTTGTGAGATTTGAGCTTTAATAACAACATTGTTTATGTAATTTTCTGGCGGTGAAAGGCAGGATGTTGAATTTGTAAAGTGTTTGTACGTGAAAATACATAAAATATTCTCTTTTGCTACTGACAATGTGTTGAGGGAAGTTGGCCTACAACCCAATTTGAACATTCGACGTTCAACCCTCTACATATTTGAATGCCATATAAAGATTTATCCCTGCGCTGATGACCATGACAGAGGTCCAATGGGTAATTGTAATATAGTTGTAATGTATTGTGTGACAGTATCTACCCTACAACCAAGAAACCAATAGGACCCAATTCACAGAGCCACTGGCTTATATAAGTTTGATTTACACATGCAAAAGCAAAGTAAGGTATTCACAAAAGGAGACTTTGCACTCGTACATCCTTTTACTCAAGTGCAATAAAATCCATTATGGTATTGATAGCGCTTTATTCCAATATGACAATTTAAAGTGCTTCTGATGGACTTGGAGTGGCGTTAATCCCCAGAAGAATTTTCTTGCTCCTAAACTGGACCAGGTAAAATAAAATGTCAAAGTAACCTTTAAAGTGCATCAGAGTTTACAATGAAAACAAGACAAATATTACAATGAAACTACGTAGGTTTATTAAAGATGAAGATTAAAATCATTACAGAAGACAAAATAAGATGGTTAGAAACCAGTCAATTAGTCAAATGTATATTGCTCGGAGTCAAATGGCAATAATAAAATAGCAGAACCATTAACAGCTTAGCTTGAATAAAATAAGTCATAAATCAAACTGACGAACAGCAGCGCCTCCCCTGCTTTGGTGGAGGAGCATCGCCCCACCCCCCACCAGCAGCAGCAGCTGCAAAATCTTTAAAATAAAATGATAATAAACTATGTTAATTATCGTTTTATTTTTAAATTGACAGGGCCATGGTGATGATGAGCATGGAGGGGGAGTGCAAAGCACTCCCCTCAGTGCGCATGTGTGTTTGGCCGACCGTCTCAGGCCAGCCAAACACACATGCGCTCTGAGCTCTCTACAACCCAGCACTGTGTTGCTGGGTTGTAGACCGCAGGCAGAGGCTTCCAGTCTGCCTCGGACCACCAACCTAGGGCCCCCTGGCCAATCATAACACTGCTTTCATGCTGCCAGCAGCATGAGAGCAGCGTTTGGATTGGCTGCAGGGCAGGCTGGGAGCCTGTGCCTGCAGTGGAGCCAGAAGACCGGCGTGCGGCAATGCGGCAATGCAGTGCAATTCAGGTAAGTTTTCTTTTCTTTGTTTTCTTTTTTTTAAATATAATTGTTCTCCCCCACCACGTGCCACCCCACCCCTTTTCCGCGCAATGAAGCGCGACTGCCGACATAATGTCACCTCCTAAATTCAGGGGATAATGAGCCCACAACCATCAGGAATGATCTCCTTCTACTACAAATATGGTTACTTAATATACAAGGACATGAGAGTCACACTATATTCACAATAACACGATATTCCCAATAGGAAAAGCCTCGAAACAATTCACTCTCAGTGAAACATTGTGCTAGAGGGGTCTATAAAAAAAGAAACATAGGCCCACATTTATATTTTTTTAGCGCCGCTTTTGCATCATTTTTTGACGCAAAAACGGAACAAACTTGCAAAATACATTTGTATTTTGAAAAGTTGCACCGTTTTTGCGTCAAAAAGCGGCGCAAATGCGTCGTTAAAAAAGTATAGTTATGGGCCATAGTTCTATATTTGGGAAAATGGCATTACATGTCAAAACATTGTTTACTGAGTTGTTTGGATATGTGCAGAGTGAGACAAGAATAACAAATAGTTACATGCTGAAAATATTGGTGCAGGCATCACTAACTGGAATCGAGGCCTACATTAGCTAATGTTAGCATAAGCACAATTTTCTCAACAGAATATCTTGATTTCATTATATGTTAATCACATCATGGCAATACAATAATTAATGGTTTTAAATAGGACTTGCTATTAGCGTAATACTGCACATGAATAAATACTTCTCATAGGATGGGCATTGTACATTTTAAGGCGAGAATTCTGCAGTAAACGTTGGACCATTCACTAACTAAGAAGTTTGTGGATATTCTCGTGACTCCTTTTGTCCCCATCTCACCTTAGAAGTGGTTGGAGATTTATTCGCTCCTGCCAGAATGGAATGGGTACGGGATGAGAAACCCTGCATGACTTGTGGTGCTGCAGAAAAAGGGTTTTTTTATCAGGTAAACATATTTTCCCTGTAGAAGAAAAAGAAGAAAAGACAGCCTGTAATTGCTCTAATGTGATAGTTCTTCAGCATGCATGACTGTACAACATGAAGATTAGCAGTGAAATCCAATGTCAGTTTAAGAATTCTCTAGAGCTCTACCCATAACCTTAATGATTTATACCTTAGGAAAATATATGGGAAGGGATTAAGAGACAGAGAGAAACATTGAAGGAATCTGCTCATTATTCAACAGCAATCCTCAGTTTTCAGAAACAGGTGATATGTGGGAACCCCAGCCAGGCTAGTAAAACTGATCAGTAATCTAAATACTTAGATTTTGGCTGACGGGATATCTGTCACGGTTGCGAGTAACCCCTCCGCCGAGATCTAAACCAGGCCCTTTGCAACGATTTCTCTTCCCTTTGCCATGAGAAAATTCAGAAACTGTGTTCAGTTTTCAGTAAAAGCTCTTAGGGAAAGTGGATACCTCGTGGTTCACAACTAACCTTGGGATATAATTAACCCGTTCAGAAACTCTGGAAACATTCAGAGGAACTGAAGTCACAAGAAGCCTAGAAAAAGAGCAATCACATCAGCACATCAGAAATATGCAATAAACAATTCTAACTGATGTTAAGTAGGGGTAGCTGGGAAAGTGAAAAATAAAGTGAAGGGATGCAGAAATAAATGTGATCTAGGTCACAATCTTAGCAAGAAATAAATTGATGCCAATGCTGAGTTCCACGTGCACCTGCTACTTGTACTGCCTCTATCCCTAGCACCCTGGAAGTGCATTACATGACCTGCAGCATATTGTTCCAAGCCCTGACCCACTAAACCTCCGCGGCAGTCACAGGTCAGTCCACCAGAGCCACTATTGTTTTCCCTGTTGCTGTTTAATTCTGTATAAAAATCTAGAATGTGAACAAGAGAGATCTGCAAGCGGCTTTGACCTCCCTTCCGCTTTCTACTTCTATGGAGAACCCTGCAGGTGAAAGCAAAATGAGTGCAAAGTCTCACAATGACAACTGAGATCTGCCTGGCAGTAAAAGAGAATCTTCACAATGAACATGTCATACATGCCAACACTTCAAAACTGAAAAATTAGAGATTATTAAAGAAAATCAGGGGAATGTATTTTCCCTATTGACATATTGAAGAGGAGGAAAGTTTAGGTTGGAGACAGCTGAAATGAAGCCTTTTTTGGCATTAACAATGGGGAGTCTCCCACCTGAATCAGGTCTGTGGGCGTGGTTGATGGTATCAATCAATCAATCAAAGACATTTGTAATGCCCACAGTTGCTTCAAAACAATGCATCCCAGCACTCATGGCTTAGAGAGACTGACTACAAGCGACAGCAGAGCATGAAAAAAGGGAGGTTTTTGGTTCTTTCTTAACCCCTTTGCTGCCAGGCCTTTTCCCTCTCAGTTGCCAGCCCTTTTTCTGGCTATATGGGGATTCTAGCAGTAACCAGAGTTTGTGTCCCCTTGAGGAGACAAAGAAATTAGCTGAAATACAGCAAAAATTCGATTTTTAAAAAACAAAAATGGGAAAAAAGGGCAGCAGAAGAAAGCTTGTGTTTTTTTCCGAATGGCATCAACAAAGGGTATACAGTGCTAAAATCACTATCTTCCCAGCTTTCAGGAACAGGCAGACTTGTATCAGGAAACCACATTTTTCAAAACAATTTTGGCATTTTACTGGGACATACCCCATTTTTACTATTTTTTGTGCTTTAAGCCTCCTTCCAGTTAGTGACAGAAATGGGTTTGAAACCAATGCTGGATCCCGGACAGCTAAACATTTCTAAAAAGAAGACAAAATTCTGAATTCATCTTTGTGTAGATCCTACAAGGTTTTTCTACCGAAAATAACAGCTGAAATAAAAATAAAATTGAAATTGAGGTGAAAAAAGCAGCCATTTTTCTCCACGGTTTACTTTGTAACTTTTTCCTGTGATGTCAGATTTTCAAAAGCAATACACTGTTACGTCTGTGTCTTCTGGTTGTGGGGGTGTATAGGGCTTGTAGCCAATAAAGGAGCTGCACCTTGCAATGGGTTTCCATTGTATACTGTGTATACAGCAATTCATTTGGTGAAATATAAAGAGTGAGAAATAGGTATCAAGCAAACCTTTGTATTTCCAGAATGGGCACAGGATAAGGTGTTGAGAAGCAGTGAATATTTGTACATCTCTGAATTCTGAGGTCCCTATACTAGCATGTGAATTACAGTGCATTTCTCAAATAGACGTCTTTTTTACACACTGTCTTACATTTGGAAGGACAAAATGTAGAAAAAGACAAGGGGCAATAATACTTGTTCTGCTATTCTGTATTCCCCTAAGTCTCCTGATAAAAATGGTGCCTCACTTCTGTGGGTAGGCCTAATGCCCGCGACAGGAAATGCAACATGGACACATCAACTTTTTTACATTGAAAACTGACCTGTTTTTTGCAAAGTGCATAGCTGTGGATTTTGGCCTCTAGGTCAGCCAGCACCTATAGCAAACCTATACATTTTGAAAACTAGACACCCGGGGAAACCCAGGATGGGGTAACTTGTGGTGCTCTCACAAGGTTCTGTTACCCAGAATCCTTAGCAAACCTCAAAATGTGGCCAAAAAAACACTTTTTTCTCACATTTCGGTGCTGCAAACTTCTGGAATCTGAGGGGAGCCACAAAATTCCTTCTATCCAGCGTTCCCCCCAGGTCTCCCAATAAAAATAGTACTTCACTAGTACCCACGCCACATCACAATTATCAAATACAAAACTTCCTGTTTTTGCGGGGACACCTGCGTTTTTGTTCCTGGGCTCAGCAGCCATCCAGGGAAACCTACCAAACCTAGACATTTCTGAAAACTTGATACCCAAGGGAGTCCAGGGAGGTGTGAGTTGTGTGGATCCCCCAGTGTTTTTGTACCCAGAACCCTCAACAAACCTCAAATTTGGCTAAAAAATCTAATTATTCCCACATTTCTGTGTGGGATCACTGCACCGGCACAAATTTTCAACCACACAATATTCCCCTCACTCTTCCGAGAAAAATGATACCTTACTTGTGTAGGTGGGCCAAGTGCCTGTGACAGGAAAAAGCCAAAAACATGTCGGAATTGAGGGGGAACCAAAGCGGGTCCAAAAGGGCAGAATTTTTATCGGTATTGATGCAACAATGCTGGGTGGTAGACATTTTGTGAATTCCTGCAGATTCCGGAAGGTTCCATCACAAAAAAGTAGGGAAGATGTGTGATTTCAAGCAAAGTTAGAGGCTTGCAGTGTATTGTGGGTAGGACAATGGTGCGGGATGCTTGTGAAGCACACCACCCTGGACTCACCCAGATGTTTAGTATTCAGATGTGTCTAGGTCTTGTAGATTTTTCTACATGGTAGCGTCCCAAAGTCCAAAAGGTGCAGCCCTCACCATTCCAAGTGGGACGATTTTGAGAGTTAGACAAGCTCTCATGGCCCAAATGTAAAACCAAACCCAAAATAATAAAATGTCCTCTTGTTTGCAATGGGATAAGATGTTTTTGTGTGCATGGGGAGAGCCAAAAAGACCGTTATCCCCTTCAGTTGTGTGGGGGCATAACCATGCCCATACTGGTTGGTAGCCACCACCCCACTTATTTTTTTTTTTATTCCCTGGCATCTAGTAGGCTTTCTGCCACCCCTCCCCCGGGGAGTGGATCAGGGGTAATTGCACCATCTGCCCACCGGTGGGGAGGATAACTTTGTCCCCATTTAGTTGGGGTGTGGGTATGGCCATACCCTCACCCTCACCCTCTTTTTTTGAAAAAAAAAAACTTTCCTGGTCTCTGCTGGGCTTTCTGCTCCCCTTTCGGGCAGATGGCCCTTACTAAAATAGGCTGCTCTGCCCCCAAGGGGGCCAGAAATGACCAACAGTAATGTGCCCCCATGGTGAGTGACAAAAACACACACACACACCAATCCCTGGTGCCTAATTGGTTTCTGCCCCCCGGGGGGCAGATCAGCCTCATAGAAATAAGCCAATTCGCCCCCAGGGGAGGGCAGAAATGGCCTAAAATATATTTGCCCCCCAGGTGAGGAACCCTTGCTTGAGGAGTCATTCTCCATTTGTAAAAAATAAAAAAATAAAAAATCCCTGGTGCCTAGTGGTTTCTGCCCCTCTTGGCAGCAGATCAACCTAATTAAAATAGGTGATGGGGGCAGAAATGGCCTAAAAGAAATTTCCCCCCCAGGGGAGCTACACTTGCCTAGGGGTCACTTCCCTTGCATGAAAGTGGCACAAAAAAAAAATCCCTAGTGTCTAGTGGTTTCTGCCCCCCTGGCGGGCACATTGGCCTTAGAAAAATAGGCTGATCAGACCCCAAAGGGGGCAGAAGTGGCTTAAAATAAAATTGCCCCCCAGGGAAGTGACCCTTGCCTAAGGGGTTGCTCTCCATCTGTAAAAAATATTTTAAACAAACAATCCCTGGTGCTAAGTGGTTTCTGCCCCCTCTGGGGGCTGATCGGCATAGTTAAAGTAGGCCAATCTGCCCCCAATTGGAGAAGAAATGGAGGAAAATTAATTTGCCCTGCCGGGGGAGCAACCCTTGCCTAGGGGG